>NW_005359102.1:534430-541770 GCF_000412655.1 Myotis brandtii
CAGGCCTCTAGTCTTATATAATAAAAGCCTAATATACTAAGTGTCTGGTCATCTGTTCAACCAATCAAAGCATAATATGCTAATGATATAAGGCCGCTCAATTGCTCGCTATGAAATGCACTGACCAACAGGGGGCAGACAGTCGACCAATCGCTATGACATGCACTGACCACCAGGGGGCAGATGCTCCGATTGGTAGGTTAGCTTGCTGCTGGGGTCAGGCCAATTGGGACTGGGCAAGATGGGCTGGACATGCCCTGGAGCCCTCCCATGGCCCCTTCCAGGCTGGCCAACCTCCTGCATCCCTCCTCAGCCCCGATCGTGCACTGGTGGGGACCCTCAGCCTGGCCTGCGCCCTCTTGTAATCTGGGACCCCTTGGGGGATGTCAGAGAGCCGGTTTCGGCCTGATCCCACAGGCCAGACCAAGGGACCCCACTGGTGCACGAATTTGTGCAATGGGCCTCTAGTCAATAACCTTAAATGTAAATGGATTAAATGCTCTAATCAAAAGACACAGGGTAGCTAAATGAATACAAAAACATGACCCAATTATAAGCTGTCTACAAGGGACCCACCTCAGAACAGAAGATTCACACAGGATAAGAGTGAAGGGATGGAAAAATTTTTTTCATGCAAATGGCAAAAAAAAAACCTGGGGTAGCAATACTCATATAAGACAAAATAACCTTCAAAATGAAGGTCATCATGAGATAACAAAGGTCACTACATAATATTAAGGGGATTGACCTAAAAAGAGGATATAACCGTGGTAAACATATATGCACCCTATATAGGAGCTCCTAAATATATGAAAAAATTCTAGAGGACTTTAAGGTTGTGATCAACAACAATACAGTCATAGTAGGAGATTTTAACACCCTGCTGACTTCACTGGATAGATCTTCCAGACAAAAAAATAACAAGAAAATAGTGATTCTAAAAGACACACTGAACAGATGGTTTAATTAACATTTATAGAATATTTCACCCCAAAGCTCCAGAATATACATTCATCTCAAGTAGATCATTCACAAAGATAGACCACATGTCAAGTCACAAAACAAGTCTCTTCAAATTCAAGAAGATTGAAATCATATCAAACATCTTCTCAGATCACAGTGGAATAAAATTAGAAATCAATTATATTAAAAGCACCCCAAAACATTCAAACACATGGAGGCTAAGTAGCATGTTATTAAACAATAAATGGGTTACCAAAGAGATCAAGAAAGAAATAAAAAAACTTCCTGGAAACAAATGAAAATGAACACACACTCAAAATCTCTGAGACACAGCAAAAGCAGTCCTGAGAGGGAAGTTCATAGCACTACAGGAATACTTCAAAAAACTAAAACAAAACAAAAAGAAAACAAGAAAAACCAACAATAAACTAACTCCACAACTAAAAGAATTAGAAAGAGAATAACAAGAAAAGCCCAGAGAAAGTAGAAGGAAATAATAGATTAGAGCAGAAATAAACTACATAGACTAAAAAATTAATACAAAAGTCAAGGAAACCAAGAGCTGGTTCTATGAAAGAATAAACAAAATTGATGAACCATTAGTCAGACTCATCAAAAGACAGAGAACATCCAAATAAATAAAACTAGAAAAGAAAGTGGAGAAGTAACCTCTGACACCACAGAAATACAAAGGATTGTAAAAAATACTATGAACAACTATATGGCAAAAAGCTGGATAATGTGGATGAAATGGACAAATTCCTAGAAAAATACAATCTTCCAAAACTGAATCACAAAGAATCAGAAAACCTGAGTAGGCCAATAACAACTGATGAAATAAAAGTAGCAATTAAAAAACTCCCATCCAACAAAATCCCGGGTCCAGATGACTTCACAGGGGAGTTTTATTAAGCATTCAAAGAAGAACTAACACCTATACTCCTCAAACTATTCCAAGAAGTCCAAGAGGAAGAAACACGTCCAAGCTCTTTTTATGAGGCCAGCATGATCCTAATTCCAAAACCAGATAAAGACACTACAAAGAAAGAGAATTACAGGCCAATATCCCTGATGAACATAGATGCTAAAATCCTCAAGAAAATATTAGAAGATTGCATCCATCAATATATTAAAAAGGTCATACACCATCATCAAGTGGGATTTATTCCAGGGATGCAAGGCTGGTACAATATTCGCAAATCAATAAATTAAATGTGATATATCACATAAACAAACTGAAAGATAAAAATTATATGATCATATCAATAGACGCAGAAAAAGCATTCGACAAAATCCAACACCCTCTTTTGGTAAAAACTCTCAGCAAAGTGGGAATAGAAGAAGCATATCTCAACATAATAAAAGCTGTATATGACAAACCTACAGAGACTATCATACTCAATGGGCAAAAACTAAAATCATTTCCTCTAAGAACAGAAACAAGACAGGGATGTCCATTCTCACCATCCTCATTCAACATAGTATTGGAAGTCCTAGCCACAGGGATTAGACAAGAAATAAAAGGCATTCAAATTGGAAAGGAGGAAGTAAAACTCTCATTATTTGCAGATGACATGATATTGTACATAGAAAACCCTAAAGATTCCATCAAAAAACTACTAGATTTAATAAATGAATTTGGCAATGTAGCAGGATCAAAATCAACACCCAAAAATAGATGGCTTTTTTTATACATCAGTAATGAATTCTCAGAAAGAGAAACTAAACAAACAATCCCTTTTACCATTGCAACAACAAAAAAATTAAGATACTTAGGAATAAACTTAACCAAGCAGGTGAAAGACCTATACTTGGAAAACTCAGGAGGTTGTAAAAAGAGATAGAAGGTATAAACAAGTGGAAGAATATACTGTGTTTATGGATTGGTAGAATCAACATCATTAAAATGTCCATATTACCCAAGGCAATCTATTGATTCGATGTAATCCCTATTACACAGTTCTAGTACAAAAATTTATATGGAACCAAAAAAGACCCCGAATAGCTGCAGCAATCTTGAGAAAGAAGAATAAAGTTGGAAGGATCACATACCAGATATCAAGTTATATTACAAAGCCACTGTAATCAAAACAGCCTGGTACTGGTACAAGAACAGGCATATAGATCAATGGAACAGGACAGAGACCCCAGAAATCAACCCAAGTCATTGTGCTCAATTAATATTTGACAAAGGAGACAAGACCAAACAATGGAGTCAAGAGAGTCTCTTCAATAAATGGTGTTGGGGAAATTGGAGAGATACATGCAAAAAAATGAAACAAGACTACCAACTTACACTATACACGAGAATAAACTCAAAATGGATAAAAGACCTACAGGTAAATCGGCAAACCATAAAAATCTTAGAAGAAACCATAGGCAGCAAAATCTCAGACATATCTCATAGCAATATGTTTACGGATACATCTCCTAGGGCAGGGGTGGGAAACCCCTGGCACGTGTGCCAAATATGGCATGCCAGTAACTTTTGCTGGCACGCGAAACCCTCTCTTATAATCTTCCATTTACAATTTTTTTCTTAATATCGACTTTTTTATTTTTCAGATAAATTCAGTGTAGGTGCATCTTAGATAAATAAATAATTTTACATAACAAGTTATCTTAAAGACCATAGACATGGATTGACGAGAGAGGGGAAGAGCAATTTCTATGCCTCTGCCTTAACTCTCCCTGCCTTCCTAGATCCGACCAGTGTTTTGGTTTCATCCACATACGCTTGTGAATCTTTGTTCTCAGTGATGAATTTTGTTAAGTCTCGTAATAGGAGTAGCCTGACGGATGAAAGTAGTAGCTCATGCATATCTCTGAAGGTCACGAAATATAAACCTGATGTAAAATCTCTGTCATCAGTGATGCAGCAGCAAAAGTCCCACTGATAATATCAAACGGAGTCATAAAGTTTTCTGTCGGACTATCAGTGTACATGTATACATTAAAAAATAAATGTATTTTTCATCATCATATACTGTGTTTTTGTCGCTCAAATGAATTTTATTATTTCTTCAAGGTTCTTCACATACATACACCTTAAGAGATATCAAGTAGGAGTAACATGAGGGTTGGCACGCAGAAGAATTTTTAGTCAGAGATTTTGCTGGTTTTGGCACTCACTCACAAAAAGGTTGCCCACCCCTGTCCTAGGGCAAAGGAAACTAAGGAGAAAATAAACAAATGGGACTACATCAAAACAAAAGGCTTCTGCACTGCAAAAGAAACCATCACCAAAACGAAAAGGGAGCCCACTGTATGGGATAATTTATTTGGCAATGATACATCTGATAAAGGGTTAATCCAAAATATATAAGGAACTCATACAACTTAATAGAAGGAAGACAAACAAACCAATTAAAAAATGGGTGAAGGACCTAAGTAGACACGTCTCCAAAGTGGACATATAGATGGCTAAGAGACATATGAAAAAATGCTCAAGTCACTGATCATCAGAGAGATCTGTGAAAATGTGAAAGGAATCTGTGAAAGGACAATGAGGTATCACCTCATACCTGTCAGAATGGCTACCATCAACAAATCAACAAATGTCAAGTGCTGGTGAGGATGTGGAGAAAAGGACCGCTAGTACACTGCTGGTGGGAATGCAGACTGGTACAGCCATTATGAAAAACAATATGGAGTTTCTTTAAAAAATTAAATATGGAACTGCCATTTGACCCAGTAATTACACTTCTAGGAATATATCCCTAAGAATCCCAAAACACCATTCAGAAAGATTGCATCCCTATGTTCGTAGCAGGACAACTTACAATAGCTAAAATCTGGAAACAGCCCAAGTGCCCATCAGTAGATGAGTGGATACAAAAAGCTGTGTTACATTTATACCCTGGAATAGTATGCAGTAGTAAAAAAGGAGAATCTTTTACCCTTTGAGACAGCATGGAGGGACCTGGAGAGTATCATGGTAATTGAAATAAGTCAGTTAGAGATAGACGAGTATCACATGATCTCACTCATATGTGGAATCTATGATGAAGGGAGTGAATCCAGAGACATGGAAGCATGGAACAGAGTGTGGAATTTCGGAGGGATGGCAGGGGAAGGTTGGTCATTGGGAGGTATTCAACCAAAGACCTTGTATGCATATATGCATAACCCATGGACATAGACAACAGGGTGTGGGCAGTGGGCTGGTGGGGGTCTATGGGAATAAAAAAGTGAGCATATGTAATACTTGCAACAATGAAGATTTAAAAATGAAGGAAGTATAAGAATATCTCATTAAATAAAAAATATCAGTAGAAATTATAAAAAACAACCAAATAGAAATCTGAGTTGAAAAGTATAATAACTGAAATAACAACTTCATCAGTAGAGCTCAGTAACAGATTTGAACTGGCAAAAGAGAGGATCTGTGAAAATGAAGATAGGTAAATAGAGAGAATATCTAGTCTATGGTACAGAAAGGGACAAAAAATGAAAAACAAAACAAAAACAGAGCCTCAGAGACCTGAGGAATATCCCCAAGCGTTGAAATATATGCGCAAAGAGAGTACATGAATGAGAACAAGAAAGGCGTAAAAATACATTTGAAGAAATAATTTCCAATTATTTCCCAAATTTGATTAAAAAGATTAATATACACATCTAAGAGGTTCAACAAACTCCAAGTTGAAAAACTTGCTGTAAAGTTGGAATAAGCCTGATCAAAACCTAGACACATCAGAATCAATTGATGAAAAACCTCCAGAGAGAAGTAACTAATCCCACATATTTTTCCATCAGAAACCATGAGAACAGAAAACAATTGACATATTTGATTTGGTGTTAGAACAAAGGGTTGTCAGTCAAGAATTTTCTATCCAGCAAAACCATTCTTTATAAATAAAAGGGAAATTAAGATATTCTCAGAATATTTTTAAAACAAAAAATTTTTATCACTAGCAGATTTGCCCTATAAGAAATACTAAAGGGGGTTGTTTAGACTGAAATAAAAGGACAAAAGATAACATGAATCTGCAAAAAAATAAAAAGCACCAGTAAAGGTAACTATGTAGGTAAATATAAGACTATATAAAAGTATTTTTGTTTGTAACTCTTTGCTTCTTCTATTTGATTTAAAAGATAACTACCTAAAACAATAATTATAAAAACATGTTGATGGTATATTATTTTCCTATTTCTGATATAACATGTTAACATAAGCATAGTGCCTTACTAGTAAAACAAACCAATTTATTATCTTACAGTTCTGAATGTCAGAAGTCAGAAAGAGGTTTTAATAGGTCAAAATAAATGAGCATAAGGACTGTGTTCCCTTCTGGAGGCTCTAAGGAAGAATCTATTTTCTTATCTTTTCTAACTCCTAAAGACTGCTCATTCCTTAGAGTATCATGGCCCCTTTCCTCTCTGTACATTTCTTATGCTGTCACATCTCTTATTCTTTCAAAGACTCTTGTGATTGCATTGAGCCCATGTGAATAACCTAGGATAATCTCCCTAATTTAAGGCCAGCTGACTCACAACCTTAATTCCTTATTCATAGGTTCCAGGGATTAGGATGTGGACATCTTTGGGAGAGTCATTATTCTGCTTACCAATATCTACTTATAATGTATTAAGGTATAATTTGTATGATGATAATAGTACAAAGAAAAAAAGGAGGGACCAGGCTATATTAGGGCATAGTTTTTTAATGAGATTAAAGTTAAATTAGTGTTATTCCAAACTAAATTATTTTAAGCTAAACTATAACTGAAATTCTCAGAGCAACCACTGGAAAAAGAACTAAAAACTGTAGTAAAGAAACAATCATAAAACTAAATGGGACTCTAGAATATGGCTATTTAACATAAATTATAGTAGTATAAGAATGAAGTATAAAACAAAAATAACAAATGTAGAAAACAAATACCATAATGTCAGACATAAATCCTACTTTATTGATAATTACATTAAGTATAAACATATTAAATAGTCAAACAGATAGCAGATACAGGCAGGATGTATTAAAAAACATGAACTGAGTATATGCTATCTACAATAGACACAATAAATTTAAGGACACAGAAAGATTAAAAGAATGGAAAAAGATTAAGCAAAAGTGAGTTTCAATAGTTATACTTTTATCAGACAAAATAAACTAAGACAAAATTGTAATAGAGACAAAGAAGGACCTCCTATCCTATCCTATATAATAGAGGTAACATGCAAATTGACCCTCACACCCTCACAAGATGGCTGCCTATGACCACGCTGGCAGTGGGGTTAGTGAGGGATGACCAAATGATTGAACAAGCAGGCTGCATGGGGCAACCAGGCCGGTGGGGGATGAGGGGCAGTTAGGGGCGACCAGGCTGGTGGGGGCAGGGTGCAGTTGGGGGCAACCAGGTTGGCAGGGGGGG
>NW_005359102.1:542146-545106 GCF_000412655.1 Myotis brandtii
CGGTTTAGGCCGGGATTGGGCCTAAACCGGCAGTCAGACATCCCCCGAGGGGTCCCAGATTGGAAAGGGTGCAGGCTGGGCTGAGGGGAACCGCCCCCCCCAGCACGAATTTTGTGCACCGGGCCTCTAGTTTTATAATAAGGGGGTCAATTTCAGGAAACTATAAGTCCTAAGTATATAAGAACCTAATTCCAGAGCCCCAAAATAGATGAAGCAAACACTAACAGAAATGAAGAGAAAAACAGACAATTCAACAATTCAATGATCTACTTTCAATAATGTATAGATCAACTAGTCAGAAGATCAACAAAGAGATGGAAAACAACATACTCTTAAATAACTAATGGGTCTAAGAAGAAATTGCAAGAGAATTTGGAAAATACTTTTGAGTTGGATGAAAGGAAAACTGAACATACCAAAACATATGGAATACAATTAAAACAGATCTTAAAGGGAAATTAACAGCTTAAAATTTCTATATTAAAAAACACACACACACAAGATCTCAAATCAATAAACTAATTATACACCTTAAGGAACTAGATAAATGAGAGCAAACTAAATCCAGATACTAGAAGAAAGGAAATAATAAAGATTAGAGGGAAGATGAACAAAATAAAGAAAAATAGAGAAAATCAATGTAATTGTAAGTTGATTCTTTGAATAGATCATCAAAACTGACAAACCTTTAGCTAGCTTGACCAAGAAAAAAAGAGAGAAGACTCATATTAATATCAGGAATAGAAGAGGAGATATCACTACCAACCTTACAGAAATAAAAAGGATTATAAGTTGATTAGTGGTTGCATAGGTCTGTGTGTGGACAGTGACTACTAACAGGTATAGGGTTTAATTTGGGGTGATGAAAATGTTCTAGTTAGATTGTTGTGCCAATTGCAAAACTCTGTGAATATACTGAAAATTGATGAATGTACTTTAAACAAGTGAATTTTACAGTATCCCAATAGCATTATATCCCAATAGAACTGTTTTTAAAAAGCCAGGATGGACCACCTGGTGTGGCTCAATGGTTGAACATGAACCCATGAACCAGGAGGTCACAGTTCAATTCCCAGTCAGGGCACATGACTGGCTTGCAGGCTCAATCCCCAGTGGAGGGTGAGCAGGAGGCAGCTGATTAATGATTCTCTCTTATCTCCCCTCTCTCTTCCTCTGTCTAAAATCAATAAAAACATAATAAAATTTTAAAAAGTCAGGCTAGTCCTGGCTGATGTGGCTCAGTTGGTTCGAGTGTCATCCTGGACACTGAAAGGTTGCAGGTTCAATTCCTGGTCAGGGCCATTACCCAGGTTGCAGGTTCGATTTCTGGTCTGGGTGTATAGGGGAGGCAAAGTTTCTCTCTCACATTGACGTTTCTGTCTCTCTCCCTCTCCCTTTCCTTTCTCTCTAAAATTAATTTTTAAAAAAATCCTCAGGTGATGATTAAAAAACATAATAAAATAAAATAAGTCAGGATAAAACTGGACCCAAAGTATAGGGAAAATGATTGTCTCCTGGGAAGGAGGAAGGCACTTCCTTCATGAAATCAGAGGGAAATATGAGAAAGGATAGCAAGAGAGTATTAAGTGAAGTAAAAATTAGAGGCCTGATTTTGATACATCCTTACTTTGTGTTCCAGATCTCAAGCCTTTTCAGGGAGCTTTCCTCCCAACATCACAGAAGTGCTGCCTTCTCACAGTCCCACCTGCCATGGCCTTCTCCATACGAGTCACCATCACTCACCTGGGCACCATTCTTTTGCCTCCTTCCTTTTAACAATCCAGGGCTCTTTCCCCTGTTCCAATAAGGAGATCACATCTGGCATAGAATAACAAAGTCCTGCTCAAGTTAAAAAAACAACAAAGGTTGTTGTGGGTGTTCCAGAATTAAAATCAATCCATGATTATCAAGAAAGAAGAGTAAGTAGTTTAAGGGAGAAGGTCAGAGAAATTAAAAAGATAAAGTTGTAAAATGGAGCAGCCAAGTTTTAACTTCACAAGAAACAACTATTCTTTGGTAAGCAAGAATCATTAATTCAGCCAGGCACTTGAAAAAGTACTCACAAGAAATTGATAACAAAGAACATAAAAATTCCAGAAGGTCAATTCTGAATTTTGAGAGGCAGATAAACTTACCCAGTGAGATCAGGTTGTTATAATTTTCCAACATTATATCTCGGTACAAATCCTTTTGGGTAGAGTGCAAGCATTCCCACTCCTTTTGAGAGAAGAAAATGGCCACATCTTCGAACTTCAAGCCCTGAAACCAGAGATAAATATACTATTTGGGAAATTAATGGACAAAATCTTTATAATAGAATAAAAGAAAATGGAGAAAGCAATTCAGTAAGGAAATTGCTTGGGAAAATAGGCTATTCTTGACCCTTCAGCATGGATGGGTCAGTGTGGGAACAAGAGTGATCAGAGCACACATTATTCTTGGTGCATATATCATTCTTAAACATGCCTGCAACTGATCCGAGCAAGATGGCGGCATAGGTAAACACCGGAGACTGCTGCCGCAAACAACCACTTCAAAAATACAACTAAAAGACAGAACGGACATCACCCAGAACCACAGGAAGGCTGGCTGAGGAGAGACTCTTCAACTAGAAGGAAAAATAACAGCACACCGAGGCTCAGAGGAGGCGCAGTGTGGAAAAAACTCAGGTGCGGAGGTGCGCGCGCAAAGCGGGCTGGTGGCTGAGAGCGCGGTTGTCGTTTTCGGTCAGGGGGGAGTCTCAGACTCTGAGCTCCAGATACGGGCGAATCGCTGGGGACTCGGACCCAAACGGGAGAAGCGGGAGTGTCTGGCATCAGTTGGAAGGCAGCTTTCCCTCCGAGGTTTGCAGCGGTTCCGGGGGTTCTGAGAAGCAGAGCCTCTGGGAACAGGACTGAGGGCACCATAACGGCTCCCTCCGCCCGCCCTGCCCTGTTGATCCCGCCCCGCCCAAGCCCTGC
>NW_005359102.1:546257-550933 GCF_000412655.1 Myotis brandtii
ATGGTGGGGGGGGAAGAGGAACAAATGTAATCTGAACAATAAAGATTTAATAAAAAAAACCAAAAAAAACCAAAAAACATGCCTGCAACTATAAATGTTACCTCTTGGCATTATCCTCTTCCATTAGCCACTCAGGTATGGGAATAAACAAAGGCCAGATAATTGGTGTTTCCCAACTAAGTAAAACTGTACACTGAAGTACACAGCACAATCTATCTTCAGCACATAAGACTTGTGAACATATCCTTCCCATTCTCCCAATAAATTTTTTAAAAGTTGGAATCATTAAAAAATGTCTTATAAAACTTCTATTTCTGAAATTGAATTTAAATATAACTTAGTGACTTAATCATATCTTCAAAACTCAAGCTCATTAATATGCCAGAAAATTAAATCCTAATCACTTTTCCATGTCATCAAAATTGATGCTACCAAAGGCTGCTGTCCTGCATCCCTCTGTTCTCCAACAAATGTTTAGGTATTCATTTTGCAGGGTCTGGCTTATATAGGGCTGGATTCTTCATCCAGGTGCAGTTTGTGGAGCCATACTCTTCATTAGTGTGCTTTCTCTTGATGCATCAAGCATCCTCCCTGGCTCTTTTCCCTCCATCTTGTTTTCAGTAAACCACTTCTTTTGAACCTGTTTCGCCTCCTCTCTTGACTTCTGTTGAATAGAGGCAAGAACCCCTTCAATCGTGACAAAAGCATGAAACAGGGCTCAACCTCATTTAGTACCAAAAATATGCAAATTTAAAATCAGAATAATATATCAATTCATACCCACCAACTGGCTGAAAATGTAAAAGTCTGACAATACTAAGTGCTAATAAGGATATGAAGTAACAGGATTTGTAAATGGGTATAAACATTGGAAAGCAACTGGGCAGTGTCAGGAAGGTTGAAGATGCATATACCCTATGACCCAACAACTCTATTTTTAGTAATATACCTAGAGAAAATCCTTACATATGATACCAAGAAACAAGTCCAAGAATGTCCACATGAATATAAAAGAAAAAAAGTATATTCATACAATAAATGGCTATATAGTAGGATAAATTCACAACGTGAATGCATTTCCTCAATGTATACTGAGAGACAAGTAATAAAGTTGCAGAAGATTTCAAACAGTATGATTTTATTTACATCAAATTTTAAACAAAATAAACACATATAGTTAAGACTGTAAACAAAATCAAGGGAATGAAAACATGAAACTCAGAAGTTACCTCTGAGGGGTGGAGAAAGGCACTGGATTTTTTTTTATTTTTATTTTGAAGAATAATTAACATTCTACTTCTTAAAATGGGTGCTCAGTCATTCATCATACCTTATACATTTTCTACTATTCAATCTATACTAATAAAAGGGTAATATACTAATTAGAACAGATATCTTCCGGACGTCCTTCCGGACAAAGCCACAGTGGCAGGGGCCGAGGCAGAGGCAGTTAGGGGCGATCAGGCCGGCAGGGGAGGGCAGTTAGGGGGCAATTAGGCCAGCAGGGGAGAGCAGTTAGGGCAATCAGGCTGCAGGGGAGCAGTTAGGGGCATCAGGCCGGCAGGCAGAGGTGGTTAGGGGTGGGGAGGCAGGCAGGCGAGCGGTTAGGAGCCAGCAGTTAGGAGCCAGTGGTCCCAGTCAGGCGGGAGGCGAGCAGTTAGGAGCCAGTGGTCCTGGATTGCGACAGGGATGTCCCGGATTGGAGAGGGTGTAGGCTGGGCTGAGGGACCCGACCCCCTCCCCCGTGCATGAATTTTGTGCACCGGATCTCTAGTCCTATATAATAAAAACCCAATATGCTAAGTGTCCAGTCCAGTCGGCTCTTCAACCAATCAAAGCATAATATGCTAATGATATGCTAAGGCCTCTCAACTGCTCGCTATGATGTGCACTGACCACCAGGGAGCAGACAGTCGATTGGTTGACCAGTCGCTATGACGTGCACTGACCACCAGGGGGCAGACACTCCGACCAGTAGGTTAGCTTGCTGCTGGGGTCCAGCCGATCGGGACTCAGCGATAGGGGCCAGACACGCACTGGAGCCCTCCTGCAGTCCCTCCCCAGCTGGCCAACCTCCTGCGTCCCTCCTTGGCCCGGATTGTGCACCGGTGGGGTCCCTCGGCCTGGCCTGTGCCCTCTCACAATCCTGGACCCCTCAGGGGATGTCAAAGAGCTGGTTTCGGCCAGATGATGGAACAACCAATTGCTATGATGCTCACTGATCACCAGGGGGCAGATGCTTGATGCAGGAGCTGCCCACTGGTGGTCAGTGCGCTCCCACAGGGGGAGCACCGCTCAGCCAGAAGCCAGACTGATGGCTGGCGAGCCTCTCCCACCTCCACGGCAGTGCTAAGGATGTCCAACCGCTATCAGTCAGACATCTCCCGAGTGCTCCTGGACTGCGAGAGGGCACAGGCTGGGCTGAGGGACCCCTCAAGTGCATGAATTTTGTGCACTGGGCCTCTAGTATTTAATAAAAGCAGTTTTAAAAAACAGTTACAATACAGTGTGATAAGAACTACGACAGATGTAGAATAAGGGAATGTGATCAGAGTCACCGAGGATAATTAGGAGACTCAAGCAGGCTTCATAGAACCCAGAGATAATGGTGGTATGGTATAAGCACCTCTCTTGTATTTCTTGTGCAACAAAGACAAGAGATAGCACTGTGTATTCTGGAAACTACTAGAGGCAAATGAGAGAGGGAGCAGAGAGAGATGAGGCTGAAAAGAAGGATCACATCCTTAGATGGTTAGATTTACTTTCACAGGTGAAGGGTTTTAAGCAGGTTAAATTAGCTCCTATTACAAAGAGAAGAATCTTGCTATGGGAAATGAGTGACTTAATTAGTTTAAGGGTATGTAAAAGTTTCATGTAGCATGCAGATGATTAATTGGGGTCCAGAAAAGGAATAGGATCCCAATAAACAAAAACACTTTCAACAGTATTCCAAAGTACAGTAAACAGAGTAAGCTGAAGGTAGAGAGGGAGACTAATTGCTTCCTGTGTGTCTGAGAAGCAGGAAATTAACTTGGGTAACTGGTGAGAGATTCTGGGAAAGGAATCTGTCTAGAAGTGATGCTGGAGAAATCCAAAGGGGCCAGGATAGATATGTCTTAGATGACAGGTCATCCCTGACAGGAATAAAAATACTCTCATTCACCACTTTACTCCAATACTAGGATTGGTGCTCTAGTAAACATTTACTGTGCTTTTTAGTGTACATCTATATATATAAAAGCCTAAGCAACCGTTACAATTGAATGAACAGAACAACCAGTCAACCAGTCGCTATGATGTGCACTGACCACCAGGGGGCAGACGCTTAATGCAGGAGCTGCCCCCTGGTGGTTAGTGCACTTCCACAGCCAACCTCCCGTGGCCAGCTGGCGGGGTTGGCGTCCAGCGTCCATTCCTTCTGCGCCTGGCCCAGTGACTGTAGCCTCCTCTCCCAACCCTGCTGAGGCCTTTGGCCCTGGGCTGGGATGGGGAGCCAGGGGTGTGTGGCAGTGGACGCGGCCTCTTTCCCAGGGGGGGCAAGGGCCAGCTCCCTCCTCAGGGCCAACAGCCAACCTCCTGTGCCCCATCCCTCACCCCAGCCGGCCGCCTGCTGCAGTGGCGGTGCTGCAGTGAGGGAAGGAGGCGGGGGCTAGGTGGGGAACTGCGCGGTGGTGGGTGCTGGCAAAAGCTTCGGTTTCCAGCGTCTTTTCCTTCTGTGCCTGGTGACCGTCATTTCCTCTTCTGCCCTGCCAGGGCCTTCAGGGCCCGGGCTGGGACAGGTAACCGGGAATGGGTGACGGCAGACGCAGCCCCTTTCCCAGGCGGGCCAAGGGCCGGCTCCCTCTTTAGAGCCGGCGGCCAACCTCCTGCTCCCTGTCCTTCCCCACTGGCCAGCAGGCCCCAATTGGCCTGGCCCTGATAGGCCCTAATCACCAGCCAGGCCTATGGACCCCACCCGTGCACGAATTCGTGTACTGGGCCTCTAGTCTATACATATAAGAACCTAAGCGACTGAACAACTGGTGGCTATGATGTGCACTGACCACAAGGGGGCAGACACTCAACACAGGAGCTGCCCCCTGGTGGTCAGTGCACTACCAAAGCCAATCTCCCGCGGTCCCTCCCCCAGTTGCCAGACCCAATCACCAGCCAGGCTGAGGGTACCCACCTGTGCACAAATTTGTGCACTGGGCCTCTAATCCTATCTAATAATAGAGAAACATGGTAATTAGCCGTAACTTTGCTACTCTTCCCACTGGCTAATCAGCGAGATATGCAAATTAACTGCCAGCCAAGATGGCGGCCGGCAGCCAGGCAACTGAAGTGAACATGAGGCTTGCTTGCTCCAGTGATGGAGGAAGCCAACGTTCCACGCCTGCCGCAGCCCAGCTCTGAGCTTGCTCTCTAAGAAACAATGTTGCAAATATAGAAGCTAAACAAAACCCAGAAACCTGCTTTCAGCCAGCCGGGATCTCAGAGCTGGAGTCGCAACAAAGTTTTAAATACAGAAGGTAAACAAAGCCCAGAAACCTGCTTTCAGCAGCCGAAATCTCAGAGCTGGAGCCGAGCCTTAGAGCTAAAGCCGGCTCTCAGCTCCAGTGACAGCCATAGAAGGTAAATAAATCCCAGAATTAAAAAAAAAGAACAAAAGGAGAGGTTGGGAGCTTCAGTCACCC
>NW_005359102.1:552254-554683 GCF_000412655.1 Myotis brandtii
GGGGGCGGGGGGCCCCCCCCCCCCCCGCCAGTGCACAAATTTTTGTGCACCGGGCCTCTAGTATATAATAAATACAAAAAAATATGCAAAGCAATCCTATATAATAAAAACCTAGGTGGCATCACGCCCTTGTGTGACACCCTTGCGTGATGCTCTTGCGTGATGTTGTCACAAGTTGGCCGCCACAAGATGGCTGCATGCACAGCAGAGGTGGGGCCTGGTGGTCACTTGGCGCAGTGAGGCCTGGGGGTCCCTTGGCTCTGTGTGGCCTGGAGGAGGCTGGTCCCAGCGTCTCCGCCGCCTCATGTAGAGGAGGTGGGTCCTGGCGGAGGAGGTGGGTTGCAGCAGGGGAGGGCAGTTGTGGGCGATCAGGCTGGCAGGGAAGGGCAGTTGTGGGTGATGTGGCCGGGAGGGGAGGGCAGTTAGGAACATCAGGCTCTAGCAGGGGAGGGATGTTGGGGGCAATCAGGCCCTGGCAAGGGAGGGCAGTTGTGGGTGATCAGGCCAGCAGGGGAGGGCAGTTGGGGGCAAACAGGCCGACAGGGAGAGCAGTTGGGGGTGATCAGGCCAGCAGGGGAGTAGTTAGGCATCAATCAGGCATAGGAGTGGTTAGGGAGTGATCAGGCTGGCAGGCAGAAGTGGTTAGGGGCTATCAGGCAGGCAAGCGGTTAGGAGCCAGCGGTTCCGGATTGTGAGAGGGATGTCCGACTGCCAATTTAGGCTCAATCCCACAGGGATCGGGCCTAAACCAGCAGTCGGACATCCCCCGAGGGGTCCCAGATTGGAGAGGGTGCAGGCCGAGTTTAGGGACACCTCCCCGTGCCATGCACAAATTTTGTGCACCAGGCCTCTAGTATATGAATGTGAAATAGTTGGCACATTATCCTGAAAGTTACAGGGATTCACTGAATAAAAGAAGTCATGTGACTAGACCAGCCGTGGGCAAACTACGGCCCGCGGGCCGGATCCAGCCCATTTGAAATGAATAAAACTAAAAAAAAAAAAAAAGACCGTACCCTTTTATGTAATGATGTTTACTTTGAATTTATATTAGTTCACACAAACACTCCATCCATGCTTTTGTTCCGGCCCTCCGGTCCAGTTTAAGAACCCACTGTGGCCCTCGAGTCAAAAAGTTTGCCCACCCCTGGACTAGACTATTTTATTGGTGAGAAGTAAAAGCAAAGCCAGTATAAGGTCAATGCATTATCCACTTCCACAAAGGTCTGATCTGGCACACAGACAATGGAGGAAGGTTGTAGGGCACAAAGGAGATAGAGTGATGACATTTGGTACCTATTGAATGTTGGGAAGATCTGGAGGTGGAGGTAGGAGTTAGGGAATCTCCAGGTTGCCAATTTAAGTGCACATTGAGGTGAATGTCCATTACCATCATATTCCCCAAACCTTGTAGCATACCATTATGCAGAGGAAGTTATGGGGAAGCTCATGGTCACATAACTAATAAGTAGTAGAAATGGGGTAAGACTCTACCCTTTTATAACAGTACTAGAGGCCTGCTGTTTTTATAACAGAAATTCATGCACGGGTACGGTCCCTAGGCCTGGCCTGCGATCAGGGCCATCTTCCCCAGCTGCTCACAGCAGGCCCCGCCCCCCACCGCCACCTACCCCTGGTTTCCCATTCACCATCGGGTGATCAGAGCCTGCTGGCTAGGGGAAGGGACTGAGAGGTTGGCCATTCCCGCTCGCTAGCTGGCCCCACCCCCGCCGTGGGTCACCCTCTGTGTGTGGGGCAACTGGCGGGGCAGGGGCCTTGGCCTGGCACCACCCACATCCCCCACCACTCACCCCCAGTTCCCCATTCACCATCAGGCGATCGGAGCCTGATGGACCAAGAGGTGGTAAGTGCACCTCACAGTGATTGGTTGAGCAGTCGTTCTGGTAGTTTCACCAATAGGGTCAATTTGCATATTACCCTTTTATTATATAGGATAGAGGCCCAATGCACGGGTGGTGGCCAGCTGGCCTGCCCTGATGGCGGTCCCAGATTGGGGTGGGGGGGTCCCCACTTGGGGGCGGGGCTGGCTGGGACGAGGGACTACAGGTGGTTTGCAGGCCAGCCATGCCCTCGATCAGGATGGGGTGGTCCCTGCTGAGGGGCGGGGCCAGCCAGGGCGAGGGGCCGTGGTTGTTCTGGTCTCTGGTAGTTCTGCAGTTTCAGTTGCTGGGCTTTTATTATATAGGACTAGTGGCCTGGTGCACGAAATTCATGCATGGGGGAGGGGGTGCTCCTCAGCCCGGCCTGCACCCTCTCCAATCTGGGACCCCTCGAAGGTTGTCCTACTGCCAGTTTACAGGGATCAGGCCTAAACCGGCAGTCGGACATCCCTCTTGCAATCCGGGACTGCTGGCTCCTAACCACTCACCTGCCTGCCTGCCTGATTGCCCCTAACCACTCTGCCTGTC
>NW_005359102.1:555194-562726 GCF_000412655.1 Myotis brandtii
CTGGGTGAGGGGCTGATGGCTGTTTGCACGCTGGCCAAGGCCCCCAGTGGGAACTCTCAACCCATGGGGATGTGGCCAGCCTGGGTGAGGGACTGAGGGACATTTTTAGGCTGCCCACAGCCCCTTCAGGGTGGGGGGCCCTACTGGGGTGCTGGGCCAGCCTGAGTGAGGGACAGATGGCCATTTTCAGGCTGGCCTTGCCTGCAGGCTAGAAGCATCTATCTGGGATTCATTTAACTTCTATAATTGAAACTTTGCAGCCGTGGTCCGGCTGGAAACCTCGGTTGCCCCTGGCAACCAAGGCTCCTAGCCCCTCCTTGAGCAGAGGCCATGGCAGCTGGAAGCAGGTACCTGGGATTTATTTATCTTCTATAATTGAAACTTTCTAGCCTTGAGCAGAGGCCAGGGATGGCCAGGGCGGGCAGGAAGCTTGGCTTCCTCCATCGCTGGGAGCAACCCAAGCCTCCTGCTCGCTCCAGCTCCGTGGCCACTGCCATCTTCGTTGGGTTAATTTGCATATGTGCTCCTGATTGGCTGGTGGGCGTGGCTTGTGGGTATAGCAGAGTGACACCAATTTGCATGTTTCTCTTTATTAGTGTAGATAGCCTCACATTAATACAGAGAAAGAACAATAACCACTCTGAGGGGAGAAGGAAAGAGGGAGAAATGGACAATCAAAGGTTGAAGGTCAAGGGGAGCTGGAGTTCCTTCCTTACCAAAATGTACTGAGAATGAATGGGGAGGATGTAGTCCTTTTCTAAGAATCGTAGGAAAGTTCTAGCCAGGATGGCAATGGGAAGATAAATTCAGCAAGTTCTCACAGAAGACAGAAGAAAAGTCAAAGAGAAAGGAAGAAACAGATGTATCTAAAAAACAAATATTATTTCTTAGTCTTTAGAGAGAAAGGAATTCTTGAGAACTGACTGGCCAACATTAATGAAGAGCCACACTCAGACACATCCAGGGGGAAAAAAAATACACCTGAACATACTACAAATAGTATGCCATTCTTTAAAATAGTTTAATCATAGAAAAAAGCCTAAACACCCTAAATTAGGAATGTGACAGCCCACATTTTTTATCATATCTCACACCAGATACTTTAAAGATTAAAATGTATGAACAAAAAAAAAAGTACTTTAGGAAAATAAGAATAACTTTTCTATTTTTATAGTAGGGAAGAACTTTTGACATAACATAAAGGGAAGAAAACATTTTTTAAAAACTCTGAATTTGAAACACAAACAAAAAATAGATCGACTATGAAAAAACATTTCTAAAACAACTTATAAGTGATAAAGTGAAATATGCTTGACATATAAACTTATTTAAAATAAACCAAGAAAGATAATACTCTAACAAGTGGGGAAAGGAAATGAGTAGACAATTTAGAAATCCCAGTTATATCATTTAATATGTAATTTTGGAACAAGTGACTTAACAGAATCTATTTCCTCACTTCTCAACTTAAAATATTAGCATATTTCATCAATTCTGAGATGCTATTGATTTATACATCAGGAAAAAAAAATGCCATCAATGAAACTATGACTTGCCAAAAATTGTAAAACCTATCACAATGTGAAAATAAAGTGCATCATAGAATTAATGAAATATAGTCAGACCTGTCTTATGGGTTGTTATGTGGATTCAACAAGATAACACATGTGAAGAATTTCAAACTAAAAGTGGCTTAAAGCAAACACAATAAGTTAGTTGCTTCTAGCAGTAACATGATCCCATTCTGAAAACAAATTTACATACCTAAACATATGTGCAGACAAAATAATTTGAAAATAGCCCTGGCCAGTGTGGCTCAGTTGTTAGAGCACAGGCAGGCACACCGAAAGGTTGCAGGTTCCATTCCAGGTCAGGGCCCCGGCGGGTAGTAGTCAATCAATGTCTCTTTCTTTCTTTCCTCCTCCTGCCTCCTTTCCACTCTCTCTCTAAAAAAACCAAAAAACAACAACCAAAAAACTCACAAGAAAAAAAAAAGGAAAAAATATTCTCTGGTGAGGACAAAATATAATAAGGATAATTTGAACCCAGCTGGTGTGACTCAGTTGTTGAGTGTCAACCTATGAACCAGGAGGTCATGGTTCAATTCCCAGTCAGGGCACAAGCCTAGGTTGCAGGCTCAATTCCAGTGTGGGGCATGCAGGAGGCAGCCAATCAATGATTCTCTCTCATCATTGGTGTTTCTCACTCTCCCTTTCTCTTTGAAATCAATAAAAATATATTTTGAAAATATTAACAGTGACTATCACTAAATGGTGGGACCATGGATGACAAACTTGTCTTAATAAGTTTTGAAATATTTGCAAGAATCCTATATTATCTCAATCATTAGAAAGAGAACAATTAGGTTATTTCTATCTTGGGGAAAAAAATGTCTAGAATGAAAAGTGCAGGCAGGCATCCCAGGCTATTACAAATTTGGAAGCAGTCCTGGACAGTTTTTCTCAGTGGTTAGAGCATCAGACCAAAGTGTTGCGAGTTCCATTCCTGGTCAAGGGCATGTACCTCAGTTGCTAGTTCGATCCCCCACCCTAGTCAGGGTTCAAGCCAAAACAATGGGTTGATGTCTGTCTGTCTGTCTCTTTATCTCCCCTTCCTCCCTTCCTTTCACTCTGCCTAAAAATCAATGGAGAAAATATCCTTAGTGAGGATTAAAAAGAAATAAATTTTGGGAGCAAATAGGCTAGTGTATGTGACCCTGGAAGGGACAACAAAGAAATTAGGGAGATGGCAGTGAGTAACCTTATTCTGTTGGTCAACTTCCCTGCCAAATCACTGAGGCACATTTGGACTGTTGCAGGGGTGGGGAATGTCGGGCCCCTGGCCATATAAGGCCCATGAAATCATTTGGTCTGGCTCTGCCAAGGCATTAGGGGTGAATTAATTAAATGTTTGACCAAATATAGCAGGCTAATTTCTAAACTGGTAATTTTTTATGGCCTGTAAAAGATGCTATAAATATCCATATGGCCCTTGGCAGAAACAAGGTTCCCCACCCCTGGACTATGGGAATGAACAAAATCCAGGGAAGTGAAAATTCTAGAACAAAGCTCTGGTTTAGGCTTCTGTCTGGTTCAGGAAAATTCTCCATAAATGTGGTTTCCTTCTCTCTTCCCTTTTCTCTAAATCACTAGAGTAAATCTCTTAGATAGAATCCTGAAATATGATAGTGTTCTGAAAACCAAGAAACCCTTTCCAAGAAGAAAGTACCACATACAACTTACCTCTGCCATGGCTTTTGATGCACAGCGGCTCTTCTTTCCTCCTGTTCTGGATTCTAAGAGAAGAAAAAAGGTGGAAAGAGATTAGAAAACTAGGAGACAACAGGCTCTCCCAGGTTCCAGAAGGAGGCCCAGTTAAAACAAATCCCTGCCCCACCCCAGGCACTAAGAGGCCCAAAGCCAAAGAAGCCTGCAACTTCCACCATCCTCTCCATCATATCACAGAAGCACAGTGGCCTTAGGGATCCAGATGGGAGTCCTGTGAGAGAATCCTAGACTGTGGCTGCCTTCCTCCATTAAGCCTGACTTGGGGTTCTTCCAAGCCCGGTAGATTATACTGAGCCCAGATCTGTAGCTCCAAGACACAGGGTAAGTGGATCCATCTGCCAGAGTCCCCACACCTCTAGGCTGGGGGCACCTCTATGGGG
Source organism: Myotis brandtii (assembly GCF_000412655.1). Lineage (NCBI taxonomy): Eukaryota > Metazoa > Chordata > Mammalia > Chiroptera > Vespertilionidae > Myotis > Myotis brandtii. The sequence continues at coordinate 558,862 of NW_005359102.1, forward strand.
CGAGATTCCTGGCGACCAGGGTGAAAGAACAAAAAGTACAAGTAGGAGGAGCTCCCAGGCCCAAGCTCTACAAACCGGCTGGACAGCAGAAACAACCTCCGGGCGAAAGCTATTCACCGGGCTGGAGAGCAAATGGCGGCGGTTTGTCAGCAGTGGCAGGGCTGGAGAGTGTAATTGGAGATACAAAGGCTGGAAATGCAGGCGGGGTCTGGGGTAGACGCCCAGAACCCATCCACCGCCCGACACTCCCAATGTTGACCAAGAATGGACAAAGAGGGCGCCTTTCCCAGTTCTAGGCCCAAAGGCAGAGACGGAGTCGTGGCCACATGGGATTCTCACACCAGGGCCACAGAGAGCTCCGCTCAGATAGTGCACTCCGCGTGTTACCACAGGCACTGCCAGCCCTGCGCCGGGAGTCGGCGCACGATACAGGTAGGGAAAGGGTCGCACGTACTTGCCGCCGAGGCAACACCCGACCTCCTGACACCGCCAGCTGAAACCACGTCCACCCCGTGCACGCGCGACCGCTATCTCCCCATCCGGCGGGAGGACACGCGGCCACGGCGCCCCAGGTCTCCCGGACGTCCTTTCTTTTACCAGCGAGGGCATGCAGCCTGGACACGCCCCAGAGACACCCAGCCCCGCCCGGGGGTGCTTCATGTCCACTCACCCGGGTGCCTTGTACTCCGGTCTAAGCGAATCCGCCACTAACCAGTGAACTAGTTTGTGAAGCGCTTCCTCAAACTTACCACAGGCCAGCCAACTCTGGCTGTAAATGGATATGCCGCGGAGCCGTAGGGAAATGTAGTCCACCGGAGGGAAATCCAGCGAGGGTCCGGCCGGCTCAGGCTTCTCCGCCGACTCGCAGCCCAAGCCTTAGTGAAGCTCAGTGCTGATCACCCAGTACACCTGAGCATCCTCCGAGGATCTGGGCGACCCGACAGGTCTGGGTAGCGCGAGGTGGCTGCTGAGGATTAAGAACAGGTGGTGGACCCTCAAGGCTTCTCAGATATGTAGCCCACAGCTTGGGAAAGGGCGGAGCGGTCCTCCACCAGGATGACCCAGAAGTTAAACCGTCTCCAACAGTCTTCGCCCCAAACTTGGAGATGCCCAGAGATCTCTAAAAACTGTAGTTAAAAGCCGGGAAACCGACTGTCCAGAGTTCTCTCCACAAGGAGCAGGGCTCTGAGCGCCGGGCCAGCAAAGGACTACTCTCCACCACGCCACAAACTAGGAGTCGTCCAGACCTGGGCGGTTCAGCCCTCAGAGACCCACAATCCTGGTCGCGCTGGGTGCTCAACTTTCAGCTGAGAATTTTTTCCCTGAACCTGGACGCCGCTGGGAAGTGTAGTCCTCAGTCCGGAACGCCATAACACTGCAGCCCAGGCTTTTCAGCACAATTTGAGCGGCGGGATAGTGGCTGGGTCCACCCTGGAGGCATCCGGGAAATGTAGTTTGGGCCTTGGGATTTGGGGATGTGCCCAGACTGAAGGCGGGCAGTCTTGAGCTCTGGGTGAGGGAATCTGAGAAGGGACTGGGAGGACAATCCTGGGTCCAGAGTGGAAATAATGGAGTACCAATACAAAACTATTTTTATGTTTTATAAATACATAAATACACATAGAAAGGCACTTAATAAGCTCTCTGGAAAGTTACACTAACATTTGTTAACAGTTTATTTCTAGGACGTGTAATTGTGATATTTATTCTTTTTACTTTAAGAGTATGCTCATATTTGGGGCATTATCATGTCCTTCTTATGAAACATTGCTTATTAAATTTAGTTAAATATAAAATGAGTAAGTATACACCCGAAACCGATGTACTAGAAAACAAAAAAGTGGACCAGATTTTTAAAATTCACAATTTGGTTCTAAGAGGTCAATTAAAAGAAATATTGATAAACAATAGCAAAACAAAAAATTAAATCAAAACAAAAACATTAGAAAGGTTAAACCACACAGCATTTCACAGAAATTTGAGGCTGTTAGGTATTATGTGCAACTCTATAACCACAGTAGAGGTAATTGTAGATTTTCTAGTAAAATTTAAGTTATTAATTTTAGTAAGAAGTAGAAAACCTGAATGGAACAATAGCCATAATAAAACTTAAATGTCTTAAAATATGTACTAATGAAAAGTATCCAGATGATTATAGCTAAGTTTTAGCTAATTTTTGAACTCATAATGATTATGCAATTTATTCAGGTCCTAGAAAATGATGGAATGTCCTCTAATAATTAATTTTGTCTAACTAATATAAAATCTGATAAAGACAGGCTAAAAGAAAAGTATTACCCATCTTGTATTAAAAGATAAACTGAAGCATGTTTCAATTTTCAAGAGTTTATCTGAGCATAAATAGATTTGAATCAGGCAGAGTGCTCCACCAACAGGAGCTAGTGAAGAGATTTTTATAGAGAAGACCCAGAAGCAAAACAAGGAAATTATTTGGTTGGGACAGCTTAAGCATTTGCCTTATTTTGGAAAGCTAAATTGGATATTTGTGATTGGTTGTTTTTAAATTTTATTTTCTCCAAATTGAGTCATTCACTCTGGATTAGTTTTTTGTTTGTTTATGAAGGGACTGAAGGCAGTATAGCTACCTAAATCTAATGGTGTCCTTGTTTAATTACTTTAACATTTGTAATTAATTACTGATGCAAAAATTCCAAATAAGAGGCTGATTTCAACAATGTAGTTTAAAATTTGTAGAATGGATTTCATTAAAAATTTCATAACATTGGAAGAACCGTAAGCAATCCAGTGACAAAATGCATTGTACGAACAAATTAAAGAAAAAGAAATATATATATTAAATGATGCCAATAAGATAATGTGGTAGATAGAATAATGTGGTATATAGAATAATAATGTGGTAGATAGAACACTTCAAGATGTCCAAGTCCTAATCCCAAGAACCTGTAAATGACTATGTTATTTTACATGACAGAAAGAGACTTTGCAGAAGCATGCATTAAATTAAGGCGCATTAGAGATGAGAAGATTATCCTGGAATATCTGAATGGCCTAATGTAATCACAAAGGTCCTTATAAGAGAAAGGTAGGAGCATCAGAGGCAGAGAGATTGGGCTTTAAAGATGGAATAAGATGCCATGAGCCAAGGAATACAAGTAGCTTCTAGAACAGTGATGGCGAACCTACAGGTCTGGGTAGCGCGAGGTGGTGACACGCGAACTCATTTTGGGTGACACACATCAAAAGAGACAAAAAATTGCATAATTCAAATATTTGTCTCTCGCAATGGCCAGAGTTGGGCATCACTTGAGTATAATATTACTCACGTTACTCATGATCAATAATGCAATTCTAAAACTGGATGTAAACATGTACATGGTGTTGCATAGCAAAAAGACATAGTGAAAACATCCAAGATACATTGTTCCAATATTGACATTAATATAAAAAGGTTAAGAATTGCACTATAAAGAGATTAATCTTTACTCATGACATTTTATTTTTACTCAAGTGACAAAATGCCCAATTCTGGAAATGGCCTCATTATTGTCAACATGTGCCTCTGGTAAGCTTCCTGTGCGTTCGGTGCATTCGGCAAGCGGACGCACTTGATTGCCATGTTCATTAGGAGACAGGAGTGGGAGGGTTAGAAGAAAAGGATATACAGTGCAACAGTGTTCGACGAGACATTCTGCGTGTCAGATAATTGATTACAGCACCATATATTTGTTGGTTATACATACTATCTTTGAATTGTTTTGCACCAGGAGTCAGTGCAACAACACTGCAAAAAGTTAATAGGTAAGAAACCTATCAACCTTTTATAAAAAACGCCGTGATTTATATTTATTTATTTTTGCAGCCTTGTGATGGAGAATCAAAAAAA
>NW_005359102.1:563664-565076 GCF_000412655.1 Myotis brandtii
ACAAGGTTTTGGCAAAAGTATTGATGTTATGTTTGGATACATCAAATCTTTTGAAAGTAAACTTAAAATTTTTAAGCGAGATATTGAAACTAAAACTTATAAGTATTTTAAGTAATTTTCTTAAAATTACTTTTCGTCCTCTGGTGAATAGCTTTTCGCCCGTATAATTTAGTATAATATAGTAAACTCGTTATTTGAACAGTTCAGCGAAAGATTCAACCAATTTAGAAGCCTAGAACAGAACTTTAAAATAATTAATTATCCGGATGTAGTTGTTTACAGTACTTTGGAATTAAAGGATTTCCAATGGATGCAAATTGACGATTTAGAGATGCAACTTGCAGATTTTCAAGGTAGCATTTGAACTCATGTGTTTGTCGACTTGAAAATCTGGAACGAAATCGTTTGAATAATGAAGAAGAGTGCAACTATGAACAAGAAATTTTGAGTGCTTGGACAGAGTACCTGACACTTTTAGCGACATAAAAAATCTAGTGATGGCTTTGCTAACAATTTTTTCATCAACATATTTTTGTGAGACTTTGTTCTCAGCATTAAATAATATTAAAACGAACAAAAGAAACCAGCTAACAGATGAAGTTAGTGGCGCTTGCTTGGCCATGAAGTGCACCAAGTATGAACCTGCAATCAAAGAATTAGCAGACAAACTTCAACACCAAAAAAGTCACTAATTTCTAGTTTTCGTACCATTTGATTATCATTGTTTTTATTATTATTTTTTCCTAAATGTACATTGTTTTTGTTTTTGTTCATTTTATACATTTTTTTGGTTGATTTTTCTTTGTTAAATGGCATTTAAATATATAAAATAAATATCAAAAATATAAATCTTTTTTAACTATGGTTGCAAATATCAAAAAAAAAAAATTATGAATATTTCTATATGTGACACAGCACCAGAGTTAAGGTTTTTCAAAATTTTGACATGCCGAGCTCAAAAGGTTTGCCATCACTGCCCTAAACTCACAGAATCAGAAGATCTAAATTCTAGCCCTAGCTTGGCTGAATATTAGCTTGATAAACCTGGGTAATTTACCTAATCATTCAATGCTTTGATGTATTCATCTCTCTTTTTTAATGGTATGAATAATTACTGCCCTATCTACCTTATTTGTGAAAGTAATTTTTAAACTCCATAGTTTATATCATAGTAATTTATAAACTCCATAGTGAATATCAGGTGTTACTATCATAGTAGAGGCTTGGTACATGAATTCATGCACCAGTGGGGTCCTTCAGCCTGGCCTGCAGGATCAGGCCGAAACTGGCTCTCCAACATCCCCCGAGGGGTCCTGGATTGTGAGAGGGTGCAGGTCAGGCCAAAGGACCCCACTGGTGCATAATTGGGGCTGGGGACGGACACAGGAGGTTGGCCAGCCAGGGAAGGACTG
>NW_005359102.1:565791-566837 GCF_000412655.1 Myotis brandtii
TACCATTTGATTATCATTGTTTTTATTATTATTTTTTCCTAAATGTACATTGTTTTTCTGTTTTTGTTCATTTTATACATATTTTTGGTTGATTTTTCTTTGTTAAATGGCATTTAAATATATAAAGTCTCTGATTATCATTGTTTTTATTATTATTTTTTCCTAAATGTACATTGTTTTTCTGTTTTTGTTCATTTTATACATATTTTTGGTTGATTTTTCTTTGTTAAATGGCATTTAAATATATAAAATAAATGTCAAAAATATAAATCTTTTTTTTTTTACTATGGTTGCAAATATCAAAAAAAAATTATGAATATTTCTATATGTGACACGGCACCAGAGTTAAGTTAGGGTTTTTCAAAATTTTGACATGCCGAGCTCAAAAGGTTCGCCATCACTGTTCTAGAAGCTGGAAAAAGTAAGGAAATAGATTCTACCCTAGAGCCTCTAGAAGGAACACACTTCTGCCAATGCCTTGATTTTAACCCATAAGAGGCATTTCAGACTTCTGACCCCAATCTCTGGAGGAGGAAATCTTCCCTCAGAGCAGGAAGAGAATGAAATGACCTATCATTCATCAGAAAGTCATGTTCTTAATAAGTTAGTTCTGCTGCCTTACTTCCTGAAATACTTGTTCCCCCCACCCCAACCAAGATATTCTGTATTCCTCCCTCTGCAAAATTTTCTTATAGAAACAAATTGAGAAACTATTTCTAGTTCCCTAGTTCTTCTGTTCCAGTGGGATCTTTTGGTACATCCTCAAGCAGCTCAGTGCCTTCCCATATTTATTTCTTCCATATAATACAGTCACCTAATAGGCAAATTTTCTTTAATTGTTTATTTTGAAAAATTTTAAATCTTCAGAGGCATTAAAAGAATAGTACAAAGAACTCTTTTTAAGGTCTTTATTTATTTTTCTTTATTGATTAAGGTATCACATATGTGTCCTTATCCCCCCATTTCCCCCACAACCCCTCCCCACTCATGCCCTCACCCCCCTGGTGTCTGTGTCCATTGGTTAGGTTTATATGCATGCATACAAG
>NW_005359102.1:567479-583510 GCF_000412655.1 Myotis brandtii
TTCATTATATTCCATAAATGAGTGAGATCATGTGATATTTATATTGCTCTGACTGGGATATTTCACTTAGCATAATGATCTCCAGTTCCATCCATGCTGTTGTAAATGGTAAGAATTCCTTCTTTTTTTTTACTGCAGTGTAGTATTCCATTGTGTAGATGTACCACAGTTTTTTTTTTTTTTTTTAATTAAATCTTTTTTGTTCAGGTTACATTTGTTCCTCTTTTTTTCCCCCCCCTGACTCCCCTCCTCCCAGTTCCCGCCCCACCCTCCGCCCTCACTCCCCACCCACTGTCCTCATCCATAGGTGCACGATTTTTGTCCAGTTTCTTCCCGCATCTCCCATTCCCCTTTCCCCCCCAAGAATAGTCAGTCCATTCCCTTTCTATGTCCCTGATTCATTATAATCACCAGTTCATTCTGTACATCAGATTATTTATTCACTTGGTTCTTAGATTCACTTGTTGATAGATGCATGTTTGTTGTTCACAATTTGTATCTTTACCTTTTTCTTCTTCCTCTTCTTAAAGGATACCTTTCAGCATTTCGTATAATACTGGTTTAGTGGTGATGAACTCCTTTAGCTTTTCCTTATCTGTGAAGCTCTTTATCTGACCTTCAATTCTGAATGATAGCTTTGCTGGATAAAGTAATCTTGGTTGTAGGTTCTTGGTATTCATCACTTTGAATATTTCTTGCCATTCCCTTCTGGCCTGCCAAGTTTCTGTTGAGAAATCAGCTGACAGTCGTATGGGTATTCCCTTGTAGGTAATTGAGTCTCTTTCTCTTGCTGCTTTTAAGATTCTCTCTTTGTCTTTTGCTCTTGGCATTTTAATTATGATGTGTCTTGGTGTGGTCCTCTTTGGATTCCTTTTGTTTGGGGTTCTCTGCGCTTCTTGGACCTGTAAGTCCATTTCTTTCACCAGGTGGGGGAAGTTTTCTGCCATTATTTCTTCAAATAGGTTTTCAATATCTTGCTGTCTCTCATCTTCTGGCACCCCTATTATTCTGATGTTGGTACGCTTGAAGCTGTCCCAGAGGCTCCTTACACTATCTTCGTATTTTCGGATTCTTTTTTCATTTTGCTTTTCCGGTTGGGTGTTTTTTGCTTCTTCGCATTTCAAATCTTTGACTTGATTCTTGCGCTCCTCTGGTCTGCTATTGGGTGTCTGTATAATATTCTTTATTTCAGTCCGTGTATGCTTAATTTCTAGTTGGTTCTTTATCATAGCATCGAGGGTCTCATTAGTTTTCGTGACTCTCTCCTCAAGTTTATTGACAGCTTCTAGCACATTTTTGCAAGCCCTCAAAATTGCGATTTTTAGCTCTATATCCTCCATTTCTGTCATGTTTTTTTGTCTCCGCATTTTTTATGCTTTCTTGGTGCACCCTCTAGTGGTCTTTGTGCGCAGTCTTGTTCTAGTTGAGCCTTGATTGTTGTAGTTAATACTAGAGGGATTTGACCACCAGGCCGACTGGCTGTGTGAATCAGCTGTGTCTGCCGCGGAAAACTTCTGTCCTCTGGGGAGGTGCTAATCTAGCCTTTGCCTGAGGCGATCCGGCAAATGGCTCTGCGCAGGGCTTGGGCGGGGCGGGCTCAACAGGGCGGGCGGAGGGAGCCGTTATGGTGCCCTCAGTCCTGTTCCCAGAGGCTCTGCTTCTCAGAACCCCCGGAACCGCTGCAAACCTCGGAGGGAAAGCTGCCTTCCAACTGATGCCAGACACTCCCGCTTCTCCCGTTTGGGTCCGAGTCCCCAGCGATTCGCCCGTATCTGGAGCTCAGAGTCTGAGACTCCCCCCTGACCGAAAACGACAACCGCGCTCTCAGCCACCAGCCCGCTTTGCGCGCGCACCTCCGCACCTGAGTATTTTCCACACTGCGCCTCCTCTGAGCCTCGGTGTGCTGTTATTTTTCCTTCTAGTTGAAGAGTCTCTCCTCAGCCAGCCTTCCTGTGGTTCTGGGTGATGTCCGTTCTGTCTTTTAGTTGTATTTTTGAAGTGGTTGTTTGCGGCAGCAGTCTCCGGTGTTTACCTATGCCGCCATCTTGGTCGACCCTCCCATTGCCCGTTTTTTGATTGGGTTGTTTATCTTTCTTTTGTTAAGTTGTATGAGTTCCCTATAAATGTTGAAGATTAAACTCTTATCGGCGATAACATTGGCAAATATGTTCTCCCATGCACTGGGCTTTCTTGTTGTTTTGTTGATGGCTTCCTTTGCTGTACAGAAGTTTTTTATTTTGATGTAGTCCCATTTGTTTATTTTCCCTTTAGTTTCCATTGCCCTAAGACAGTGGTTCTCAACCTTCCTAATGCTGTGACCGTTTAATACAGTTCCTCATGTTGTGGTGACCCCCAACCATAAAATTATTTTCATTGCTACTTTATAACTGTAATTTTGCTACTGTTATGAATCATAATGTAAATATCTGATATGCAGGATGTATTTTCATTGTTACAAATTGAACATAATTAAAGCATAGTGATTTATCACAAAAACAATATGTAATTATATATGTGTGTTCTGTTGGTCTTAGGCAACACCTGTGAAAGAGTCGTTCGACCCCCCAAAGGGGTCGCGACCCACAGGTTGAGAACCGCTGCCCTAGTAGCTGTATCGGTGAAGATATTGCTTCATCATATGTCTGAGATTTTGCTGCCTGTGGATTCCTCTAATATTTTTATGGTATCCCGTCTGACATTTAAGTTCTTTACCATTTCGAGTTTATTTTTGTGTATGGTGTAAGTTGGTGGTCTGGTTTCATTTATTTGTTTGCATCTGTCCAGTTTTCCCAACACCATTTATTGAAGAGACTCTCTTGACTTCATTGTATTTTCTTGCCTCCTTTGTCAAATATTAATTGAGCATAGTGGTTTGGGTTGATTTCTGGGTTCTCTGTTTTATTCCATTGGTCTACATGGCTGCTCCTTCTCGTACAGGTGTGGGCTTCTTGTGCGGCTGCTGCTCCTCAGATGGTGTTGAGCTGCTCATGTAGCTTCTGCTCCTCGGACAAGGTCAGGTTGCTCGCAGGGCTGCTGCTCCTTGTATGGGGGTGGGCTTCTCACATGACTGTTGCTCCTCCGATGGGGACAGGCTGCTTGCACGGCTGCTGCTCCTCAGACTGGGATAGGCTGCTTGCACAGCTGCTGCTCCTCTGATGGGGGCAGGCTGCTTACGAGGCTGCTGCCCCTTGGATGGGTGTAGACTGTGTGCAGCTGCTGCTTCTTGGACGGGGGAGGGCTGCTCGCATGGCTGCTGCTCCTCTTACAGGGGCAGGTTGCTTGCAGGGCTACTGCTCCTCATATGGGGACAGGCTGCTCATGCAGCTGCTGCTCCTCAGATGGGGACAGGCAGTTTGTGCATCTGCTGCTCCTCATACTGGGGTGGGCTGCTTGTGCAGCTGCTGCTCCTCAGACAGGAGCGGGATTCTCGTGCGGCTGCTGTTTCTCAGACAGGGACGGGCTGCTCGCAGGGCTGCTACTTCTTCGATGGGGGTGGGCTGCTCACGGGGCTGCTGCTCAGACGGGTGTGGGCTGCGTGCAGCTGCTGCTCCTTGGACGGGGGCAGGATGCACTGGCTGCCACTCCTCTGATGAAGGCGGGCTGCTCATGTGGCTGCGGCTCCTTGGATATGGGCGGGCTGCTCGCAGGGCTGCTGCTCCTTGGACGGGGGCAGGCTGCCATGTGGGTGCTGCTCACGTGGTCGCAGTGCCCTAGGCTAAAGCATTGGGCCGGCCAGAGGGAAGCATGCTTTGGAACTCACAGGAGACTGTGCCTGGGATGGCTGGAGTCTCAGTGACCATGGAACAGCAGCCTGGGCAGCAGGTCCATAGCGGGGGTGGGGGTAGAGTCTGAGGGCACCCTGGGTGGAGGTGAGGCTAGGCTTCCAGTTACAGCAGCTCTCCCCTTCAAAAAGGTGTGGCCTCTGTGAAAGAGCCCACAGAGGGTCTCTCAGGGACTATTCAGATTTTTTTTGTATCCTTTGTATCACTCAGGGTGTAGTCTGAGTATGGCTGTTTTCATGCCTGGAGACTGCAGGGAGGGACTATCCCTTCAGGAGAAAATGGCTGCCTAGGTCCCTCACATCAGGTATGACTCAGCGCCAGACTCATGGCCACCTCTCCCTGACCTTTTCCTCTCCCCAACCTCCACAAGTCTGCACCTCCACCTGCACCTCAGCCACCAGTGAGTGTATTTGAAAGGTCCTATGAACTAGGCTTAGCAAATAAAAGCAAAGACTAAAAAGAGGGGAAAGAGCTGCACCACTGTGAGCCCCTCTCCCCCTGGCATGGCACTGCTTGGGCAGCCATCCAGGCTGCCCTGTCTGGGCTCAGTCTCTCGTGGCTGTGGACTTAGATCTAGAATCCCCTGCTGCCAGCAGTCCTGCGGACTTTCTATCCACAGTCAGGCACTACACCCGTCCTAAAAGATGGGGCCTTGGTGCCATGCAGCTTCCTTCTGACCCTCTGGACTTGGAGGTCTCTCAGTTCTCTCCAGCCAGATCCCTAATTTTACCATTCTCCAGGCGTCCTCTGACTGTCCTGGCTGTGAATTATCTCACCAGCTGTGTCTACTTCTCCAATTCAAGGTGGATGTTATTCAATTTAGTTTCTTGTTCTGTCTGCTCTGGGACAAGGCTCAAGACACGTCCAACTATTCTGCCTCCATTTTGTCCTCTCCCCCCAAAGAACTCTTATACAGTCCCACTGAATATTCTGCTGCCTAAAGAATAAATTGTTAAGTTAACTTCCAACAACTTGCATATGAAGTAAAAATGATGAGAAAGAAAAAAAATGTGGTTAGTATATACAGATAAACATATATAACAAGAGAAAGAGAAAACCTGCAAAGCTATTAGAGGCCTCATCTCTATAATAGGATGTGAGATCATAGTTGCTATCTAAGGCTTTCTTCTTCAATGACCCATTCCATTATTTCCATTTCACCCTCAGTGATAGGCTCATATACTCTAGGTCAGTGGTTCCCAAACTTATTTGGCCTACCGCTCCCTTTCCAGAAAAAATATTACTCAGCCCATGGAAATTAATTTTTTAAAAATTTTAATAGCAGTTACTCATCGCCCCCAAATGCACCTGTGGCCATCACTGCCCCCCTGGATGGCTGCAGCACCCACCGGGGAGCGGGAGCGCCCACTTTGGGAATCACTGCTCTAGGTTCTTTACCTGATAGAAGGGCCTAAACCCTCCCTCCTAAGATTCTAAGTCCTCAAGCATTCTGTACTTTTTTTCCTTTTTTTGCTGTCATTTTCCCATTAACTTTTACTATTGGGCATAGAAGTAGTAAAAGGAATGCCAGAGAATTTCCTGGGTTTCAGATATAGCCCCCATACCTCCAATGTATAGCAGTAACCTGATTCCTCCTTGGTAATTAGGATCAGTTATTCCAGCCAGTAGATTAATTTTTTCCCCTGGGGTTCAGTCGTGTAAAGAGCACAATATGTTCAAGAAGTAAACCTCATCTTTCAATTCAATAAAACCATTGACATTGGTGTGTTCCTAGATGGAAGCATTGCCTCGTTGGGGACTAATATATCCACACTAGAGGCCTGGTGCATGAATTCGTGCACCAGTGGGGTCCCTTGGCCTGGCCTGTGGGGTTGGGCTGAAACTGGCTCTTCTACATCCCCTGAGGGGTCCCGGATTGTGAGAGGGCACAGGCCAGGCCAAGGGACCCCACTGGTGCACAATCGGGGCCAGGGAGGGATGCAGGAGGTTGGCCAACTGGGGGAGGGGCAGCAGGAGGGCTCCAGGGCATGTCTGGCCCATCTCACTCAATCCCGATAGGCCAGAACCCAGCAGCAAGCTAACGTACTGGTCAGAGCATCTGCCCCATGGTGGTCAGTGCATGTCATAGCAACTGGTTGAACGATTGACTGTCTTCCCCCTGGTGGTCAGTGCATGTCATAGTGAGTGGTTGAGTGGCCGTAGCATGTCATTAGCATATTACACTTTGAATGGTTGAATGGACGACCAGACGACCAGACACTTAGCATTTAGCAAAGCTCAAATTCTGTGAGCAGCTATTAGGTATTATGGTGAAAGAAGCCACTCCCACTTTACTCCTTTATTCCTGGAGTATGTATTTTTGGGCATGGGGGAGGCCATAATTGTCTCTGATTTCAAAAATATTCAGCATCCTGTAAAGGAGAACATCAGCCTTTCAGGGTGATGTCTCCAACTGGCACTGAAACTGAATCTTCAGTAAGCCATTGCACCTTTCAATTGGGCCAGCTGATTTCAGGTGATGGAAGATGTGGTAATACCAGATATGACCAGCTAATTCCATGAGCATGAATGCATTGCCATACTACCTTTGCTGTAAAATGAGTTTCTTGTTCAGACAAAATGCTGTGTGGGATGCCATGATTGTGGATAAAGTATCTGTTGTTGGTAATGCTGGCAGAAACATTAGGCAGGGAAAGACAACTTCAGATAATGTGTGCTATGCTTGTGAGGATGAATTTATGTCCCAACCATGATGGAAGAGGTCTAATGTAATTGACCTTGTATCAAGAGGCTAATGGTACTCACAGGGAATAATTCCATATCAGGGACTCAAAGTTGGTCTCTGCTATTGGCAAAAATTAATGGGAACAACTGTGCTAGTTGATTGTGTCCCTTTTATTAGGAAAGCAAATGCTTTCAAACACCTCTCATCCCTAAATATTTCTGTATATATCTGATGACCAGATTCATGATACATTGTTGCCCTTAGGCACAAGGTAGGCTGGGAAATAAAATATAGAATTATTCCAGCATCTATAATGGAAATTCAGCTAAGAAAATGTGGGCTGAGGCCGTCTGTTGTAACTGTTAAACATCAGTGTCTACCACAAGCACCTACCAACTAATAATTGGTTACTTGAAGGAAAGATATAAACTTGGGCCCAAGAGTGAAGATTACAGGTAAAGAGACGATGTTTTTGAGCTTAAGACCTGAGCAAATATTTCAGTTAGAACTAAAAATTTCTGCAAATCATATTCTTTGGAGGGAAGTAAGAGGACAAGACCTCAAAAATAGAAATCACTCTTGGGAGGAACCACTGGAAAAACTTTGAGGAAGGGCCAAGGTGACATTCTTCAGGAAGTGGCAGAGGCTAGTGATGCTTTAAATGGAGCATTTATTACCAGGGTAGAAGAAAGAGTGTAGACTATGGTGGGTGGGAGTTGGGTAGCACAGGAGAGAGAAGTTCCTACTCTATAACTTGAATACCTCATTTGTCAGAAAAAAATATGAAAAAAAAGATATACATGGTGTTAACTCAAAGTGTTAAAATAGGATGGAGAATTGCTATTTCCTTAACATTTTGTTTGTCTATGATAATAGAACTACAAAAAGTTATGAGTATTTTGACATATCATTCACCCTTTTGCACATGTTAATGAAAAATGTGAACAGATTTTATGTTGTTTCCTTTTATGTTTGTTTAGATTACATTTATGAAAATCTAGTTTTATGTTAGTTAAAGCTAAAAATAAAAAAATGGGGCTGCCATAACTGGTTTGGCTCAGTGGATAGAGCATCGGCCTGCGAACTGAAGGGTCCCAGGTTCGATTCTGGTCAAGGGCATATACCTTGGTTGCGGGCACATCCCCAGTAAAGGGTGTGCAGGAGGCAGCTGATTAATGTTTCTCACTCACTGATGTTCCTAACTCTCTATTCCTCTCACTTCTTCTCTGTAAAAAATCAATAAAATATATTTTTTTAAAAATGGGGCTGGAGTTTTGTATGTCTTTTGTTTTTCAAGCAATTTGTTTGTTATAATTTCCAAAATTATTAGTTCACAACACATTGAAATTTCTAAAAAGCAAAAATAGTAATCCTGTCTTTCACCACAGATAATTTGAGAAGCACTACTTTAAAAAATAAATGATGGGATTGGATCTTTACTTGGTCCTCTTTGAGGAAGTGGTTTTATGTATTTTAGATAATATAAACAAAGACTCCCCAAAAATAAGATCACATTTACATCCTTAATGAAAATTTCAAAGACTTCCAATCAAGATGGCAGAGTAGGTAACTCTGTGCTTGCCTCCCCGCACAACCACATCAAAACTATAACTGAATTGTAAAACAGTCATAATTGAGAAGTACCTGAAAACTAGCTGAACAGAATTCCTATAATTAAAGACATAAAGAAGAAGCCGTGATGAGACTGGTAGGAGGGGCAGAGATGCAGAAAGGACAGGTCCTTCACCCATGGTGTTGAGGCAGGATGGTAAGAAGCTAGAAAAATTCCTTGGCAAGTGACAAGGGGAAACTGAGACAAGATAATTAAACAAGGCCAAACAATTTGATCAATTTACAGCCAGCTAGTAAATCACAAGACCTTATTTTTCCTAACCAAAATCAATTTAGAGCAAATAGTTTGTACTTTCCCTTCTTAACCAGAGAATAAAGAGCTTAAATCACCCTGATTGGGGAGATAGGTAGCAGAGACCCAATTAGTGCCATTTGTGCCAGTCAAATGCATTGGTGTGTCAGGGGAACAAGTAACAAAAAAACCTGATTAGAGGCAGATGGACTCAAGATAAAAGTAAAGCAGTGATAATCAGAGAATGATCCCAAACTCCTCGATGTGCTCATTTCTATTAATTAACACATTGAAGGACACACCTGAAAAACTAATGAATATTTTGGTAAGACCCTCTCCTGACATCTCCCCTAGAATTCACACTCACATAAGAAAGATAAAAACCATCAAGACAAAGAATTCCAGTGTGGGCTCTCTCTGGAACATGCCCCTGCCTGTTCTTGAGCATGAACTTTTACTTTCTTTCTCCTAAACACTAAGGGTCCCCAAAAGACTTGCAACCAGGTGAGCAGTAGGCAGTGGCAGCCCATCCAGGGCCTACCTCCTGAACCTGTCTCAAAGGCTCCCATTCTTCTCTCACTTTCCTGTGAGTTAACAGTAGCCCTGCCTTGACTCACTTTTGTCACTGTGACTTTTACTTTTCAGTGATCTAATAGCAGCACCGCCTTGGATCATTTCTTTACTATAACATTTCCAGGGACCCAAAGCAGAGCGCCACTTAGGCTTTCTTCTGTTACTTCCACCATAAACCCATGGACTTGTATTGTCAAATCTTTCCTGAATGAAGTAAGGAATCCACACACTACAGGCCAGCTCAAGGCAGACCCATTCCTGGCTTGGTCCCTGTCCAGTGACACTTTTTTGGTGACTTAGATGGGACATGGAGTTGTTTTCTCTTCTTTATTCTCTCTCTAATTCATCCTTTCTGTCACTTCTTATCACCAATGTAGGGGAAAACTACATGTCAGCAACAGAGTAAGTCCTTCCTCAAAACGTGCTTCATCAATGCTGAGATGGAAGATAAGCCTGCCCTTTGAACCTGGAATAACCCTCTAGTGAGTCCAGGACCTGATCACCCCTGATGTTCGAAAGGACCCTGTCCTCCCCTCATTTTGCCAGTGTGGAGTTGAGTTTCCTGTCTGAGCAGAGTAAATCAATCCTCAGGGCATCTACCACCAATATTGTTGGTAAGGCTACTCTCAGGACTTGGGGTAAACATATCCACAAGGCAAACACACTTTCACTTTGTAGTCTTCTCTCTACTAGGGACCTGACTTGCATGACCTGGTTCAAGGAACATTAAATGGGCTCCTGGACAACGTTACTGTTGTGCCTCATACTTTATCTCCTGGTCATGTGTTTGGAGCATTTTTTACAATGATTTTGACAACTTCATTCTTGTCATGTATCTTATTTTCTGTCACTGGGTTTCTCTTTCTTCTGTTTAAACAACTCTTTGAAGTGTTACATATGCAATTTCTTGAATTGGGGCCAAGACTTTCTTTGTTTCCACAGCTCATTCACAGCCTTTAAAGCTTTCATTGAGAGTCCAACAGGTTTTCCTGCCTAATAATAATCGAAGGAAAAGTATCATTTAAAAAAACTCAAATAGCTGAAGTCACCCATGCCTGATAACTCCCCTCCCTCTCTCCAGACTTCTTTAAAAAAATATTTTTATTGATTTCATAGAGGAAGGGAGAGGGAGAGAGAGATAGAAACATCAATGATGAGAGAGAATCATTGATTGGCTGCCTCCTGCATGCCCCCAACTGGGGATCTAGCCCACAATCCCGGCATATGCCCTGACCAGGAATTGAACTGTGACCTTCTGGTTCATAGGTCGATGCTCAACCACTGAGCCATGCTGGCAGGGCTCTCCAGACTTTTTAAACGTTGTCAAGGACAAATAAAAAATCTTGCGTTCTCTATAATTATTAGAAATACTATTTAGGTGTATAGTAAAAAAAATAAAAACGATTCCAAAAGGTCTGGACAAAAATATTTGATATTAAAGCTGGTTTGTTTGGTTAATGTATTTGAGAGTTATTAACATAAGTATATGTTTGTTTGGCCTGGGGGTACAAAAATAAGTTTATGTTATTTCTGCTACAATTTTTGTCAAGAAAACATCTTGAGTAATAGACTTCAAAACTTTATAAAGTTGTTAAGAACTAATAAATAGAAGTAACTGAAATAACATGAAATACTGAAACATTGATTCCTATAGTCTTAAATTCACCTACTTTTGGCTTTTTATTAGAGGAGCTAGAAAACATAATTGGAACTATTAATGAATGTCTTACACTTTATTAGAAGTTTATATATTGTGAGATTAACCAAAGAAATTATATGCACATATAAGTGGACACAGTGCAGTGAAGGCCATGGAGAGGGGAAATGGGCACAGCGGTCAATGGGGAAGGAAAGGGGATTTTCAACAATAAAGATAGACGGACATGCTCCCTGGACAAAACTGGAATTACAATTAAAATACAGAAAAACTTCTGGAATAATCAAGGGAAGACTCACTGGAGAAAACCTGATAACGGAGGACAGAAAGTGGAGACCACATAGAGACTGATAGAAGGGTCAAAGGCACGAAAGGACTGGCCAGGCTCCCACAAATAGCAACTAAAGTTCTGGAACGATATCTCAGCTGTGAGGGGTTGCCACTGAGAACTCTGGTATGTAATCCCCAAGCTGGGCCCCCCAGCCCAGAGTACCAGAACTGAGAAGGGTACTCACATAACATCAGGCTGTGAAAAGCAGCAGGGTTGCTGTTGGCCAGGGAGAGATAGCTGGAAATGCTGGAACCCTCTTAAAGGGCCAATGCACAAAATTCCCTGTGGAGCCACTCACCTTGTGCTCTGAAAAATGGAGGGAAGAGTGGACTGGAGCTGTGTGAGCAGAAGCCAGGATCAGGGGCTCTGGGATTAGAGATAGCAGACACTCAGGTTTCCTATGCTGAATAATTCCCTAACACTGTGGAAGTCATCTTTCTCACACAGACAGTTGTTATACAGGCGGCTTTGCATGGAGGTAAGACAGCTGAGCCACCCTATTGGAAAACACCTTGCCCTACAGTGCGGAGTTTCTGAGACCCATTAAGAGACTGAGAATGACAATTAGCCTTCAGGCAGAAGCAATTGCCCCATCCTGTTTAAAAGAACTCTTGCCCCACCTGTGGATGATTCCCTGAGGGCAATTCAAGATGGAATCCTATCAGTCTGTAGGCAGAGGTCTCTGGAGGATTTGAGTCTCTGCCTGATCTACTTAGTGAGAAACAGTTTTTGACACTGCCCTGCACCAGAGATTGAGAGGTGTAGCAGATCTACTTAATAATGAGCCAATAAACCAAACAGGGAGCCAAAATGAGGAGACAAAGAAACAACCCCCAAATGAAAGAACAAGAAAATTCTGCAGAAGAAGAGATAAATGAAATGGAGATAAGAAATTTATCTGATATAGAGTTCAGAATAATGATGCTACAGACACTCAACAGCATGAGAAAAGATACAGTAACTATGAAAACAGAAATAAAGAATGACATAGCACAAATAAAGAACACATTGGAAGGAATGCACAGCAGATTAGGGAAGCTAAGGATTGGATCAGTGAATTTGAAGACATGGTAGGAAAAATCACTCAATTAGAGAACCAAAAAAAAAAACAAACCCCCAAACAAAACAAAACCCCCAAACAACCAACCAACCAAACAAAAACCCAGGAGGAAAGCTTAAGGGAGCTGTGGAAAACATGAAACATAATATTATTTGAATAGCAGGTGTGCCAGAAGAGGCAGAAAGGCAGAAGGGGTGGAGAACGTGTTTAAAGAAATAATTGCAGAAAACTTCCCTAACCTGGTAAAGAAAAAAGTCACACAAGTTCAGGAGGCACAGAGAAACCCAGGCAAGAAGAACCCAAACAGGCCCATGCCTGGACACATTATAATTAAAATGCCAAAAAATAATGACAAAGAGAGAATCTTAAAGGCAGTAAGAGAAAAGCAATTTATTACCCACAATGGAGCTCCCATTGGTTGACACCTGATTTCTCATCAGAAACTCTACAGGCCAGAAGGGAATGGAATGAAGTGCTCTAGATAATGGAAAGCAAGGATCTGAAACCAAGATTACTATATCCAGCAAGGCTATCATTCAAAATAGATGGTCAAATAAAGAACTTCCCAGACAAAAAAAAAAAAAAAAAGGCTAAAGGGGTACATCACCCCCAAGCCAGCATTACAAGAAATTCTAAAGAAAGTGCTGTAATGACAAGAAGAAATAGAGAGAGAAACCTAGGCATAAAGAATTAAAATGGCAATAAATAAGTACCCATCAATAATAACCTTAAATGTAAATGTATTAAATGCTCCCATCCTAAGACATGGGGTAGCTGACTGGATACAAAAACATGACTTAACTATATGTTGTCTACAAGAGACCCACATAGGAACAAAAGACACACATAGGATGAGAGTGAAGGGATGGAAAAAAATTTTCCATACCAATGGAAAAAAAGAAAAAACACCTGGAGTAGCAATACTCATATCCAACAAAATAGACTTCAAAATGAAGGCCATCACAAGAGACAACAAAGGTCACTACATAATACTAAAGGGATTGATCCAACAAGAGAATAACACCCTGGTAAACATATATTCACCCAATATAGGAGCACCTTGCTGAGAACCAAGATCAACAGTAATTAATATAAATTCGAGAGGTCTGGTCAGAAGGCTGAATTGGGCTCTTTGATATTCACAGAGTGAATATTTGCATTTTATTACCAACTGCCTAAAGCAAACTCCCCCAACCTGATAATCTTACTGTTTACTAAACAATCACCTTTGATATGTCCATTTGCATTCCTAAAAGGCAATTGTGTATTCTAGTAAATAAAAACATGGGAATGGAGATTCAGTGAAACTTGGCTACTACAGCTAAGCTTTCCATGGCTTCCCCCATAATTTCCAAATTTATATTTCTTGTCTTGTGTATTAATTTGCGCATCAGCCCTTTCTCCAAGCCTTTGAACCCGAAAGCCACATGGGCTGTGGCTTTTCACAATTGGCGCCTTGAACTGGGACTTGGAGAAAAAGAATTCGCCTGAGTGGAAAAAATCACTGGATCGGTGGTGGAAGATTAAACTGAGTGCAAAACTCTTGTCAGCTTCGGAAGCCCACGGATCCATAAGTGTTTGAGTTATTTCTTTTGTTTCAGCCAGTTCATAATGGGGCAGAATTCGTCGAAAGGGGAGAGACTTTCTTGTAGACTTTTGGCTTGCATGCTAAGGAATAAGGGAGATGAGTGTCAGAAGATCTTTTACAGTTTCTACAGATTATTATAGAATATAATCCATGGTTTTCTGATGAGGGTACATTGGATATTGAATGTTGGGAAAGAATAGGTCAGAACTTGAAAGAAGCTCAGCAACAAGGGAAAAGTTTGCCTCCAAATTGTTTTTCCTTGTGGAAAACGGTATTGCATTTGCTAGAGCCTTTCAGAGATGAAAGACCTCCTCCCTTTGCACCCTCTGCTCCCAAAGAGAAGCAGAAAGATGGATTGGAGGAGTGTCATTCTTGTCCTGATTCTGAAACATTTAAATCGCCAGTAATAGAATCACCTATGCAAAGAGCCTTCCGAGAAGGATTACAGGACATGAAAGTGGAGGATAAACTTGCTTTTCCTATTATACAGGCAGCTAACCTACAATTCCCAAATCAAATAATAAGACAGCATGAAAGATTTGACTTTAAAATGATAAAGGCCTTGCGTGATAGTGTGATTCAAAATGGCCCAACGGCTCCATTCACTGGAGAAATTGATACTAACATTTCTGAAGCATTTCTAGCTCCTTATGATTGGTATTCTCTAGCCCGTGCAACTCTGGATGGAGGAGATTATTTGCTTGGAAGGGAGAATTTTAGAGAAATGTCAAGAAGAAGCTTCTTCAAATCTCAGACAGAATGTTCAAATAACTTTTGAGATGCTTTCAGGACAGGGGCAATTTAGTGACGTCCAAAATCAGCTCCTCTACATCCAGCAGGCATATGAGCAAATTAGACTTTGTGGAAGAAAAGTCTGGTGGACTTTACTAGCAAAAGAGGAACCTGAAGGAGCCTTTAGTAAGTGCATGCAGGTGCCCACTGAATCATTCTCTGATTTTGTAGCTTGCCTCACTCGAGCAGTGAGATGGCAGATTCAACATGAGACAGCATTTTGACTCAGCAATTAGCTTATAAAATTGCCAATGCTGATTGTAAGAAATGTCTAACGCCTCTAAGAAAAAATAGTATCATTACAGAAATTATTCGAGCATGTCAGAATGTGGGGTCAGGCTTTTTTCATGGAAGCTTATTAGCTGCCGCAATTACAACAAGAAACAAATCATGTTTCAGCTGTGGACAGAAAGAGCATTTTAAAAAGGAATGTACGCAACCAAAAAGGACACAAGGTTATGCTCAAGGAGAAGGCGTGAGCATTCTGCCTCCCAACTCAGATAATGCAGGTTTATGTCCCAGATGTCGGAAGGGGAATAATTGGGCCAGTCAGTGTAGATCTAAATTTCATAGAAATGGCCAGCCATTAAATCAAGACATAGGAAATGGCTGGCCCCAGGGAAACAGCCGGAGGGGCTCCTCCAGCCCCATTATTAAATAAGGGGAAGTTCCACCCTGCCAGGGCCACAGAAGATTCCCTTCTTCAAGTCACTCCAGAAAGAAAAGCTGGCTTTGATCTTAATAGCACAATAACAATCACCCTGACCCCAGGTATGGCTAGACAAGTTGTTCCTACAGGAATCTGGGGACCTGTGCCACCAGGAATGTTAGGTTTAGTCCTAGGAAAGAGTGAAAATATGCTAAAAGGACTAACTGTTTTTCCTGGAGTCATAGATTCAGAATATGAGGGAGAAATCAAAATAATTTTAGAATGCAAACATATTATGCAAATTACTCCAGGACAAAGAATTGCTCAGCTCCTGCTTTTACCTTATATTCAGCAAGGTGAAGTTATAAATAAGAAGAGAGGGACACAAGGATTTGGAAGCTCAAATATATATTGGATACAGGAAATTAGCAAGACCCATCCTATGATCAACCTAAGAATAGAGGGAAACTGTTTAAAGGTTTAGTAGACACTGGAGCAGATGTTAGTGTTATCAGTTAAAGAATTCTGGCCTCCAAGTTGGTTTATGGTAGAAGCTATGGGCTTTATTACAGGAGTTGGAATTCCTGGTAACATGCAACTCGGTGCTGCAGTGTTAAAGTAGCAAGATGAGGAAGGACAAACAGGGTGGTTTCAGCCCTATGTAGTCTCTGTAATTGCAGTCAACTTATGAGGCTGAGATGTTTTAGAAGGTTTATAAGCTTGTATTATTACCGGCAAGGGACAATAGTTCATAGGAAGACGAGGATTAGAATATCAGCCTTTTTAGGAGTGGTCACTGCTAAATCTCCTCACCTCCCATGCTGAGCCTATACAATGGAAAGATGATAGACCTACACTGAGTGGCCAGATTATTATGACTACCCCATCAGTACTTCGTTGGGCCACATTTTGCCTTCAATACTGCAGCGATTCTTCTTGGCATTGACTCCACAAGATGTTGAAAGGTGATGCGAGGAATCTGACACCATGCCTGATGAATAGCACTGTCCAGTTCTGTGAGATTTGATGGTTGTGGAACCAGCTGCCTG
>NW_005359102.1:583576-587668 GCF_000412655.1 Myotis brandtii
CAATTGGATTGAGATCTGGTGATTGTGGGGGCCACCTAAGCAAGGTAAAGTCTCCCTCATGTTCTTGAAACCACTCCTGTACAATACGAGCACCGTGGCATGACACATTGTCTTTTTGGAAGAAGCCATCTCCATTGGGATACACCATCAACATGATAGGATGAACTTGATCAACAACGATACTTAGGTATGTTGTACTATTCAGACATTGTTCCACACGAATTAAAGGGCCCAAATCATGCCAGGAAAACATGCCCCAAACCATAACACTGCCCCCACCAGCTTGAAGGGTTGTACTCATGCATGTGGGGTGCATGCTTTCATGCTGTTTCCACCAAATTCTCACTCTGCCATCTGCATGATGCAACTGGAAACGTGATTCATTGGACCACATGACTTTTTTCCAATGCTCGACTGTCCAATCCTTGTGATCCTGTGCAAATTGGAAATGTTTTATCTTGTTAACTGCAGACAGCAAAGGTGATCGAACAGTCCTTCGGCTTCCATATCCCATACAATGCAGTGTATGGCTAATTTGCCTACAAACGTCAGGTGGTCATAATAATCTGGCCACTCAGTGTATATGGATGGATCAGTGGCCATTAATCAAGGAGAAATTAAATCATATCCATGAATTAATACAGAAACAAGTAGAGGCTGGTCATATAGAACCTTCCAATAGTCCTTGGAATACTCCTATATTTACAATCCCTAAGAAGGCAATAGGAAAATGGCGATTGTTACATGATCATAGAGCCGTTAACGCTACTATGCATACCATGGGAGCTTTACAGCCTGGATTCCCAGCGCCTTCACAAATCCCTCTAGATTGGTCTCTTATAGTGTGCTGGGCTGCATATCTGGCGCTCCAGCCAGACGGGGCACGCCGTGCTCTCTGTTCCTAGAACACATAGATAGGAATGTGCTGACACTTTGGCCAGGTGAGGCACGCTGTGCTCTCTGTTCCTAGAACACATAGATAGGAAGGTAGTCACTGTACTGATACTGTACTGTGTCAGGAACTAATTGTGTACACAAGGTTTTGTAACTAACTTTGTGGTTTATGCAAATAAAAACGCTGTAACTCCTGTAGTCGGCACTGCAGTTCAGCCTCTGCTTCGGCAGGGTGCTGTAACTGTAGTCGCTGGCCAGCTTAATAAAGGCTCCTAAATCTTGATCTGAGTCCCTGATGGTCGTCTCTGCGGGTCGCCCCATTACATTTGGAGGCCCCCAGCGAGATCCACTCTGGCCAAGTTGCCGGTGGACACCCCGGACGCCCCAGGTGAGGACACTCCAGTCTCTGTCCTGGGTCCCAGGGAGGCAGAGTGTTTTCCTCCCAAAACTGCAATCCGAAAACGATGATCCACCTGGACCTCCAGCGGGGAGGTAAGAATCTGGTATCTGTCTGTGGAATGTTCCCTTTGGGACTCAAAAAAGGGCTGGATGCAGCAGAACCTCAGAGTCTGACCACCTGGGCGCAACGGCGTCTGGGGGTCCTGGTCTGGGCAACCTTAGGTTGCATTTGTCTGGTTTGTTTTGTCTTTGTTCTTTGTTGTCTTTGTCAAAATGGGTCAGGGTCAGTCATCTTCTTCGACCCCCTATCAGTCAGGCCCACTCCAAGTGAGTGGAAGGGGAGCTTGATCACCTCCTGGGAAGCCATAGAGCTCCCTTAGGCAATTAGTCAGGAATTGGTTGGATTGTTTAAACTCTGAGTAAACATTTGGTAGAAGTCAAAAACTCAGACTGTTTGGTGTATGAATGTAAGTGTGAGAGTCTGTGTGAAATTCAATTGAGGAATTATGAGTGAACAGCTTTTTGTTTGTGTGGGACTATCCAATTTGCTACTCCAGTCTGGGCTAGTCTACTGAGAGAGTATGAGTACGGGTGTTTGTCTGTCTTGGCTGCTCATTAACTGATCTGCATGAAATGAAAGCTACTTTGATTTATTCTGCATTTCTGTTGATTCATCTAGGTAAACATTTGTACTGAGCCCATAATGGTCTGTAAAAGTCTCTAGCAGCTGCGAGATTTATTTTTCTCAGAGTCTTTTGCTCTCTATTACAGAGGGGATCAGCCCACTTGGCTAATAAAAATTTCTGTCTATCAGTTGCTCTTATCTGAGTTGTAAATTCGCTATATTAAATTGAAATTTTAAAGTTCTAGGGTAGATTTAAAGGCTAAAACAAAGGCTGGCTAGGTTCTGAGATTGCTTGTAAGAAAAGCAAGAGAGAAGTCTTTTCAAGTTAATTATTTTCTTAGCAAATTAACAAAGTAGTAAATTTCAAAGAACAAAGAACTTGTTATTTATGGTTTTCTTATCTCTTTTGGTGGATGGAGACTTCCAGGGGCAGGGCTTACAGCTCCACAAGGGCAGAGAGCTTTATTGGCCCTGACCCTGCCTGTGACATCATAGTCTAACGTGAGCCACCTGAGGAGGAACTAAGGCTGAAGTTATTATTTAACTATCTATGGACCCCGTTAACCCTGGTTGAGTGTTTTGTTTGACTTGCCGTTTTCAGTTATTTATTAGATCCTCATAGAGGACATAACCTGGTCTTTCCCTTCCTCCCTCATCCTGATTCTGACAGCATCTGTAACTGGATTAAAGATATTTTCTTTCAGGAGGCACTCCAGGCTTTCAGTCTGCAAGAAATCTTCCTATACTCCCTTATCCTCATCCGCCATCTTTCCAGGCAGACTAAGAGTCATTTTTTTCCCCACAGGTCAGATCCCAGCCTCCGGGAGGGAGGACTACTACAGCAGTAGTCTGTGGTTTTCTCCGAAACTCCCACTGTTTAAAGGGAGACAAACAACTGGACTGGGGGATTGGTCGGAGAGGGCAAGAGTAGTAAAGGAGGAGGATTAAAGGTCCTCTAAGAGTAAAGAGGAAAAATCTGTGAGGGAAAGCAATGGGACCTGGGCTGAGAGATGGGGGGGTGTCGGCAGTTAATTATGAAGCAGGCTGCAGGAGTAGGGGTTACCACCAGGTGTGTTATCAGGCTGCGAGCACAATTAATCTTTCTCTGCCCTGGTTTATTCTTTTTAACCCTTCCAATACTAAATTAGATCGATACCTGGTCTTAGTTTTATCACAGAAGGTCCAGGTATATTTTCTTGAAAGTAAAAGTACATTTAAAATGTGTTCATAAATATTAATATAAAAATGCTGACTGTTCACTTTTGGTAGTCATTAAAGGATTGCGGTTTCTAAGCATAAAGAATTCTAATACATTAAAAAACAACTAAACTCCCAGGAGCCAAGCAGAGGAGAAACGGAGCTGAAGTCCGCAGCTTCCCTGGTGATTTAGAACTGTTTGCTAGGCAGACTCAGCCCCCGAGATCCAGGACAAAGAAGTGGGGCTGGATGCCTGAGCTGCTTGCAGTGGCCCTAAAAAAAAAGCAGCAGCAGCAAGAAAAGTGGGGGGCAGCAGAAATTTACCTGACACTAGAGCTGCCCCGCTGCTGCCCAGTGAGTAATGAGTGTTTTACAACAAACAATACAAGACTTAGGCCTTTGGCTTGCTGGCTACAGCAGTTAAACCAGAAACCAGTGACTGCTACTAGCCTTCGTACAGCCCCAGGAATAGAGCAGTGAGCCTGGGATCTATGAAAGCTGCAGATAGAGCTAGTGAAAGCTCCCTGTTTGCAAATGTACTGAAAGAGTTCAGTACCTGTTGCTGCTGGAAGAGGAGGGGCTGATATCCCCTTCCAGTGCACTCCTTTGGGAAAGGCCTGGTCGCTGCTCTGCCACAAAGGGTACTGGTGGAAAGACAAGGATAGGAGAGAATTCAAAGATGGCGGCATAGGTAAACACCGGAGTTTGCTGCCACGAACAACCACTTCAAAAATACAACTAAAAGACGGAACGGACATCACCCAGAACCACAGGAAGTCTGGCTGAATGGAACTTCTACAACTAGAAGGAAAGAGAAAAGCATACTGAGACTCAGAGGAGGCGCAGTGTGGAAGTAAAATACTAAGGTGTGAAGAGGCATGCAGAGCGGGCTGGCGGCTGAGGGCGCGGTTGTCATTTTCAATCGGGAGGGAGTCTCAGGCTCTGAGCTCCAGTTCCGGGCGAGTCTCTAGGGACCC
>NW_005359102.1:589639-605232 GCF_000412655.1 Myotis brandtii
GAGGGATAATTTTAAGGAGAAAAACTGTATTTCAATAGAGGTTATTAAAACTGAAATGGTTTCTTTCCCTTCCACCAGACCATTTGTTTCAGTTTGTCTCCGCCAGGTCACAAGCCCACCTCCTTCTATGCCCAGGCCTCATCGTCCCTCTGACAGACAGCAAGGATCTCTTGGCTCTGAGAGAAAACTCCATCCCGCCTCAGCACAATGCAGTTACAGAAGAAATCCAACGTCCATTTTCCCTAAAAGAATTCAGAGCCAGGATCCTTGAAGTAATATAGTAGGCAGTTAGACAGACATGAGCAGAGCAAGGACAATGGGCAAATTGGCACTGCCAGATGTAACTAAGTCTTTCCACCTCTATGTATGTAAGACAAGGGGACTCCCCAGAAGCAAGAGGGAACCAGTTTTCAGACAAAACAGCCAAAGAGACTGAAAAAAGACCAGTAGGGCCACTTGAAGTACTGGTAGCAGTACCACCCCAGAATCTACAGCCAAACCCTGTTTACACCTCAGAAGAAAAGGAAACAGCCACAAAATTACACGCAAAAGGGACTTCCCAGGGATGGCTACTATTACCAGATGGAAGGCCTTTTGTTCCAGAGGCTTTGGGCTGAATCATCGCCTCCCAGACACACCAAAGTACTCACCTGGGAGGAACCAAACTAGCTGAACTCCTGGGAAGGGAATACTACATACCAAGGCTACATCGGATAACCCGGGATATAGCCAGAAGGTGCCAAATTTGTGCCCAGTCCTTACAGGCACTCCAGACCAGCTCAGCAGCTGTGCACCAAATCGCCCGGGCAGCTCATCAGGAAGCCCGCATGCCCAACCCAAACAGCCCACCTATGTGTGCCCCTGGTGATTTGGTCTGGGTGAAGTGACACAATCCAGGTACTCTTGAGCCTCGGTGGGAAGGGCCTTTCCAGTTCATCCTAAGCACCCCAACTGCTGTCAAAGTCGGGGGAAAGAAGCGCTAGATTCACCGCACACAAATCAAGAATGTCCCTGCGGAACCCCCACGCACTCTGGGCCGTGAAGAATAGGAGGGCTGCTGAGAAGGGCCTTAAAGCAAGGACAATGGGCCCAGGCAGAGCCACTGCAGGTGAGGAATTTACCTAACTCAGCAAATACTGTAGGCAGGCCTGATGGCAGCTAGATGGCTTGGCTTCCTGGCCCTATGGGGCACATAAAGACTCAATCATGAAATTCCAGCAAAGGTAGTCAGTTACCATTCTTATTGTGTTTATGGCAAACAATCGGCCAAATTTAATACAGTAAATAAATTAGTATTTTAATAAACAGAGGGATAATTTTAAGGAGAAAAACTGTATTTCAATAGAGGTTATTAAAACTGAAATGGTTTCTTTCCCTTCCACCAGACCATTTGTTTCAGTTTGTCTCCGCCAGGTCACAAGCCCACCTCCTTCTATGCCCAGGCCTCATCGTCCCTCTGACAGACAGCAAGGATCTCTTGGCTCTGAGAGAAAACTCCATCCCGCCTCAGCACAATGCAGTTACAGAAGAAATCCAACGTCCATTTTCCCTAAAAGAATTCAGAGCCAGGATCCTTGAAGTAATATAGTAGGCAGTTAGACAGACATGAGCAGAGCAAGGACAATGGGCAAATTGGCACTGCCAGATGTAACTAAGTCTTTCCACCTCTATGTATGTAAGACAAGGGGACTCCCCAGAAGCAAGAGGGAACCAGTTTTCAGACAAAACAGCCAAAGAGACTGAAAAAAGACCAGTAGGGCCACTTGAAGTACTGGTAGCAGTACCACCCCAGAATCTACAGCCAAACCCTGTTTACACCTCAGAAGAAAAGGAAACAACCACAAAATTACATGCAAAAGGGACTTCCCAGGGATGGCTACTATTACCAGATGGAAGGCCTTTTGTTCCAGAGGCTTTGGGCTGAATCATCGCCTCCCAGACACACCAAAGTACTCACCTGGGAGGAACCAAACTAGCTGAACTCCTGGGAAGGGAATACTACATACCAAGGCTACATCGGATAACCCGGGATATAGCCAGAAGGTGCCAAATTTGTGCCCAGTCCTTACAGGCACTCCAGACCAGCTCAGCAGCTGTGCACCAAATCGCCCGGGCAGCTCATCAGGAAGCCCGCATGCCCAACCCAAACAGCCCACCTATGTGTGCCCCTGGTGATTTGGTCTGGGTGAAGTGACACAATCCAGGTACTCTTGAGCCTCGGTGGGAAGGGCCTTTCCAGTTCATCCTAAGCACCCCAACTGCTGTCAAAGTCGGGGGAAAGAAGCGCTAGATTCACCGCACACAAATCAAGAAGGCTGAAGACGCATCAGGACAATGGACTGTAGAGCGCAAGGCAGACCCACTCAAGGTCAGACTGAAAAGAGACCCTGTCTAGGCATCCTCCTTTTATGCCTCCTGGTTTTGGCAAGTGGGAATCCCCACCAAGCCCCAGTTTACTCCTGGGAGGTCACCTGCATGCCGGACGGTAAAATCATTGGGAAGGCCACCACCTCAGGGCCCCCGAAGCTACATACTGATCTTTGCAAAATATTTGGGAAAGAATGGAACCACCCCCTCACCATAAGGGGATCTGGGATATTAGGGGGAAATGCTGGGTATGTATCTACACAGACATATGGGTGTGGAAGCCTTAACCTTAAACAAGACCTATGGCGAACCCAGCACTATGTCTTCCCCTGAGAAAGGCCCCCGGAGTGTGGGGGTGAAGATGACTTTTACTGTGCCTCTTGGGGCTGTGAAACCTTAGCCCCATGGAAGACCACTGACTCACTACTCTGGGTTACCAGGACAGTGAGGCCTGGGGCACCCATGGCCAACTGCTCAGATGGGGACTGCAATCCAGTAATGCTACAATCTTTAGACTGGAGGGCGGACTATTTGGGAGGGGGAAAAATATGGGGGATCCAACTATATGTGTCAGGCCGGGATCTGGGCGAACTTTTCACCATTCAACGTTGCACCCTTCCCCTGATCCAAAATCCTGTGGGCCTCCTGCACCCAATATTTCAACCTGAGCCCCCACGGCCCCCCAGGCCTATGCAAGCTCCAACCCCGCCTCCATCTGTTCCGGGAACGCCTGACTGGAACAACACGGAGACACTGGAGCCAGCCCCAACACCAACCGGATCCTTGGGGGAACTTAAACCACTGCCAGAAACATCTCATAGGGATTTAGTGGGTACTCTAGAGGCTATGTTCCACTTCCTTAAGAAAACTTCACCCAATATGACTAAGGACTGTTGGTTATGTCTAAACCCTGAACCACCTTATTATATAGGGATCGGGGCAAATATCTCTTTTGGATCAAATGCTTCCGAAATTCGCAACTACTCAGTTGAAAGCTTGCCCAATGGTCTCTGCATGTGGGGCCACCAGTCTTACCTTAGAGGACTTACAGGGAGCTGGTACCTGTATAATCCCGGTAAATTACCCCCTAAAATCCTCTCCGTATTCTTCTTCCTGTACCCAGGTAATAGAACTTCCTAAGGAATATGATGAATCCCTAAATAGATATTTTGTTGCACCAGAGGGTACCTGGTGGCATGTAATAATGGAATTACTCCCTGTGCTTTTCCCCCAATATTACTATCAAAATCAGATCTGGGCATTTGCATCCTAACCCACATACTCCCACAGGTATATTACTATTCAGGAGAAGGGGGAAGAGAACATCTATGGTTAGAGCTCAGGCGGTACAAAAGAGCACCCGTCCTAGTCCCCTTCCTTGTTGGGCTAGGCATAGCAGGATCATCCACAGCTGTTGGGACAGCTGCTCTGGTAACTGGACAACAAAACCACAAGGAACTAGGGCAGCAAATTAACCAGGACCTCAGCACTCTTGAAAAATCTGTAGGACAGCTAGAAAACTCTCTAAGCTCTTTAGCAGAAGTAGTTTTACAGAACCGAAAGGGGCTAGACTTGCTATTCCTTAAACAAGGTGGATTGTGCCTAGCTTTGGGAGAAGCTTGTTGTTTTTATACCAACCACTCGGGAGTTATTCGGGAAAGTTTAAGCCAGCTTAGAAAATTCCTCTTAGATAGAGAGGAAAGAAGAAAAGTAGAAGGAAATTGGTATGAAAACCTCTTTACTTGGTTGCCCTGGTTAACCACCCTCCTGTCAGCCATAGCTGGCCCACTGGTCCTGCTACTTATAATTTCACTGTTCGGTCCATGCCTCGCTAAATGTTTACTTAATATTATTCAAAGCAGAATCCAAGCTGTCAAGGTCATGGTCCTCCACACCCACTACCAACAAATCCTTAAAGAAGGCTGGCAGGAAGCAGAATCAATGATTTGATTCCCAATAAGACCAGTAGGGAATGTGCTGGGCTGCATATCTGGCGCTCCAGTCAGACGGGGCACGCCGTGCTCTCTGTCCCTAGAACACATAGATAGGAAGGTAGTCACTGTACTGATACTGTACTGTGTCAGGAACTAATTGTGTACACAAGGTTTTGTAACTAACTTTGTGGTTTTTGCAAATAAAAACGCTGTAACTCCTGTAGTCGGCACTGCAGTTCAGCCTCTGCTTCGGCAGGGTGCTGTAACTGTAGTCGCTGGCCAGCTTAATAAAGGCTCCTAAATCTTGATCTGAGTCCCTGGTGGTTGTCTCTGTGGGTCGCCCCATTACAATAGTAGTAGATCTTAAGGATTGTTTCTTCACCATCCCCTTGGCACCACAAGATAAACAAAGATTTGCTTTTTCAGTGCCATCTATTAATAATATAGAGCCTATGAAAAGATGTCAATAGAAAGTTTTGCCTCAAGGAATAGCCAATAGCCCTACTTTATGTCAAAAATATGTAACTCAAGCTATTCAGCCTTTAAGGGATAAATATTGCCAGTGTTATATTGTCCATTACCTGGATGACTTGCTCCTAGCAAGTCCATGGGAAGAACAGACTTTAGCAATGTTTTCTCAATTAGAAAAGGAACTTCCTAAATGGGGCTTAAAAATTGCTCCAGAGAAAGTACAGAAAGAAATGCCTTCCAAATATCTAGGTACCATAATTGAAAACCAATATATTAGGCCTCAAAAGGTAGAAATACGAAAAGACTGCCTTAAAACCTTAAGTGACTTTCAAAAAATTATTAGGGGACATTAATTGGTTAAGACCTTATCTAAAAATCTCTATAGGATAAATGACAAATTTATTTAATATACTTAGAGGTGACTCTAATCTTTCCTCACCCCAAGTATTGACAGATGAAGCTAGAAAGGAGTTACAAAGAATTGAGCAGGCAATCTCCTTAGCCCAAGTGGCACTGGTACTGCCTGTATTGCCTTTATTGGGACAAATTAATCCTACTGCAAATAGTCCCACTGGAGTCATCTTCCAAAATAAAAACTCTCTTGCTATTATTGAATGGATCCACCTAAGACATCAATCCTCTAAAACTGCACTTACATATATAGAACTTATGGCTCAGTTGATATTTCAACTTAGAAAGCACTGAAGACAGCTTAAAGGAGAAGAACCCCAATGCATTTACCTTCCCCTCACTGGGAAGCAATTAGAAATTTTATTTCAGACTGATTTAAATTGGCAAATTGGACTGAGTGGATATTCAGGGGAACTTAGTTGTCACCTACTAAAAGGCAAATTATTACAATTTCTATATCAGACTCCCATTATTATACCAAAAAATACTAGGCAGGAACCTATTCCTGAAGCATTAACTGTTTTTACTGATGGATCATCAAATGGAAAAGCTGCTTATCATACAATGAATTTAGAATGAGTCATCCAAACTAGTCATACTTTTGTACAAAGGATTGAGTTGGAAGCTATTAAGGCTGCGTTACAGGATTTTCAAGATCCTCTTAATATTATCTCTGACTCTTCTTATGCTGCAGGTTTATTAAATAGAATTGAACTGCTCGTTTAAAATGGATCAGTGACAAAAGTTTATTTTTACTATTTAAGCAAGTTCAGCAGATTGTGCAACAGAGACAGTATCCTTTTATACTACTCACATAAGGGCTCACAGTTTATTACCTGGCCCATTGGCAACAGGAAATACATATGTTGATCAATTGGTTGCTTTATTAAAACAGGCCTCAGAATCTCATCAGCTTTTACATCAGCCTGCCAAAATGTTGTCTAGACAATTCTCAACCTCTCAACAGCAGGCAAAACAGATTATCAGAGAATATCCCACTTGCATGTTACATCTACCTCAAGGGCCTAACACAGGAGTCAACCCTAGAGGTTTGCTAAGGGACCATATCTGGTAAATGGATGTGACATACTATACTTCCTTTGGACGCCTTGGGGCATTGGATGTCTCTGTAGACACCTTTTCAAAAGTCCTATGGGCTACTGAATCTATAGGGGAAATGGCAAAACAGGTTATTAATCATTGCCTAGCTGCTTTTTCCATCATGGGAATTCCAAAAAGTATTAAAACTTATAATGGGCCTGCTTACACAAGCTGTCATTTCCAGAAATTTTGTAAAAAGTGGAGAACCAACACATTATAGGAATACAGTGGGGCCTTGACTTATGAGTTTAATTCGTTCCGAGACTGAGCTCATTAAGGAGCTCGTTAACTCAAATTACTCTATCAACTCAATGCAAAAAATTGGCCGAGAGACAGCTGGTATCTCAAAAAACTCGTTAGTCAGGACACTCGTAAGTCAAGGCCCCACTGTGCCATATAATTCCCAGGGACAGGCCATTATTGAGTGCCAATATCAGCGGCTATAATCCCAACTTGAGAATCTAAAAGGGAGGATTATGATGGAGAAATCACCTGTGGGTAGGCTGCACCAAGCCTTAATTACCTTAAATTTTCTCACTTGTGATGCTGATGGCAAGACACCCATGGAGTTACACTGGTGTCAGAATAAAACAATGGAAAATGGCCTATTAAATGGAAATATTCTGAAACTGGTTTATGGAAGGGACCCGACCCACTGCTAACATTTGGTCGAGAGTATGCTTGTATATTTCCAGAAAATTTCTCCAAACCTGTGTGGATTCCTGCAAGAAATATTAAACTGCAACATGGATCTGAGAGAAGAATTAGCCAGATTAATGACCTTGGGCCTGGAGCCACACCATGCAGCTGTAGACAATCAGCTACCCCAGCCACAAACAGCAGCCCCAGGCAACACATTGAAGATAATGAGTGGAAGAAGAACATGGCAGATAATGAACAGCCCAGAGATGACTTGGGGAGTGATAAAGAAGATGGTCCAGAAAGCTGAACGAATTTGTGAAGAGACCAAAACCCCAAGAATGCCTGAAAACTTCTTTCTTGCCATGCTGGCAGTCACCAGCTGAGTGGTAATATTTCCAAGGGCTAATGGGGAAGTCCTTCAGGGGTAAAACCCCTTACATGGACTGATCCCCTGCCTAGTATAGAAAATATATGGGAAAAGTATAATTACACGGGTGTCCCCACCCAGCTTCCCTTGTATCAAACTACTGCTCCTTTGTGTGTAGAATTAAAGAGAGGTTTTTCTGGCTAGCATCACACCAAAGGAGGGGGAAGGGAAAACCTAAATACAATTACTATCACTGCTTGTTTCTGGGAGAGGCAAAGAGAATTTAACATTACTAAGACCACCCCCCACTAAGCCATTATGTAAAAAGTCTTATGAATGGCACCCACCAGCAGCAAACTTAAGAACAGTTTTTTCTTTTGTGGATTGAAGCTCTTACGGGTATGCGTATAGTAATAATTAATGGAAATCAGCTGCTGCACTTGCACCAGTAAAATGATATAGTTTAAAATGATAACTTCAATGAAAAATCACCTTGTTGGTGCTTAAAGTAAAAATAACACCACCCTTGATATTTTGGTGAAAGGGTGAGGGCTATGCCCTCCATCTTACCCTGTGTCCTCCATTTTGGGGCAGCCATGTGTTTGGCAAGGAGCTTCTTCCCAGAAGTCTAAGCCTCTGCTAGCCATACCCAGGAACAAGACACCGACTTGCACCTGGCCAATCGGCAGGGCCCACAGTCCCCTCTCCTACCCTGACTCCACCCCCTATAAAACTCCTCTTCACGCCAGGCTAGGCCTCTCTCTCTGCTTCCTGCCGCTGCGTTGGTGAGGTGGGGGAGCCGAGCTAGCTCAAATAAAGGACTCTCTGCTTTTGCATCGGACTTGGCTGGCTCCCTGATGGTCTAATGGGGATCTTGAAATCTGGGCATAACATTGGAATTACAGCAGCCATTGTATAATTATTCCAGGCAAACTTTTTAACTAATTTCTTAGATGCCTGGCAGTAATTTAAAGAAAGAATTTACTCCTTTACTTTTGCCTTTTAGCATAACCACTATTACCTGTTTCATTCTTGTTCTTATTTGTTTAATTTTAGTCTGCAAATGTGGGATAAAAGTCTTAAAAGAATCTGAGCTCTGCAAGCGGCATATCAACATCTATTAAGAAATTAAAGAGGGGGAAATGCTGAGAACCAAGATCAATAGTAATTAATATAAATGTGAGAAGTTCAGTCAGAAGGCTGAATTGGGCTCTTTGATATTCACAGGGTGAATATTTGCTTTTTATTACCTACTGCTGACTCAATGGCCTAAAGCAGTGGTTCTCAACCTGTGGGTTACGACCCCTTTGGCGGTTGAACGACCCTTTCACAGGGGTCACCTAAGACCATCCTGCATATCAGATATTTACATTACAATTCATAACAGTAGCAACATTACAGTTATGAAGTAGCAACGAAAATAATTTTATGGTTGGGTTCCAACATGAGGAAGTGTATTTAAAGGGCCAGAAGGTTGAGAACCACTGGCCTAAAGGAAACTTCCCCAACCTGATAATCTTACTGTTTACTAAACCATCACCTTTGATATGTCTGTTTGCATTCCTAAAAGGCATTATGTATTCTAGTGAATAAAAGAAGATGGGAACAGAGATTCAGTGGAACTTGGCTACTACATATAAGCTTTCCTGACTTCCCCCAATAATTTCCAAATTTATATTTCTTGTCTTGTGTATTAATTTGTGCATCAGCCCTTCTTCCAAGCCTTTGAACCTGAAATCCACATGTGCCATGGCTTTTCACACACCTAAATATATAAAAAGACTTCTGGGGGACTTTAAGGGAGAGATCAATGGCAATATAGTCATAATAGGGGACTTTAACACCCTGTTAATTACACTGGTTAAATCTTCCAGACAAAAAATTAACACGGAAACAGTGACTCTAAAGAACATACTGGACGTGATCGATTTAATTGAACTTTATAAAACATTTCACCTTAAAACTGCAGAATATTAATTCTCCTCAAGTGCACATGAATCACTCACAAAGATAGACCACATCTCAAAACACAAAACAAGTCTCCACAAGTTCAAGATTGAAATCATATCAAGCATCTTCTCAGATCACAGTGGAATGAAATTACAAATCAACTACATTAAAAACACCAAAAAACATTCAAACACATGGAGGCTAAATAGCATGTTATTACACAATGAATGGGTTAACAATGAAGTCAAGAAAGAAATAAAAATCTTCCTGGAAACAAATGAAAATTAACACACAACAACCCAAAATCTCTGGGACACAGCAAAAGCAATCTTCAGAGTGAAGTTCAAAGCACTACAGGCCTACCTAAAAAAAAAACAAGAAAAAGTAACAATAAACCAGTTAACCCAACAATTTAAAGAACTAGAAAGAGAACAAGAAAGTGCAGAGTAAGTAGAACAAAGGAAATAATAAAGATTAGCACAGAAATAAATGACATGGAGACTGAAAAAAGCAATTAAAAAAATCAATGAAACCAAGGGCCAGTTCTTCAAAAGATAAATGAGATTGATGAACTATTAGCCAGACTCATCAAGAAACAAAGAGAGAAGACCCAAATAAATAAATCAGAAACCAAGGAAGTAACCACCGACACCACAGAAATACAAAGGATTGTAAGAAAATCCTCTGAACAACTATATGTCAACAAGCTGGACAATGTGGATGAAATGGACAAATTTCTAGAAAAATACAATCTCCCAATGGAATCAGGAAGAATAAAAAAACCTGAGTAGGCCAATAACAACTGATGAAATAAAAGCAGAAATAAAAAAACTCCAAGCAAACTAAAGCCCAGGTCTGAATGGCTTCACAGGGAAGTTTTACCAAACTTTCAAAGATAGTTTTACCAAACTATCACTTATACTTCTCAAATTATTCCAAAAAATCCAAGAGGAAGGAATACTTCCAAGCTCATTCTTTGAGGTTAGCATTATCCTAAGTCCAAAACCAGATAAAGACACTACAAAGAAAGATAATTATAAGCCAATATCCCCAATGAACATATTTGCTAAAATCCTCAACAAAATATAAGAAAATCGGATCCAGCAATATATTAAAAAGATCATACACCATGATCAAATGGGATTCATTCCAGAGATGCAAGGCTTGTACAATATTTGCAAATCAATAAATATGATACATCACATAAATAAATAGAAAGACAAAAATCACATGATCATATCAATAGATGCAGAAAAAGCCTTCTATAAAATTCAACAACTTTTTTGATAAAACTCTCAGCAAAGTGGGAATATATGGAGCATATCTCAACGTGATAAAGGCCATATATGACAATCCTATAGTGAACATCATAATCAATGGGAAAACACTAAAACGTTATCCCTAAGAACAGGAACAAGGCAGGGATGTCCACTTTCACCACTCTTATTCAACACAGTACAGGAAGTCCTAGCCATAGCAATCAGACAAGAAGCAGAAATAAAAGACATCCAAATTGGAAAGGAGAAAGTAAAACTCTCATTATTCGCAGATGACATTATACTGTATATATAAAACCCTAAAGACTCCACCAAAAAGCTACTAGATTTACTAAATGAATTCAGAAATGTAGCAGGATGCAAAATTAATACCCAGAAATCCATGGCATTTTTATACACCAATAATGAACTCCCTGAAAGAGAAACTAAGCAAACAATCCCATTTACCACTGCAACAAAAAATTAAGTGCTTAGGTATAAACTCAACCAATGAAGCAAAAGACCTGTATCATTCTCAGAAAACTACAAGATGTTGAAAAAAGAGGAAAAGGAAAATATAAAAAAATGGGAGAATATACCATGTTCATGGATGGTAGAATTGTCATCATAAAAATGTCCATTCTACCCCCCCCCCAATCTATAGATTCAATGCAATCTCTATTAAAATACCAATGGGATATTTCATAGACCTAGAATAAACTCTCCAAAATTTTTATATGGAATAAAAAAAGACACTGTATAGCTGAAGAAATTTTGAGAAAGAAGAACAAGCTTGGAGGGATCAAAATACAAGATATTAAGTTATACTACAAAGCCACTATACTCAAAACAGCCTGGTACTGACACAAGAAACAGTCATGTAGATCGATGGAATAAAACAGAGAATCCAGAAATAGACCCAAACTATTATGCTCAATTAATAATTGAGAAAAGAGATAAGAGCTTACAATGGAGTAAAGACAGTCTCTTTAAATGGTATTGGGAGGAGGAAAAATGGCGGCGGTATAGACGGACATGTCCCATGCCTTGTCCCAGAGCAGATAGGGTGAGCAGCTGAAATGAGTAACATCCAGCCCAAATTGGCAGAGGAGATCCAGCTGGGAGACAGTTTGCAGCCGGGAAAGGCAGAGGACTCCTGACGAAAGGTAAAGTCAAGGCTCTGGGAAGGATAATCGGCCAGAACATTGAGCCCTGAGGATCAGAGGGAACACACATGGCACGGGCTTGAGCCCCGTCCCTTGGGATGGGCACAGTGGAAAGAAGGTACGCAGAACTGCTGGTCAGCAGGGGATTCTAGATCTGGGTCCACAATCAGGAAAGGCTGAAGAGTGCTGGAAGGGATAGAGGAAGATGGCTACCGGCAGGAAGGTAGGGAGGGAAAGAGCGTGAGAGCACGAGGGAGTGATAGAGGAGTGTGTGGACGTGTGTGGTATGCATGTGTATGAGCTAGGGACAGTTAGATTCTGCAGGTCTTCCAAGGGGCTGCTAAACCGGGCAGTCTTAGACGGCGGAGCCCCGCTCCCAGCGCGGACACTCCTGGGCAGCCAGCGAGGGCACAGAGACCATGCCATCTTGAGAAACAGAGATGCTTGAGACTAACATCCGGGCCTCAGCACCACCCAGTCTGGTCTCAGACACAAACCAGGACCCTGCAGCCACTGGGGACAGAGACCTGCGATCACAGCTACAGACCCAGGGACACCAAGAATCCAGACATCCCGGCGGCAGATTTCTGTGAGTAACAGAGCCCATCTCCCTCCCTGCAGGCTTGCTGGCAGCACCATAGTAACTGATAGACCTACTCCTCGCCCGGGCCTCAGTGCTGCTACAGGAGTCTTAGCCTGGAAGTGCGCAAACACTGGGAACTTGCTCCCCGCAGCACAGGCTGCAGGAGTCTTGGCCTGGAAGTGAGCGAACACTGGGGGCTTGTTCTCCACAGCACGGGCTGCAGGAATCTTAGACTGGAAGTGCACCAACACTGGGGGCTTGTTTCCTTCAGCAGGGGCTCCAGGACCCCAATTCTCCTGGCGGGAGGCAGCACCAGGCACCAGAGACCTGACTGTGTTTCTTATCACCTGTGCCTGGGATCCCTGATTCCCTGTGCATTCACACTAAGAGCCAGTGACTCCAATTCTTGGTGCATGTGCACAGGGACCCTGATTCTCAATGCGAGGCCACGCGAAACAACAGAGACACTGATACTGGATTCTTGGGGAACTCTGACTCCTGGCACACGCTAGGGGACTCTGATTTTCGACACACTCCAGGGGGGTCTCTGTTCCCGCATGGTGCAGGCAGGGTCCCTGATTCTAAGTGCGCACACGAGGCCACATTGAGCGCTGGTAACGCTGACTCTGAGCAAGTCTGGTTCTCACCAACCCACCACAACCACACATCTTAGTGTCACAGCTCTTCAGTGACACTAGGGTGGTGGAAAGCTCCCACTGCACACGGCCCAGGCCCACACAACACGCAACATGATGTTTAAACCATCTGGAGATAGTCAGAATGGGGAGAATACACAATCCCCAGAGGAAAGAAAATGAGGAGTCACCAAGAAAGGAAATTAATGAAATTGAAGCATGCAACATGACAGAAAAAGAATTCAGAGTAATAGTTGTACAATTCATTCACCGAATGGATGAGAAAATCAACAACCTATGCAAGAATCAGGAAGAAATGAAAAGTGATATAGCTACAATCAAAAACACCATGGAATAATAGGGCTGCCAAAAGGACAAGAAGAGCAGCAAGGATTAGAAAACATATTTGAAGAAATAATGTCAGAAAACTTCCCAGATATGGGGAAGAAAAAAAGTCACAGAAGCACAGAGAGTCCCAAGCAAGATGAACCTGAAAAGCCCCACAC
The DNA here is from genome assembly GCF_000412655.1 of Myotis brandtii. NCBI lineage: Eukaryota > Metazoa > Chordata > Mammalia > Chiroptera > Vespertilionidae > Myotis > Myotis brandtii. The sequence goes on from NW_005359102.1 coordinate 603,029, forward strand.
CAAGACACATCATAATTACCATGGCAAATGTTCAGGACAAAGAGAGAATCTTAAAGGCTGCAAGAGAGAGATGGAAAGTTACATACAAGGGAACTCCCAATAGATTAACAAATGATTTCTCAACAGAAACACATCAGGACAGAAAAGAATGGACGGAAATTTACAAAGTGATGCAAAGCAAGGGACTGAATCCAAGAATACTCTATCCAGTTAACAAGTTTCTTTTAGAAACGCCAACTCATTGAACTGGAATTATAAATGTAAACAGTATACTCGTTATTTCACAGCTGTTTAAACTTAAGTTTTCAGTGTATTTACACTGCCTTTAGATATTAAGTCTCTATTTACTTGTAATTCAAGTGGTCCTTATACATTTTTAGACAATTTCAGGGTCTATCATTGTAAATTCTAAGAATAATAACCACATTCACATAGTGTTCTGAGCTCTATAAGCTTGAATTCTTAAGGGTTTTAGCTAGTTTCCTTTAGAAACGACAAAGCATTGAATCGGAATGATAAATGTAAACAGTATACTCGTCATTTCACAGCTGTTTGAACGTGAGTTTTCAGAGTATTTCAACTGCGCTTTAGATATTAAGGCTCTATTTTCATGTAATACCAGTGTTCCACATACATATCCAGAAAAATATCGGGTCTATCATTGTGAATTCTAAGAGCAATAACCACATTCACAGAGTGTTCTGAGCTCTATAAGCTTTAATTTGTAAGGGTCTTAACGAGTTTCCTTTAGAAACGCTAACTCACTGAACTGGAATTATAAATGTAAACAGTATACTGGTCATTTCACAACTGTTTGAACGTCAGTTTTCAGTGTATTTAAACTGCCCTTTAGCTGAAACTGGTTTGGCTCAGTGGATAGAGCGTCGGCCTGCGGACTGAAAGGTCCCATGTTCGATTCCGGTCAAGGGCATGTACCTTGGTTGCGGGCATATCCCTAGTAGGAGATGTGCAGGAGGCAGCTGATCGATGTTTCTCTCTCATCGATGTTTCTAACTCTATCTCTCTCCCTTCCTCTCTGTAAAAAATCAATAAAATATATTTAAAAAAAAACAAAAAACCCCTGCCCTTTAGATATTAAGGCTCTATTTACATGTAATTCCAGTGTTCCATTTACATTTCTAGATAATCCCAGGGTCTATCATTGTGAATTCTAAGAGTAATAACCAAATTCACATAGTGTTCTGAGCTCTATAAGCTTGAATTCTTAAGGGTTTTAACTAGTTTCCGTTAGAAACCGTAACATATCGAACCAGAATTATAATAGTGAAGAGTATACTCCTCGTTTCACAGCTGTTTGAGAGTGAGTTTTCAGTGTATTAAAATTGCCCTTTAGAAATTAAGGCTCTATTTACGTGTAATTCAAGTGTTCCATATACATTTCTAGACAATTCCAGGGTCTATCATTATGAATTCTAAGAGTAACAACCCCATACACATATTATTCTGAGCTCTATAAGCTTGAACTCTTAAGGGTTTTAAATAGATTCCTTAAGAAAATCAACTCATTGATCCAGAATTATAAACGTAAATGAAATACTGGTCATTTCACAGCTGTTTGAACGTGAATTTCTGTGTATTTACACTGGCTTTTCCATATTAAACCTCTACTTACATGTACTCCAGGTGTTCCATATATATTTCTAGAAAATTCCAGGGTCTATCATTGTTAATTGTAAGAGTAATAACCACATTCTCATAGTGTTCTGAGGTCTATAAGCTTGGTCTTAAGAGTATTAAGTAGTTTCATTTAGAAACACCAAGTCATTGAACCAGAATTGTAAATGTAAATGTTATACTCATCATTTCACAGCTGTCTGAACTTGAGCTTTCAGTGTATTTAAACTGCCATTTAGATATTAATGCTCCTTTTACTTGTAATTCAAGTGTTCCCTATACAACTTTAGACAATTCTAGGGTCCATCATTGTGAATTCTAAGAGTAATAACCACATTCACATAGTGTTCTCAGCTCTATAATTTGGATTCTTAAAGGTTTTAACTAGTATCCTTTAAAAACACCAACACATTGAATCAAAATTATTAATGTAAACCATATATGCATCCTTTCACAGCAGTGAAAGGACACGGACAACAGGGAGGGGGTGAGGGCATGAGCGGGGGGAGGGTAGGGGGTAACGTGGGTATAAGGACACATATGTAATATCTTAATCAATAAAAAAAATA
>NW_005359102.1:606738-614130 GCF_000412655.1 Myotis brandtii
GAGCCTCCGTACCTCTGCACTTTACTTTCGTAGCTCCTCTGAGTCTGTGTGCTCTTCTCTTTCCTTCTAGTTGTAGAATTTCCACTCAGCCAGCCTTCCTGTGGTTCTGGATGATGACCGTTCTGTCTTTTAATTGTATTTTTGAAGTTGTTGTCGGAGGCAGCAATTTCCGGGTGTTTACTGATGCCGCCATCTTGGTTTCTCTAAGCTTGAATTCTTAAGGGTTTTAAATAGATTCCTTTAGAAAATCAACTCATTGAACCGGAATTATAAATGTAAACAAAATACTCACCATTTTTCAAATGTTTGAACATGAATTTCCTTGTATTTACACTGCCTTTTAAATATTAAACCTCTGCTTACATGTACTCAAGGTGTTCCATATACATTTCTAGACAATTCCATGGTCTCTCATTGTTATTGTAAGAGTAATAACCACATTCTCATTGTTTTCTGAGCTCTATAAGCTTGAATTCTTAAGGGTTTTAACTAGTTTCCTTTAGAAACCGCAACATATTGAACCAGAATTATAAATGTAAACAGTATACTTGTGATTTCACAGCTGTTTGAACGTGAGTTTTCAGTCTATTTAAACTGCCCTTTAGATATTAAGACTCAATTTACCTGTAATTTCAGTGTTTCATATACATTTCTAGACAATTCCAGGGTCTATCATTGTGAATTCCAAGAGGAATAACCACATTCGTATAGGTTTCTGAGCTCTATAAGCTTGATTTCTTAAGGGTATTAAGTAGATTCCTTTAGAAAAGCCAACTCATTGAACCGGAGATATAAATGTAAACAATATACTCATCATTTCCGAGCTGTTTGAACGTGAGTTTCCCCGTATTTACACTGCCCTTTAGATACTATGCCTCTACTTACGTCTACTCCAGGTGTCCCATATACATGTCTAGACAATTCAAAGGTCTATCATTGTGAAATCTAAGAGTAATAACCACATTCATGTAGTGTTCAGAGGTCTATAAGCTTGAATTCTTAAAGGTTTTAACTAGTTTCCTTTAGAAATGTCAAGTCATTGAACCAGAATTATAAATGTATACAGAATACTGGTCTTTTCACAGGTGTTTAAACTTGAGTTTTCAGTGCATTTACACTGCCCTTTAGATATTAAGGCTCTATTTACGTGTAATTCCCGTGTTTCATATACATTTCTAGAAAAATCCAGGGTCTCTCATTGTCAATTCTAAGAGTAATAACCCCATTCTCATAGTGTTCAGGAGGTCTATAAGCTTGACTTCTTAAAGGTTTTAAGTAGAGTCCTTTAGAAACACAAACACATTGAACTGGAATTATAAATGTAAACGATATTATTGTCATTTCACAGCTGTTTGAACATGAGTTTCCCTGTATTTACACTGCCCTTTAGATATTAATTCTCTACATACATGTACTGCAGTTGTTCCATATACATTTCTAGACAATTCCAGGGTTTATTATATTGAATTCTAAGAGTAATAAACACATTCACATAGTGTTCTGAGTTCTATGAGCTGGAATTCTTAAGAGTTTTCACTAGTTTCCTTTAGAAACAACAAGTCATTGAATAGGAATTATAAATGTAAACATTATAATGGTCTTTTCACAGCTGTCTGAACAGGAGTTTTCAGTGTGTTTAAACTGCCCTTTAGATATTAAAGCTCTATTTACGTGTACTCTGGGTTTTTCATATACATTTCAAGACAATTCCAGGGTCCATCATTGTGACTTCTAAGAGTAATAACCACATTCCCATAGTTTTCTGAGCTCTATAAGCTTGAATTCTTAAGGGTTTTAAATAGATTCCTTTAGAAATGCCAACTCATTGACTCGGAATTAAAAATGTAAACCCTATACTCGTCATTTCATAGCAGTTTGAACGTAAGTTTCCCTGTATTTACACTGCCCTTTAGATATTAAACCTCTATTTACGTGTATTCCAGGTGTTCCATATACATTTCTAGACAATTCCAGGGTCTATCATTGTGAATTCTAAAAGTAATAACCACATTCACATAGTGTTCTGAGCTCTATAAGCTTGAATTCTTAAGGGTTTCAACTAGTTTCTTTTAGAAATGCCAAATCATTGAACCAGAAAAATAAATGGAAACGTTATACTCATCGTTTCACAGCTGTCTAAATGTGAGTTTTCAATATATTTAAAATGCCCTTTAGATATTAAGGCTCTATTTATGTGTAATTCCAGTGTTACAGATACATTTCTAGACAATTCCAGGGTCTATCATTGTGAATTCTAAGAGTAATAATCACATTCACATAGTGTTCTGAGCCCTATAAGCTTGAATTATTAAGGTTTTTAAATACATTCCTTGAGACATGCTAACTCATTTAACCAGAATTTTAAATGTAAACAGTATACTCATCATTTCACAGCTCTTTTAATGTGATTTTTCAGTGTATTTAAACTGCTCTTTAGACATTAATTCTCTACATACGTGTACTGCAGTTGTTCCATATGCACTTATAGACAATTCCAGAGTTTATCATTTTGAATTCTAAGATTAATATACACACTCAAATAGTGTTCTGACCTCTATGAACTGGAATTCTTAAGGGTTTTTACCAATTTCCTTTAGAAACGCCAAGTCATTGAACAGGAATTATAAATGTAAACAGTATACTCGTCTTTCACATCCATTTGAAGTTGAGTTTTCATTGTATTTACACGGCCCTTTAGATATTAAGGCTCTATTTACGTGTAATTTCAGTGTTCTATATACATTTCTATACAATTCTAGGGTCTATCATTGTGAATCCTAAGGTAATAACCACATTCCCATAGTTTTCTGAGGTCTATAAGCTCGAATTCTTAAGGGCTATAACTAGTTTCCTTATAAACGCCAAATTATTGAACCGGAGTTATAAATGTAAACATTACACTTGTCATTTCATAGCTCTCTGAATGTGTTTTCAATGTATTTAAAGTGCCCTTTAGATATTAAGTCTCTATTTACATGTACGCCAGGTGTTTCATATACATTTCTAAACAATTCCAGGGTCTATCATTGTGAATTCTAATAGTAATAACCATATTCACACAGTGTTCTGAGCTCTATAGTTTGAATTCTTAAAGTTTTTAACTAGTTTCCTTAAGAAACCCCAACATATTGAACCGGAATTATAAATGTACTAGTGGCCCGGTGCACAAAAATTTGTGCACTCGGGGGACATCCCTCAGCCCAACCTGCCCCCTCTAACAGTCTGGGAGCCCTCACAGGATGTCCTACTGATGTCCCTGTGAGGAGCGGGCCTAAGCCGAAGTCTGACCTCCTTCTGTGGAAGGCAACTGGCCGATCAGGTATATAGATACTTTCTGAAGGCAGCACAGACTCCTTCCTTATTTCTTTCCTCTGTGGTTGGAGAATAGGGGACTAAAAGGTGGACACAGAACTGTGGCCAGGCGTGGGGCTCTTGTAGGCAGCAGAAAGAAAGAGAGGGCTGGGGAAAGTCTAGACACGGTTTTCTTCAATTGTCCTCCTTTCCTCCGGGCCCCTCGCTCTGTTCTTTCCTTGTTGTGGTGGACACTTGGGCCTCGGACTGACAGGAGCCCAACGATGGTGGAGTTCAGCCCCCTCACTTCTCAGCTGAACATACAACCGCCTCACAATCCAAGTGGAGCTGTTTTCAAGTGGCTAAAGTGCTGGCAATTCATGCCTCCCGGCCTTTCCCCTCTCGGGTTTCCTCCTTGGGTCAGTTTCAAACTTCACTGAGACACTGAAGCAACTGTGCCCTGGTAGTTCTGCATCAGCCCCTGCCCGGGCCCGGCCGGGCACTCTTCCTTGAGGTCTCTGGGTCCACAGTCTGAGCTCAGGGAGGTCACCCAGAGCTCTTTCCCCAGGACAGGTGGGGCAGGGGGACTAGCTTGAAGAGCTAGAGGAAGATGGCAGAGTAAGAGTTGGTATGAACCAGTGCCTGCTTAGCCAGACTTCCTAAGCTCCCCACCAGGCCCAGGCTGGGCCCCTTCCCCACACCAGGAGGATCCCAGCTGAGGTCCCCTCCCTGCACCTAGCGCTCTCCTCCCTGTTCTACCACTGGGGGAAGGGAGCAGCTCACCTGCTCTGGACCCTGCCAACCTGGCAGGCTGAGGCACAGGCCAGGCGGTGCAGCCTAGGGTGCTGGTGGCTGCAAGCCTTCTCCCGCTCCTTGAAGCATGGGGCGGGGTTGCAGCAGCTCACAGCTGCCCCTGGGCACCATGCATGGAGACACCGCTCTCCCCTGAGCCACCGTCTGCCCAGGCCCTGTGGGGGTTGGGGTGGCCTCGGGTTCCCACCAGCCCCACTGAAGCCAGACTGGGCTAGGCCAGCCACCTCGCCACCCGAGGGCTGTGCATGCCCCATGGGCCTCATTGCCTTCATGAATCCCTGTGGTCTGGCCGTTCCGATCGCCATGGCTAACTCCCCTGTGCAGTTGGGCCTGCCCAGCAAGCATGTAGGCAGGAGCTGGGCCTCTGATGGGAAGGAGGAGGGATGCAGGCCAGGGCAGAAGTGGGGAACTTGGCTCTGTAAACACAGCCCCCCCCCCACCTCATGCCGGGCCCTCATGCTGCATTCCTGAACCCCTGGGTGCCCCTGCCCAGGAGTGTGCTCTCGGGCCTGGGGTGGGGGTGAGGGACCTGGAGCTGTGGCCTGAAGGCAGCCCTCGCTGGCTTGGAATCGCAGTGGTCGATCAGGGAGGGATGTGGGGTGCCAAATTCCACCTCTCTCTCTTTCTCTCTCTCTCTCTCTCTCTCTCTCTCTATCGGAAAGGGCCCCGTGTCCTGGCAGGTGGGCGTGGCTCAGGCCCCGCTCACCATTGTATTGCTGCCTACTCTGTTGTTGCTGAGGCGGCAGTGACAGGGGCTGCTGACCTTGCCCAGGCTGCTGGCCCGCCACCTGCGCCTGGACCCCAAGCAGCAGCGGAGCTTCCAGCAGCCAAAGGAGCAGCAGTAGCCAGTGCACCAAGCGCCCAGAGCCAGCTGGGGGGCGGTGGCGGTGGCCAGAGTCCCAGCTCCCCTCTGCCATGGCCATGCCGAGAGTGCCCTGGCACAAAGTTCCCAGCTCCCACCGCTGGCGGCCGGGGACTTCTTAGGTGCCTCCTCCTCCCCACCTCCCATGCTTCATGAATGGCAAGTTTCCACGGAGGAGGCGGCTGCAGGACGCAGAGCGGGAGACAGGGGAGCAGGCCGAGTGCAGCTCGGGCTCGAAGGAGGGCACTGGCATGGAGGAGATCTCCCAGGCGGCAAGGGGAGCTGCCACCCGCTAAGGAGATCTCCATGCCAGTGCCCTCCATCAAGCCCGAGCCCCAGCTGAGCTCAGCCCGCTCCCCTATCTCCCACTCTGCGTCCCGCAGCTGCCGCCTCTGTGGCAACTTGCCATTCATGAAGCGTGGAAGGCGGGGAGAGCCCGGGTGGCTCCAGCACTCCAGGGTCGTATCCCGCCTTCCTGGCCCTGGGCTGGCTGGCTCCCAGCGGGCAGGCAGGGCTCAGGTTAAGGCAAGTGATGCTGCTGATCCCCCCACCGCCCCCAGGTTGCACACCGGAGTGGGCCCCCTGTCTCCAGTGGGCCGGTGAGGGCTAGGGCAAAGCGATCGGCACCGCTTGCCTTCACCCCAGCCCCCGCCCACCCCCAGGTCGCACACGGGGGTGGGCCCCCTGTCTCTGGTGGGCCAGCAAGGGCTAGGGCGAAGCGATCGGCACTGCTTTCCTTCACCCCAGCCCCCGCCCGCACCCGGATCGCACACGGGAGTGGGCCCCCTGTCTCCAGTGGGCCGGCGAGGGCTAGGGCAAAGCGATCGGCACCGCTTGCCTTCACCCCAGCCCCCGCCCACCCCCAGGTCGCACACGGGGGTGGGCCCCCTGTCTCTGGTGGGCCAGCAAGGGCTAGGGCGAAGCGATCGGCACTGCTTTCCTTCACCCCAGCCCCCGCCCGCACCCGGATCGCACACGGGAGTGGGCCCCCTGTCTCCAGTGGGCCGGTGAGGGCTAGGGCAAAGCGATCGGCACCGCTTGCCTTCACCCCAGCCCCCGTGCCATCTTAGTTGGCATTTAATTTGCATATCGTCCTGATTAGCCAATGGGAAGGGTAGCGAAGTTACAGTTAATTATCATGTTTGTCTATTATTAGATAGGATACCGTATCCTCATCATTTCACAGCAGTTTGAATGTGAGTTTTCAATGTATTTAAACTACCCTTTAAATATTAAGAGTCTATTTACATATAATTTCAGTGTTCCATAAACATTTCTAGACAATTGCAGTGTCTATCATTGTGAATTCTAAGAGTAATAACCACATTCACATAGTTCTCTGAGCTGTATAAGCTTGAATTTTTGAAGGTTTTTACTAATTTCCTTTAGAAAGGCCAAGTCATTGATCCGGAATTATAAATGTAAACGTTATACCCTTCATTTCACAGCTGTATGAATTTGAGTTTTCAGTGTATTCAAACTGCCCTTTAGATATTAATTCTCTATGTGTATTCCAGGTTTTCCATATACATTTCTAGACAATTCCAGGGTCTATAATTGTGAAGTCTAAGAGTAATAACCACATTCACATAGTGTTCTGAGCTCTATAAGCTGAAATCTTAAGGGTTTTAAATAGATTCCTTTAGAAACGCCAAGTCATTGAACCAGAATTATAAATGTAAACGTTATAATGTGTGGGAAACTGTTTATTGCCTTCACTATCTGATAAGCATAGACAGAGAACCCCCCAAAGGCTGGGTGCCTTTGAAGCCCTAGCAAAGGTCGGAGCTAGGCGCCACCTCTGTTTGTTCAGACAGTGGTAGCTGAAACTACTCCCCCATTTATTATTATGTAAATCCTTGCTGATGGGCTAGTCTGCCTGTTAATGGGGGTTCGCCTGCCTAAGGGCTATGCTATGGGTGCATCCCAGATCAATAAAAGCTTGGTGAGGCCTAAGCATGGGTGGAAGTCCTTCCCCTTGAGTTGGACTTGCCCGCCTGGTCCCCCAATATTTCCAATTATCACTTGTCTTTTCATATTCATTTGTGTGCGGCTCTGCTTCCAGTTCCTGAACCCTGACCCACTCGGGACGTGGGAAGGAAACACCCAACATCTGGCACCCAATGGGAAAACTGGAAGTAAAGGTTTCACTAGAGCAAAAAAAGGAAGTTTCACCAAAAAAGGTGAGGAAGAAAGAATTCACCGAGAAAAGGTGTGGAAAAATTCACCGAAAATAGGTGGGGGAAATTCACCGCACGCAATGCCCAGGATCAACTTCAGAAGTCGCAAGCTGTAAGTAGGCTGGGAACGTTTTCTTTCGCCAGGCTAATGGGGCAGGATTCAGCTTTTGAAAAGTAAGAAACTTTATTATAGACTATTGATTTGCATGCTTAAGGAGTTAAAATTTTAGAAGGTAATCTTTTACA
>NW_005359102.1:617867-625932 GCF_000412655.1 Myotis brandtii
ATTTAAATCTAGCCTAACAAACAGGAATGCTTAGGCCTCCTCAAGGACGTAAAGTGATCCTTTCAATTAATATTTACAGTGTAAATTAAGATTATTGTTAGAATATAAAATTTGACAGTAAAATAGTTGTCAAGTTTTCAAATTAATTAAATTTGGCTAACTTGAAATAAGTAATTATTCAAATAATATTAACCAAAATTTTCATTTCATGGTAAAATTGCTTAACATGCAATGAACCTAAAGCAGTCATATTTTTGGGCAGAAAAAATAAAAATTTAAAGTTATCTAGACTCCATTAAAAAATTTTCCAAAAGCCTCTCAATTAAATAAAAAAAGGGGGATAGTGGAAGAATACCATGTAAGGAAAAATATCCTGTAACTAATTACATCTAGAAAAAATTTTTTTTCATTTGTAATGCTAACAGCAAGACACCCATGAAAAACATATGTGATGTCAAAATAACCAAAGGAAAATCATTTGGGCTAATATAAAAAGGATCCCCCAAGTAAAATTTTTTTTTATTAAACTTTGGTCGAGAATACATTTGTATACTTTCAGAGAACAGCTCCAAGACCATGTGAATTCCTGCAGCAACAGATCCCAGAGAGAAACTGACCAAATTGCTCCAGCCAAAAAGACAGGAGAGAGAGTTCAGAGATGGAGATGGTGAAGACTCCTTGCCATGCTAGCAGTCAGCAGCTGTGCATCATTGCTGGCATGTACACATGAACTGTCGGACATTGAAACTTGGACTCAGAACTGTTGGACATTGAAATTGGGACTTGTTCTTACATGTTTATTTCTGGTCTGCAGATACAAGATTCTTAAGGAAAAAATAAGGGGGAGATGTGGGAAACTGTTTATTGCCTTAACTATCTGATAAGCATAGACAGAGAACCCTGCGAAGGCTGGGTGTCTTTGAAGCCCTAGCAAAGGTCATAGCCAGGCGCCACCTCTGTTTGTCCAGACAGTGGTAGCTGAAACTACTCCCCCATTTATTATTATGTAAATCCTTGCTGATTATCTTAAGGAAAAAATAAGGTGGAGATGTGGGGAACTGTTTATTGCCTTCACTATCTGATAAGCTTAGACAGAGAACCCCCTGAAGGCTGGGTGCGTTTGAAGCCCTGGCAAAGGTCAGAGCTAGGCGCCACCTCTGTTTGTTCAGACAGTGTTAGCTGAAACTACTCCCCCATTTATTATTATGTAAATCCTTGCTGATGGGCTAGTCTGCCTGTTAATGGGGGTTCGCCTGCCTAAGGGCTATGCTATGGGTGCATCCCAGATCAATAAAAGCTTGGTGAGGCCTAAGCATGGGTGGAAGTCCTTCCCCTTGAGTTGGACTTGCCCGCCTGGTCCCCCAATATTTCCAATTATCACTTGTCTTTTCATATTCATTTGTGTGCGGCTCTGCTTCCAGTTCCTGAACCCTGACCCACTCGGGACGTGGGAAGGAAACACCCAACAACAATGGTCATTCCACAGCTGACTGAACATGAGTTTTCCATGTATTTTAAGTGCACTTTACATATTAAGGCTCTATTTATGTGTACACCAGGTTTTCCATATATATTTCAAGACAATTCCAGGGGCTATCATTGTGACTTCTAACAATAATAATCACATTCACATAGTGTTCTGAGCTCTATATGCTTGAATTCTTAAGGATTTTTAAAAAATATATATATTATTGATTTTTTTGACAGCGAGGAAGGGAGAGAGATAGAAAGTTAGAAACATCGATGAGAGAGAAACATTGATCAACTGCCACCTGCAAACCTCCTACTGGTGATGTGCTCCACAACCAAGGTACATGCCCTTGACCGGAATCGCACCTGGGACCTTTCAATCCTCAGGCCAAAGGTCTATCCACTGAGCCAAACTGGTTATGGCTCTTAAGGGTATTAAATATATTCCTTTAGAAATACCAACTCATTGAACCGGAACTATAAATGTAAACATTATACTGGTCATTTCACAGATGTCTGAATGTGAGTTTTAAGTGTATTTAAACTGCCCTTTAGATATTAAGGCTCTATTTACTTGTAATTCAAGTGTTCCTTATACATTTCTAGACAATTCATGGTCTATCATTAAGAATTCTAAGAAATAACCAGATTCACTTAGTGTTCTGAGCTCTTTAAGCTGCAATTCTTAGGGGTTATTACAAGTTTCCTTTAGATACACCAAGTCATTGAACCCCAATTATAAATGTAAACATTACCATCATCATTTCACAGCTGTCTGAACATGAATTTTCAGTATATTGAAAACTGCCCCTTAGATATTAAGCCTCTATTTATGTTAGTCCAGGTGTTTCATATACATTTCTAGACAATTTCAGGGTCTATCATCATGAATTCTAAGAGTAATAACCACATTCACTTAGTGTTCTAAGCTCTTAAGCTGAAATTTGTAAGAGTTTTTACTAGTTTCCTTTAGCAACTCCAACTCATTGAACCAGAATTAAGAATGTAAACCATATATTTGTCATTTCACAGCTGTTTGCACATGAGTTTTCAGTGTATTTACAGGGCCTTTTAGATCTTAAGGCTCTACTTGTGTAATTTCAGTGTTCCATATACATTTCTAGACAATTCCAGAGTCTATCATTGTAAATTCTAAAAGTAATAAAAACATCACATAGTGTTCTGATCTCTATAAGCTTGAATTCTTAAGGGTTTTAAATAGATTCTTTTAGAAATGGCAACTCATTGAACCGGAATTACAACTGTAAACAGTATACTCATCATTTCACAGCTGTTTGAACTTGAGTTTTCAGTATATATACACTGCCCTTTAGATATTAAGGCTCTATTTGTAAAAATTTAGTGTTTCATATACACTTCTAGATATTCCAGGGACTACCACTGTGAATTCTAAGAGTAATAACCGCATTCACATACTTTCCGAAACTATAAGCTTGTATTCTTAAGGATTTTAAGTAGTTTCTTTAAAACGCCATCTGATTATACGGAATTAAAACTGTAAACAGTATACTTCTTATTTCACTGCTGTTAAAACGTTATTTCAGAATATTTACCCTGCCTGTTTTATATTAAGGTTCTGTTTATTTGTAATTCAAGTGTTCCATATACATTTCTGGATATGTTCCAATGTATACTATTGTGAATTCTAAGAGTAATAACCACATTCACATCATGTTCTGAGTTCCATAAGCTTGTATTCTTAAGAAATTAAGTAGGTTCTTTAGAAACGCCATCTGATTGACAGGAATTAAAACTGTAAAAAGTATACTCGTAATTTCACAGCTGTTTGAACGTGTTTTCAGTGTTTTAACGCTGCCCCTTTTATAATAAGGTTCTATTTACTTCTAATTCAAGTGTTCCATATACATTTATGGAAACTTCCAGTGTCTACTATTGTGAATTCTAAGAATAATAACCACATTCACATGTGTTCCGAGTTCTATAAGCTTGTATTCTTCTAAAATTTAACTAGTATCTTTAGAAACGCAATTGCATTGACCAGAATTAAAACTCTAAACAGAATACTCATAATTTCACAGCTGTTTGAACGAGTGTTCAGTGTATATATGCTGCCCATTTTACATTAAGGTTCTACTTACTTGTAATTCAAGTGTTCCATATACATATATGGACAATTCCATTGTCTATTATTATGAATTCTAAGAGTATTAACCACATTTACAGAGTGTTCTGGGCTCTATTAACTTGTATTCTTAAGGATTTTAAGTAGTTTTTTTTAAGAAACGCCATCGGATTGACCTGAATTAAAGCTGTGAACAGTATACTCTTCTTTTCAGAGCTGTTTGAATGTGTTTTCAGTATATTTAAACTGCCAGTTTTATATTAAGGTTCTATTTACCTGTAATTCAAGTATTCCGTATACATTTCTGGATAATTGAATTGTATATTATTGTGAATTCAAAAATCAGTAACAACATATACAGAGTGTTCTGAGCTCTATTAGCTTGTATTTTGAGGATTTTAAGTAGTTTCTTTAGACACTCTATCGGATTGACTCGAATTAAAAATATAAACAGTATTCTTGTCATTTCACAGCTGTTTGAATGTGTTTTCAGTGTATTTATGATGCCCGTTTTATATTAAGGTTCTATTTACTTGTAATTCAAGTGTTCCATATACATGTCTGGACAATACAATAGTCTACTATTGTGAATTCTAAGATTAGTAACAATATTTACAGAGTGTTCTGATATCTATTAGCTTGTATTCTTAAGGATAGTAAGTAGTTCCTTTAGAATCTCCATTAGAATGACTGAAATTAAATCTGTAAACAGTTTATTCATCATTTCACAGCAGTTTGAATGTGTTTTCAGTGTATTAATGTGCCCGTTTCATATTGAGGTTCCATTTACATGGAATTGAAGAGTTCCATATACATTTCTGGAAAATTCTGTTGTATATTATTGTGAATTCAAAGATTAGTAACAACATTTACAGAGTGGTCTGAGTTCTTTTAGCTTGTATTCTTAAGTATTTTAAGTAGTTTCTTTAGAAATGCCAAAAGATTGACTCAAATTAAAAATATAAACAGTATTCTAGTCATTTCACAGCCCTGTGAACATGTTTTCAGTGTATTTACACTGCCCGTTTTATATAAAGGTTCTATTTACTTGTAATTCAAGTGTTCCATACACATTAAAGGACAATTCCATTGTATTTTAAGGTAAATTTTAAGATTAGTAACCACATTTACAGGCCGTTCTGAGCTCTAGTAACTTGTATTCTTAAGGATTTTAAGTAGTTTCTTTAGAAACTCCATCGGATTGACTGAAATTAAATCTTTAAACAGTTTCGTCGTCATTTCACAGCTGTGTGAACGTGTCTTCAGTGTATTTATGCTGCCCGTTTTATTAAGGTTCAATTTACTTGTAATTCAAGTGTTCCATGTACATTTCTGGAGTATTCCATTGTATATTATTGTGAATTCTTAGATTAGTAACCACATTTACAGAGTGTTCTGAGCTCTATTAGCTTGTATTCTTTTGGATTTTAAGTAGTTTCTTTAGACACTCTATCGGATTGACTCGAATTAAAAATATAAACAGTATTCTTGTCATTTCAGAGCTGTTTGAACGTGTTTTCAGTGTATTTATGCTGCCCATTTTATATTTAGGTTCTATTTACTTGTAATTCAAGTCTTCGATATACATTTCTGGACAATACAACAGTCTATTATTGTGAATTCAAAGATTAGTAACAATATTTAAAGAGTGTTCTGATATCTGTTAGCTTGTGTTCTTAAGGATTGTAAGTAGTTTCTTTAGAAATTCCATTGGATTGACTGAAATTAAATCTGTAAACAGTTTACTCGTCATTTCACAGCTGCTTGAATGTGTTTTCAGTGTATTTATGCTGCCCGTTTCATATTAAGGTTCCATTTACTTGGAATTCAAGAGTTCCATATACATTTCTGGAAAATTTCGTTGTATATTATTGTGAAGTTAAAGATTAGTAACAACATTTACAGAGTGTTCTGAAATCTATTAGCTTGTATTCTTAAGGATTTTAAGTAGTTTCTTTAGAAACTTCATCGGATTGAATGAAATTAAATCTGTAAACAGTTTCGTCGTCATTTCATAGCTGTTTGAACGTGTTTTCAGTGTATTTATGCTGCCCTTTTTATATTAAGGTACTATTTACTTGTAATTCAAGTGTTCCATATACATTTCATGACAATTCCATTGTGTATTATTGTGAATTCAAAGATTAGTAACAACATTTACAGAGTGTTCTGAATTCTATTAGCTTGTATTCTTAAGGATTTTAAGTAGTTTCTTTAGAAACTTCATCGGATTGAATGAAATTAAATCTTTAAACAGTTTCGTCGTCATTTCACAGCTGTGTGAACGTGTCTTCAGTGTATTTATGCTGCCGTTTTATTAAGGTTCAATTTACTTGTAATTCAAGTGTTCCATGTACATTTCTGGAGTATTCCATTGTATATATACATTTCTCAATAATTGAATTGTATATTATTGTGAATTCAAAGATTAGTAACAATATTTACAGAGTGTTCTGAGCTTTATTAGCTTGTATTCTTAAGGATTTTAAGTAATTTTTTGAGAAACTCCATTGGATTGACCGAAATTAAAACTCTAAACAGTTTACTCGTCATTGCACAGCTGATTGAACGTGTTTTCAGTGTATTTATGCTGCCCGTTTCATATTAAGGTTCCATTTACTTGTAATTCAAGAGTTCCATATACATTTCTGGACAATTCCATTGTATAATTTTTTGAATTCTAAGATTAGTAAACACATTTACAGAGGGTTCTGAGCTCTATTAGCTTGTATTCTTAAGCATTATAAGGATTTTCTTTAGAAACTCCATGGGAATGACCGAAATTAAATCTGTAAACAGTTTACTTCTCACTTTACAGATGTTTGAATGTGTCTTCAGTGTATTTATGCTGCCCATTTCATATTAAGGTTCCATTTACTTAGAATTCAAGAGTTCCATATACATTTCTGGACAATTCCATGGTATATTATTGTGAATTCTAAGTGTAGTAACCACATATACAGCGTGTTCTGAGATCTATTAGCTTGTATTCTTAAGGATTTTAAGTAGTTTCTTTAGGCACTCTATCGGATAGACTCCAATTAAAAATATAAACAGTATTCTCGTAATTCCACAGCTGTTTGAACATGTTTTCAGTATATTTACACGCGCCGTTTTATATAAAGGTTCTACTTACTTGTAATTCAAGTGTTCCATACACATTAATTGACAAGTCTATTGTCTATTAAGGTAAATTCTAAGATTAGTAACCACATTTACAGAGTGTTCTGAGCTCTATTAGCTTGTATTCTTAAGCATTTTAAGTAGTTTCTTTAGAAATGCAATTGGATTCACACGAATTAAAAATATAAACTGTATTCTTGTCATTTCACAGCTGTTTGAATGTGTTTTCAGTGTATTTATGCTGCCCTTTTTATATTAAGGTTCTATTTAATTGTAATTCAAGTTTTCCATATACATTTCTGGATAATTGAATTGTATATTATTGTGAAATCAAAGATTAGTAACAATATTTACAGAGTGTTCTGATACCTATGAGCTTGTATTCTTAAGGATTTCAAGTAGTTTCCTTAGAAACTCCATCGGATTGAATGAAATTAAATCTGTAAACAGTTTACTTGTCATTTCACAGCTGTTTGAATGTGTTTTCAGTGTATTTATGCTGCCCGTTTTATATTAGGGTACTACTTACTTGTAATTCAAGTGTTCCATATACATTTCTGGACAATTCCATTGTGTATTATTGTGAATTCAAAGATTAGTAACAACATTTACAGAGTGTTCTGAATTCTATTAGCTTGTATTCTTAAGGATTTTAAGTAGTTTCTTTAGATATGCCATTGGATTGCCTCGAATTAAAAATATAAACAGTATTCTCGTCATTTCACAGCTGTTTGAACATGTTTTCAGTGTATTTATGCTGCCAATTTTATATAAAGATGCTATTTACTAGTAATTCAAATGTTCCATATACATTTCTGGACAATTCAATAGTTTATTATTGTGAATTCAAAGATTAGTAACAATATTTACAGAGTGTTCTCAGCTTCATTAGCTTGTATTCATAAGGCTATTAAGTAGTTTCTTTAGGAACTCCATCGGATTGAACGAAATTAAATTTGTAAACAGTTTCGTCGTCATTTCACAGCTGTTTGAACGTGTTTTCAGTGTAGTTATGCTGCCCATTTTATATTAAGGTTCTATTATTTGTAATTCAAGTGTTCTTTACATTTCACGATAATTGAATTGTATATTATTGTGAATTCAAAGATTAGTAACAATATTTACGGAGTGTTCTGAGCTTTATTAGCTTGTATTCTTAAGGATTTTAAGTAATTTTTTGAGAAACTCCATTGGATTGACGGAAATTAAAACTCTAAACAGTTTACTCGTCATTTCACAGCTGTTTGAACGTGTTTTCAGCGTATTTATGCTGCCCGTTTCATATTAAGGTTCCATTTACTTGGAATTCAAGAGTTCCATATACATTTATGGAAAATACCATTGTTTATTATTGTGAATTCTTTTTTT
>NW_005359103.1:0-808 GCF_000412655.1 Myotis brandtii
CTAGGTTGACCAGTTTGTTGGAGTAGAGTTGCTCATATTATTATTATTTTTTTACCACTCTTTGGATTTCTGTGGGGTCTGTTGTTATTTCACCTCTTCATTTCTGATTTTGTTTATTTGGGTCCTCTCTCTTTGCTTTTTGGTGAGCATGGCTAGAGGTTCATCAATCTTGTTTATCCTTTCAACGAACCAGCTCTTGGTTTCATTGATCTTTTGTATTTTTTTTGCCTCTATGTCATTTATTTCCACTCTGATCTTTATTATTTCCTTCCTTCTGATCACACTAGGCTTTTCTTGTTGCTCTCTTTCTAATTCTTCTAGTTGCAGAGGTAGATGGTTTATTATCAGTTTTTCTTGTTTTTTGAGGTAGGCGTGTAATGCTATGAACTTCCCTCTCAGGACTGCTTTCACTGTGTCCCAAAGATCTTAGTTTGTTGTGTTTTCATTGTCGTTTGTTTCCAGGATGTGTTTTATTTCTTCTTTGATCTCTTTGGTAACCCACTCATTGTTTAATAGTATATTATTCAGCCTCCAAGTGTTTGAATTTTTGTGATTGTTTTTACTGTATTTGATTTCTAATTTTATGCCATTGTGATCTGATAAGATGCTTGGTATGATTTCAATCCTCTTGAATTTGGAGAGACTTTGCCTGTGACCCAGTATGTGGTCTATCTTTGAAAATGTCCCATGTGTGCTTGAGAAGAATGCATATTCTGTAGTTTTGGGGTGGAATGTTCTAAAGATGTTAATTAATTCCATTGATCTAGTGACTCATTTAAGATTGATGTTTCTTTGCTAATTTTTTGTC
>NW_005359104.1:0-513 GCF_000412655.1 Myotis brandtii
AAATTCATCTGGAATAAAAAAAAGACCCCGTATAGTTGCTACGATCCTGAGAAAAAAGAACAAAGAGGCGGGATCTCAATAGCAGATATCAAAATGTATTACAAAGCCACTGTTCTCAAAACTGCCTGGTATTGGCACAAGATCAGACATATAGATCAATGGAATAGAATAGAGAACCCAGAAATCGACCCAAACCACTATGCTCAATTAATATTTGACAAAGGAGGCAAGAACATACAATGGAGTCAAGACAGTCTCTTCAATAAATGGTGTTGGGAAAACAGACACATGCAAAAAAATGAAACTAGACCACCAACTTACACCATACACACAAATAAACTCAAAATGGATAAAGGACTTAAATGTAAGACAGGAAACCATAAAATTATTAGAGGAATGCACAGGTAGCAAAATCTCAGATATATGCTGAAGCAATTTCTTCACTGACACAGCTCCTAGGGCAGTGATGGCAAATTTATGACATGCATGTCAGAGGTGACACGCGAACTCATT
>NW_005359105.1:0-488 GCF_000412655.1 Myotis brandtii
TGTGTGTGTGTGTGTGTGTGTGTGTGTGCATGTCTGCTGGGGGCCTGCCCCCAGCCACACCATGGCTTGGAGCAGGAGCCCCTCTGTGTTGATCTCTCAGGCTCCTGGCCTCCACTGCATGTTGTACTCTCCCTTGAGCTATGGCCAGGATGGGGGTGCTGCTTGCAAGCTGGGCTTTCCTGCTCCAGGATCGCCACCGCAACCGGGGAGCATGCCCAGCTGGGGGCTGCCCACAGGCCAGGCTTTCCCGCTTCCAGGTCTCCATGGCAACCGGGGAGCAGGCCCAGCTTGGAGCTGCCTGCAGGCCGGGCTTGCTCTCCTGCTCCCGGATCCCTATGGCGCCCTGGGAGCAGGCCCAGCTGGGGGCTGCCTGCAGGCTGGGCTTTCCTGCTCCTGGATCAGGCCTGGCTTGGGGCTGCCGGTGAAAGCCAGACTTGCTTTCCTGCTCCCAGATCCTCATGGCGACCGGGGAGAAGGCGCAGCTGGGG
>NW_005359106.1:0-800 GCF_000412655.1 Myotis brandtii
GTCATCATCATCTTCATCACCATCTTGACCATCAGTCTCTTCACTGTCACCATTTTCATCTCGATCATTACCTTTGTCATCATCATCATCATCCATCGTCTTCATCGTCATCATCTTGATCATTATCTTCATCATCGTCATCACTGTCTTCCCCGACACTCTCTGCTTCATCTTCCTGTGTTGCTGCACCATCTTCAGTGTTGCTGCCACCCTCTTCCTGGTCCTCCTCCCCGTCACGTCCCACCTGAGCTGTGGCTGCCTCCTCGTTGCGGTTCCTGCTCCCGTTACCTCTCCTGCTTCCCGGGGTCCTGACGTTCCTCTGGACTGCTGATTTCCGGCTCCTGCCCTGCCTCCGGGGCTTGCATTGGGGCTGCTGCCCCATCTCCCAGCCCTCAGGGTCCCTGGGAGCCTCAGGAAAGGTGGTGCCTGAGGAGGCTTTTGGCGGGTTGTGACCTGGGAGGTCCACTCTGGACACAGATGGGAATAAAGGAACATCCACGTCCCCCTCTTGTATATGTCTGCATGAGACAGACGGCTGGGGACCCACAGACCTCACAGTCCCACGGTCCCCTGGGGGTGGCGGGACGACGGGCACACGGTCTTCTTGCCGCCTGCACGTTATGTTCCTCTTTACGCGTTTACGGGCGGGTTCGATCGTTACAATGCGTATTACTCGCTTTATGATTTAATTAACAGCCACTGTCACCGCGAAAGAGAGTCCCCGTGTCCTCAGTGCTCATCGTGCAGTTGGAGTCAAGCTAACTGACTAAGGCAGGCAACCTTGAAAATGGAGGGGAGGA
>NW_005359107.1:0-409 GCF_000412655.1 Myotis brandtii
ACCATGACCTCCTGGTTCTTGGGTCAATGCTCAACCAGTGAGCCACATCAGCCCGGCCAGCTTTATTTCTTTAGACATTTTCTTTATTTTTAAAAAAATCTTTATTGTTGAAAGTATTACATAATTCTTCCTTTTTTCCTCTTTCACCCCGCTCCCCTGTCCCAGGCCCTCACCACCCCATTGTCTGTGTCCACAGGTTATGCATATATGCACTCAAGTTCATTGGTTGATCTCTTCCCACCCACTCTCCCCGCCTTACCGCTGAGATTCAACAGTACAGTGGGGCCTTGACTTACGAGTGTCCTGACTAACGAGTTTTTTTTTGAGATACCAGCTGTCTCTGGCCGATTTTTTGCATTGAGTTGATAGAGTAATTTGAGTTAACGAGCTCCTTAACGAGCTCGGTCTC
>NW_005359107.1:1317-2877 GCF_000412655.1 Myotis brandtii
GGTGGGGCCACAACACTAGTAACAAAGAAACAGAATTTCAGAAGGATGAGGCTCAGAAATCAAAATTTTAAGAAGATTTCTAGGTGATTCTAATGTGCAGCCAAGGTTGAGAACCACTGCTCTAAGTGAAAGGAAGTCTGTTCCTTTGCCTTTTCCTCCTAAAGGGGAGAATAAGTAATTGTTGTAAGAAAAAGAGAAATCATCAAGGGACACATAAATAAAAAGATAAATCAAATTTATCTTTTTTACTAACCTGTAGAGAAAGATTTAGGGAAAAAAATAGCACAGAACTAAGTTGGAGGAGGAGAAAGAGAGGAGATGGGATATGAATCAGAGTCCTTCTCTGACCTTGAAAGACCTTATAATCTCAGTAGCAGACAGCTCATCTCACTAATAATACTGGGAATTGAAGCAGGGAGGGGAAAGTACACCACATAAAGAATGTAAGCCAAGTTGGAAACAGCTAGTCATCATTTCTAAAGGGAAACATCACCATAGAGGTTATGCTGACATCTATCCAAACTCCATGTC
Organism: Myotis brandtii; assembly: GCF_000412655.1. Lineage (NCBI taxonomy): Eukaryota > Metazoa > Chordata > Mammalia > Chiroptera > Vespertilionidae > Myotis > Myotis brandtii. The sequence continues at coordinate 1,849 of NW_005359107.1, forward strand.
CTTCTATAGCCCTGGACCACCTCAACTTTATTTGCATATAGATCCGTAACTTCTTTTCCTAAATTTACTGTTTACAAGGTTTCTTGTTTCCATTTTGGATATGTTTGATTTATTGTAATCTTCAATGTCTTAGTGATGATTCTAATTGTGGAAAATTCACTTTAATTGAATGTAATATGATCACAATTCCATGTGATACCAGAGACAGCTCTCTCTCTCTGTCTAGTCCTTCCCAGAACATCCTACCCATAAGGTTTCAAGACCTTGACCAGAGAGTAAAACAAGTATCAAGAATGAGCCAAACCCTCTACTTCTAGAACTTCATGATTCTAAGGATAGAACCAAAAGTTGGCTCGGGTCCAACTGACAATTGCTTCCCTGAGTAAATACTTGCTGAGCTGCCTGTACTGGCTCCCAGGACATTGCTACAGGGAGGCTTCAGCAGAATAAGATGCAGTCACTCAGGGTAAAGGAAAAGGTTTCTTTCTCTACTTACAACACCTCTGAAAGCAAACACGTGTGTTTTCCACTCCAAGCAATTCTCAGTTCTCTGCGACACCAGCTGAATGTCCTACAATTCAATTCTAACACTAACCACCTGGAGGTAGCCCTACTCTACAGGTCAGGGCTTAATCCTTTGCTGCAAAAGCCAACTGCCCATCCCCAAGTTGTCACCTGCACTTCAAACCAACCAGTTATATATGTGAGGATCTCAGGATCCTCTCCTCAAGTTTGATAATTTGCTAAAACAGCAGGAAAGTGCTTTACTTACTCTTACTAGTTTATACAAAGGATACAACTCAAGAACAGCCAAATGGAAGGGCTGTATAGGGCAAGGTATGTAGGAAGGGCTTCAGAGCTTTCATGACTGCTGAGAGCATGCTGAACTACCCAGCACCCCAATATATTCATCAACCCAGAAACTCCAAAACATGCTGCTTAGGGTTTTTGTGGAAGCATGATTGATTAAACCACTGGTTATTGGTGATTAAGTGAATCTCCAACCTCTCCGTTGAAAGTAGGTGTAGG
>NW_005359108.1:0-737 GCF_000412655.1 Myotis brandtii
GTCAGACAGACCTTAGAAAGTTAATCAATCTCTTAAATGCTCTTTCTTCTATCTGTTAAATGAGTATAATAATATCTACATGAATGGTGACCATATGACTTTGAATGAGATGATGAATATGCAAACAGCCTAGTGATGAGTTAGTGTTCAACAAATGACAGCTAACTCATGATAACATAAAAAATAACTCAGGAAAGTTTAGGGGTGATGGATTTGTATCAGAATCATAAGTAACTCTTTGAAGTTTGAGTTAATAAATTATTTAAGGTCAATGATCATGATTCATACAAATGTTGGGTGCTTCCGACCAAATATCATGTCTTGCACAAAGTAGATCTATATATAAAAGGCTAATATGCTAAGTGTCTGACCGTCTGACCAGTGGCTATGACACGCACTGACCACCAGGGGGCAGATGCTCAATGGAGGAGCTGCCGTGACACACACTGGCCATTTACAGAGAGATGGCATTGCAGACCTGCTGCTGACAAAGCAACACTCAGCTTCCCCCAAGTGGGACACAGGCCTCGCCACCACCCCAGAGCGACAGCCCACCAAATCACAGGCAACGCTGCCGAGACCCCCTGGTGCAAAATGCGGCCCACAGCCTAGCCCAGCCCAAAACAGTTGCTGTAGGCGCTTGGTGATGATGTCACATAGCCACACCCTGCTTTCTCTCCCTAGCAACTAGCCTCCTTGGAGTTTCTTCAGCCCAGGAACACAGCTTGCTTTATAGC
>NW_005359109.1:0-550 GCF_000412655.1 Myotis brandtii
TTTCATTTATGTTCTGCAAAGTAATTGTTTTGTTCATTAAATAATAACGAGAATTTTTGCACAAGTATTATTTTATAGACCTTTTGAGTGATCCACTGACCATGGAAAACATCTTATGACTACTCCCATCAACCACCACCAGATGATGATATTGGGACAACTGACCTCATCCTCATTCCCAAGACCTATACCCACCCAAAGGCCCCTACATAAGCCACCCACAAGAACCCCTTGAGGAGCTCAACTTCTCTTTTCTTGTCAATTCCCTTGTGTACAAGCTCTTTTCAATAAACTATCTGCTTGGTCTTATACTGAGTTCAGTGCTCATTTCTATGACATTGAGACTCAAGAATCTGGCATTTAAAGTCTAGTAACAGTTGCTGTTTGTGTCATGTGTGTTGGTATCCTGTTGACTAAAACAAGCCACAGGATTAAGTCCAGAGTCAATTTATGAGGAGACTATCCAAGGAAATGGTTATTGGTGGGTATAATTAACTGAGTATTATTGATGTATCTAGAGGCCTGGTGCACAAAATTCATACATGGGTAG
>NW_005359110.1:0-872 GCF_000412655.1 Myotis brandtii
ATGACAGGCATTGGTGATGCACTGCTGGTGGCGGGAGGGGGGAGGGGAGTGGAGGCACTGCATGCCCTGATGGGCCCTGATGAGAGTGGGACTGGGATGGGATGGTGGAGCAGGTGAGTGGACAGCACCAGGCTAAGGTGGGTGTGAGCCACTGGTTGCCAGGTGGGGGCCAATCCCCCTGCCGATCCAACTTCCCCTCCACTGCCGGGCTCACAGGTGCTGAGGGAGCCAGGCAGGAACCCGATGCCCCACCCATCAGATCATAGGGCAACCAGCAGCAGCAGCAGCGGGCAGGGACGCTGCCCAGCTCCCTCAGAGCCTGGGAGCTGGGCAATGGCGGGGCAATAAGCAGGATGATTAGGCCCTGCAGGTGGCAACCAGTGACAGCAGTGGGATCAGGGCTGCCACCAGGCTCCCTCAGCACCTGGGAGCTGGGCGGTGGCAGCGGGGGGCCAGCAGTGCGATTGGCAGGGTAATCCGGCCCCCGCAGGTGGCAACCAGCTGGGGTGGTGGCAGGGCGATCAGTGGGGCGATTGAGCCCCGCAGGCAGTGACCAGTGGCAGCAGCAGGGGGCATGTGGCAATGGGAAGGGAGGGAGTACCTGGCTGGCAGCCAGCAGCCACTAGGGACCCTACCAGTGTATGAATTTCATGCACTGAGCCTCTAATCCTATATAATAAAAGTGTAGTATGCAAATTGTCCCCTAGACCGGGAGGTCATCTGGGAGTTTGACCAGGGGGCAGGGCTGGCCAGGGGTAGGGAAGAGGCCCCGGCCCACGGTGGCAGCAGCAGGCAGCCAGGGCAAGGGAGGGAGGCCCCAGCCGGTAGCCAGCCTCCACTAGGGACCATACCAGTGCATAAATTTTGTGCAC
>NW_005359111.1:0-557 GCF_000412655.1 Myotis brandtii
AGCCTGGAAAACAGTATGGCGGGTCCTCAAAAAATTAGAAGTGGAAATGCCTTATGACCCAGGTATTGCATTTCTGGGGATCTATCCAAAGAAACCCAAAACACTATTTTGAAAGAATATATGCACCTCTATGTTCATTTCAACATTACTTACAATCCCAAGATATGGAAGCAACCCAAGTGCCCATCAATAGAAGAGTGGGTAAAAAAGTGGGGCTACATATACTAGTATACAATGAAATATTACTCAGCCATAAAAATGAATGAAATCATGCCTTTTACAATAGCATGGATGGACCTGGAGACTATTATGCTAAGTTAAATAAGTCAGTCAGAGAACAACAAATACAATAGGGTTTCACTTATATGTGGAATCTAAAGAACAAAATAAATGAACAAACAAAATTGAAACAGACTCATAGATACAGAGAACAGACTGATGCCTCCAGAAGGGAGGGGAGGTTGGGGGACTAGGTGGAAAAGTGAAGGGATTAAGAGGTACAAATTGATAGTTACAAAATAGTCGCAGGGATGTAAAGTACAGCATAGAGAATATAA
>NW_005359112.1:0-668 GCF_000412655.1 Myotis brandtii
GCCACCTTTGCCAGAATAAGCAGAGGGAGAGCTACTCAGGGAGAGGGTGCGCGGCTGACTCACCGCCTCGAGGAAACGGAAGGCATCGTGGATGAATCTCGGGCTGCCCCGTATGGAGGTGTGTTCTCTCCTCCGGGGATCGCAGCAGGAGTGGGCGAGCACCGGGCATTGGGAGTCTCAGAGACTATGAGGGAAACTTCCTGACAACTACTGCAAGGCGACACGTGGTTTCTGGAACCACTTGTTTGAAAAAAAACAATAAGAGATCTAGCTTCTATTTTCTTATTTCCTTTTTTAGAAAGTTGAGCTAGCCTATTCTTTATCAAAATGAGATTTTGATGATCAGAATCTTGTTTTCCCATCTGTAAAATGGGTTTGACAAGAATATAAAGCGAGTGAACATGTGAAAGCACTTGGTGGCGGCCGTGGAAGGTTTGGTCAGTGTGGCCCTGGGGACGTCACGTTCCCTGGGGACGTCTGAGTGGTCGGCTGGGAAGCTGCCTGCAAGTCTGGCTCAGCTGCTCTGCGTGTGTCTGCAGCTCAGGGTTGCAGGCCCAGCGAGGCCATCGCAATGAGCGCTGCGGCTTCCCCTTCGCTGTCAGTGCAGCTGTGAGAGTCGAGCCTTCTCAGTGCCAAGTGTATCCAAACCCCAGAGCTCCGTGGGTTAG
>NW_005359113.1:0-617 GCF_000412655.1 Myotis brandtii
CACACACACACACACACACACACAAAACAACAAAACAAAACAAAACAAAACAAAATACAAAACTGCAGATCAAAAACTCTGGTGAATGTAGATGCAAAAATCCTAAACAAAATACTAGCAAATGGAGTGCAACAATACATCAAGAAAACAATAGATCATGACAAAGTGAAGTTCATTTCAGGGGCACCAAATGGTTCAACAGATGCAAATCAATAAATGTAATATATGAAATTAACAAAAGAAAATATAAAACATATGATCTTCTCAATAGATGGAGAAAAAACATTTGATAAAATACAACATCCATTTATGAATAAAGCACTCAATAAAATAGAAATAGAAGGAAAGTACCTCAATATACTAAAGGCCATATATGAGAAACCCACAGCCAATACATTCAATGGCAAAACGGAAAGCTTTTCCTATAAAATCAGGAACAAGACAAGGATGTCCATTCTTACCACTCTAATTCAACATAGTTCTAGAAGTCTAGCCAGAGCAATAAGGCAAGGGAAAGAAATAAAAGGCATCCAAACTGGGAAGAGGAAGTGAAAGTATCACTTTTTGCAGGTGACATGATTCTGTACATAGAAAACCCTGAAGACTCCACAAAAAAC
>NW_005359114.1:0-371 GCF_000412655.1 Myotis brandtii
GTGTGTGTGTGTGTGTGTACTGATTTGAGAGAGAGAGAGGAAGGGAGGGAAGAACAGAGGGCGAGAGAAAGAGAAACATCAAGCATGCCCCCTACTGGGGATAGAGCCTGCAACCCAGGCATGTGCCCTGACCAGGAATCCAACTGGCACATCCCTTGATGGGATCTCTTGGTGCATGGGACAATGCTCAACCACTGAGCCACACCAGCCAGAGTGAAACAAATCTGCTCTTAAGCTGGTTTCCTCTTAAAGGCATACAGGGCAGTTGTGTGCTGAAGCTCTAACTGCTCCTTGATGACATGAACCAGTACATGCACCAACCTCACTTTTGCAAGAAGATTGCAGAACCTCGAATTTTGAAAGAATTGGCA
>NW_005359115.1:0-981 GCF_000412655.1 Myotis brandtii
TCCTGCCTCAGCACCTCCATCAGCCTCTCTCCCCTGAAGTCCAGCGGGCATTGCAGGACTCCTGCCTCCTCCCCACCCTCTGTAGCTCATTAAACTGCATGAAAAACTGCTCTGGACTCAGTGGACTTACCTGTGGGCGTGGCCAAGGCGGCCAGTGGGTGGTCCGTGCTGCTGGGGGGGCCCAGGCTCTGGGAGGTGGACCAGGTGGGATGGGCAGCTATGGCTGCAGCGAGGAAGAGGGCGACGTGGCGGCTCTCCTGGCTGGGGTGGAGGTGAGTCTGCTGCCCGGGGCTGGAGGCCACAGCCTGGAGGGCCGCCCCAGAGGGTGCAGACCGTCCCTCTTCCTCCTTCAGTCGCAGTCAGCGTGTCATGGAGGCTTTAATGACCTGGTCCTGGCCGCATGCAAACAGGAGGTGCTGTGTTTCTATGGTCACCGCTGCTCCCTCTGACCCCGCGGCGCGCCAAATCCTCATTTTCCAATATGATCAACTCCTGGGCCCAAATGAAGTGCAGCCTCATTTCCACGCAGATCCTCAGTCTCCCATTCTGAGCTTCTCCCGAGCAGGGCGGACCTGCAGGGTCCCGGGACCAGACAGCCTAAGTGACTGCCTGTCCACAAGGCCCTGTGTATGGGTGGCTGCCAGGTGGTTCACACACATCCAGGGCCCCTGTGCCCGCCAGGAGGGTGTGGGCTGCCTGCTTTGCCATTGGGCTCTGGGGGACTCTGAGTCTTTGCAGGGCTTTCCTCCCTGGGGAGGGTGTAGTAGGACTTTAGTGTTTCCAGGGTTAAGAACGAGGGTCTGAGTCACTCAGAGGCCAGCGCTCCCAGGGAAGGGAGAAGAACCTAAGACTTGGTGTTGGAGGGAAGGCTGGAGTGAGACACACCTGGGCCTGCGGCTGTGTCTGCTGGCATGGCTACGGGGTGGACCCGCAGGGCTCTCTCCAGAGGATGAAAGGATGGGCTCATGGCTGCTGTTCCCT
>NW_005359115.1:1844-2863 GCF_000412655.1 Myotis brandtii
CCAGGCTGTGTGCTCCTAAGAGGGGGAGCGCACCCCTGAGGAGGCAGGGGCCTGGCCACAGGAAATCTTTAGGAGCCCCACGGCCCAGCACCCAGGGGCCCCCATCAAAACAACAGGCCAGTGAGGGCCTCTGCCCCTCTCAGGGAAGCAGCGTGCTCCCCACCTCACAGTGCCCTCCAGCCCGTGACGCTGGCTCCACAACAGGCTGCCGGCTCTGAGTGGTCCCAGCGCTGGACAGGGCTCTGCTGCAGGTCCAGGCTGCACTGGCCTCACAGGTCCCAGCAGACACGTTGGTGTTAAAAGTATTGGTGATGGACAAGCCCCGCGAGAGGCAGAACAACGCAGGCCGTGCAGCCTGCACTGAGGACTATTCTGAGATGTGAGTGACAGCTGGTGTCTGGGTACATTGAGCTCCTTGTATATGGAGGCCAGGGAGCAAGACCTGCCACCATCTTGGTAGGACATTGACACTGAGCACCAGGCAGAGGCAGGGCTGCTGTGTCACAATGGGGGGCAGGGAAGGTGAGGGCACTTGCGTGTCCCTTGCCACCTCCTCGTCAATGTGATGGCAGGTGGACACGTGCAGCCACCCAGCCTGAGAATTCCCTGTGACCAGAGCTCAGCCCCACAGGGATGGGGGTCTGGGTCGTGCTACCAGGTAAGTCCCAGAGTCCCAGTTAGTAGCAAAGGGTGGGATCCAGGTGGACAGTGAGGGGCCCTGTCGGCCTCAGCTGTACCTTGAGCCTCTGCTTCCCAGTTTCCTGGGCAGGGACTCCTCTGTGGTCCTGGGGCCACCTCCTCAACATACGAAGCAGAAGGTGGGGGACGCTGCCGGACACAGAGGCGGGCCAGGTCCCCCTTCAGGGCAGGACTTGGGAGGCCTGGCAGTTCTTCTGGCTGCCGCACCCCGGCAGGTCCCTCTTGGCTAGTGCAGGGAGAGGCGGGTCGGGGGGGGGCACTGTGTCCCAGTGGGGGCCATGTGCTGGTTCTCCCTGAGGGCTGGTCAAGGTGTCATCAGC
>NW_005359116.1:0-485 GCF_000412655.1 Myotis brandtii
TAACTTCAGTTTAATAATGCCTTACATTTCAGAGGGAAGACAAGAGTGGGTGGGGTTGGTGGGGAGTGATTAATCGGGGAATTTACATGCATATATGCATAGCCCATGGACACAAACAATAGTGCACCTGGGGCAGGTGCAGAGTGGAGGAGGTCAATGGGAAAAGAAGAGGGGACATCTGTAATATTTTCAACAATAAAGATACATCTATACTAATAAAAGAGTAATGTGCTAATTAGACTGGACATCTTCTGGATGTCCTTCCGGACAAAGCCCTTGTGGCAGGGGCTGAGGCAGAGGTGGTTAGGGGTGATCAGGCTGGCAAGGGAGAGCAGTTAGGGGCAATCAAGCTGGCAGGGGAGAGCTGTTAGGGGCATCAGGCAGACAGGCAGAGTGGTTATGGGCAATCAGGCAGCAGGCAGGAAGGGTTAGAGGCATTCAGGCAGGCAGGCAGTGTTGTTAGGGGTGATCAGGCAGGCAGGCGA
>NW_005359117.1:0-14029 GCF_000412655.1 Myotis brandtii
TCACTCACTCACTCACTCACCAAACTACCTCTCCCTTTTGGTCATGTGCACCTGAGGTCTTCCCAGTGCAGTGGGGGAGACAGAGCCTTAACCAGGAACCCGGAACCCGCGGGCTGGGCTCTGCTGGAGGCATCCAGGGGCGGTGGGAGACCCAAGGTGGGCGGGAGGTCCATGCCAATCGGGGACATGAGGCAACTGGGGGATGTGCTTCACAGGGGTCCTTGAGCTGAGACAAGGAGGGACTGGAGTGTGTCAGCGAAGGAAAAGGTGAGGGTGTCTGGCCCCTGGGTTCTGTCTCTGAAGGGGGCCATGGAACCCATTTTTGAGTTCGCTTGAGTGAGGCCGTGAGGAGCCATTACTGACTGATGTTTCCACTGGGTCTTGGAGAGCAGACCCTTCTGACAGCACGCCAAGGATGGGTCACCCAGTCCACAGCACCTGGTGCCCCGGGGTGGTGGTCTGTGTTACAGGAGAGCAGGAGGGTGAGGGGTTCCACCTGCTAATACCGCCCCCCCCCCACTTCAGTTGTGTAGCCAACGGGGTTGGGTCAGAGCTTTATGGCCAGCAGGGCCCGACAGCTTGGTTTAGTCTTAGATGGTTCCCCCTGGTACCAGGTTTTCCATTTCTCTCTTCCAAGCCAGAGACTGTGTTTGCACATCATTTGCATACATTTGCATGTGGTGTTGCAGGGCCCAGCAGAACATGGGGAAAACACATTTTTCTCGCCAGGGTGCTTGCCAGCCTGGATCAGAGCCCGGTGTGCAGAGACGAGGCCTATACAATTCTTCCCTCATTTGGCCCTTCATCCTCCTCTAGGGCACCCTTTTCTGCATCTCTCCCCCCCTGTGGAGCTTGGTCCCCAGGTCAGAGCCAGGAAGAGGGTCCCAGTCAGGACCTGGCTTCTCCCAACTTACTGTGTGAATTGACAAGTCACTTTCCTCTCAATGTCTCAACCTGCCTTTGTATGAGTTGAGGGTTTACAGAAGATCGGGAAGTGGAGGGTGTGTACCTGAAGAAGTATCACTTTATTGATTGATTGATTCATTCATTCAATTTTATTCATTGTGTGCTTACTAGTACAATATACCAATGCCCTCTGTCCTGAAATGAACAAAAGCAACCGTGATCCCTGCCTTCCGGGAGTTTCAGGGAGACTGGAATTAATCAAATGACCACACAAATCAATGTACAATTGCAACTGTGATGAATGCTATAAAGAGACATGCAGTGCTCTATGGGAGCCCAGAATTAGTCAAAGAAGACTTCCTGGAGGAAGTGTCCTTCAGCCGAGATGTTAAGTATAAGATGTTATCTAGGTAACCTCGGCTAGAAGAACCTTCCAGGGAGAAGAAAAAGCATGTGCAAAGGTGGGAAGCAGCAGAGAGAATGTGCAGAAGGGAGGGGGATGCGCTGAGTCTGAGTAAGAGGCTGTGAAGTGAGAAGACAGAGGAAGTTGGGGCCAAGCCCACAGGGCCTTTCTGATCCATTAAGGAAAGCTGTCTTTAAAGCAATAATGCCTTTTAAGCTAGGAAGTGACATAATCAGGTTTGCATTTTACAAAGATGTCCTGGACTATGGTGTAAACGGGCGGGCGAGAGCAGGAACACCAATTCAGGAGCCTCTGGGATTGTCCAGGTGAGCGAAAGCAGGGGCTTGGGTTAGGTCATGAGGGTGGAGAAGGACAGGAGGGGAAGAAGCTGTGAGGTCAGCAGGCGGCAACATAGGTGAGGCTTGGTGATAGGTGAGTTAAGGGGCCGGGGCAGGAGGATGGAGGAGGGCGTGTTGACAATGACCTCTAGATTTCTGAGCAGCCTCTGAGCCATTGACTCACGTGGTAAACATGGGGTGGGGGAAGCCCAGGTTTGGGGGCAGAGAGCAGGACCTGAGTTATGGCTGTTGAGTTTGCATTGCCTTTGAGGCCTCCTAGTGGCAGCCAGGTAGAAGGGTGTGGAGCTCAGGGAAGAGGTGGACGGGGTGTTGTGTCCTCCCAGCCCTCAGCCCCCAGCCCAGGAAGGGGGCCTCACCAGGAGCCCCTTTGCATCTAACCTTCCAGATGCAACGCCATCCGTCTTTATATGAGTATTTTTGGCTTATTTCTAATCCAAGGGCAGGTGGAATATTGGGGACTCTGATAAACATCTTCCCACATTATGTGAGTTAACCTTGCATCCTCCCTATATGGGGTGGCCTTTTCTGTCCCCTAAGTCAGCACCCACCAGGGACTTACAGGCTGGTTCCTGAGCAGTGCCCATTCTGGAGTGTGTATTCCGGATGCAAAACCTTTAGAATTCCTGGATTTTGTTACGGTGTGTGGGGATGAGGGGACAGAATACTTGGAATCAGGACCATCTCAGAAAACAGGCTATTATTTCCATGCTATGTAGGAAGGGGGGGAAACCAGAGGGCAGGGAGGGGGAAGTAAGGGCAAGGAAAAGAGGACCTATTATATAGGAACACCTCCTGGATGCCCGACCTGAGGCTAGTTTTTTCTTTTTCATGGTATCATGCCATTCACTTCTCACAAAAGGGAGGGAGGGTTTAATCAGCCCATTTTACAGATGAGAAAACGGAGGCTCAGTGAGGTTAGGTAACCTGCCCCGAGTGGCACAGGTACTTAGGGTTGGAGCTGGAATTCTAACCCAGGCTTGTGCTTTTTCCAACACATCAGCCATCTGAAAGTGGAGTTTTAATCTGGAGTCCAGGAAGGACTTGTCTCTCTTAAGGACCAGGTGCCCAGAGGGCAGGGAGTCACGTGGCTGGTGCACAGCCCAGCAGGCGCCTGGAGCATTTGTGGGCCCTTTTGTGTTCCCGGCAGTCCTGCTCTCCATCCAGTGGTCTGTACCTGGCTCTCACCCCTCACTCAGCCACCTCACTCTCCCTTCACCTGCAGGAACTTTCCCCTGGTGCTATTGCTCTTGTCCCCGTCCCCTGGCAATGCTGCGGGCCTTCCCACCTCCACTCCTTTCAGAATGCCTTGTTCTGCCCTCCCCCTCCCACTCCTGGCCCCCTCTCCCTCCCGCTCTGTGACCCAGCTCAGGGGGCTCCTCTGTACCCTCCCTGGTTCTCCAGGCAGAGCTGAGCCCTTCCTCTCCAGGCCCAGGAGAGTGCCTAAGAGCCCAAGGCCAGGTTCAAATCCTGGCGCCTCCACTTAGGAGCTCTGTGACTGAGAACAACTTACTTAACCTCAGCTCCTCTGTAAAGTGGGTCATAATAGCCCTGACTTCATGGGCTTGTGGTCAGATTAACTTAATGAGATGATAGAAGTAGTACCCTCGGCCCAGTGCCTGGCATACAGTGAGCCCTTAATGAGCGATGCTCACTGTATGGCTTGGGGCCCACTCTTTTGCGAGTATTTACTTATCCATCTGTCCTCCTGCCTCCCCCCCTCCCCCCAAGGCTGGGAGCTCCTGGAGGACAGAGCCTTTCTTTTAATGGAGTGTTTCCAGTATCTACCTTAGGCCTGATACCTACTAGGTGCTTAGTGGGCCTTTGCTGAATGAAGGGACAGAGACCAGTGCCTTTACTCCACCCATTTTGCTCCCCTTATCTCTGCACCTGGCTTTTCAAGGTAACAGCTGGGTTTCATGCACAGTTGTGCCCTTCCCAGAGCCAGGCCTGCACACAGTAGGTGCTCAACAAAGGTTTGTGGCTGATTTATTCAAGCCAGAGGAACCCAGCCTCTGATCCGCACACGCATGAGCCGCCCTTCTGGGTGTAATGGATACATATTTCTCACTGCCCACGTGCCTAACCTTCCCTGCTGAGCAGTGTCTTAAATGGCTGTTCAGCTACTCAAGTGCACAAACATGCCTCTCAAAATTATCACCTTCACCTTTTGCTGGCAGAACATGCCATCTGGAAAACTCAACTCCTATTGCATGTGGGTGTGTGCTTTCTGCTTCCAACTCGATGGCAGCATTTGAGGCCAAAATCCCTTGTCAGGGTTCCAAGTGCCTGCTTCGCTAAGGATTAGCTGGGCTCCGAGGGCCAGTGGGGAAGCTGATTCTGGGTTAACCGGAGTTGACCTGGGCAGGGCTGTTATCGCCATCACATCACCATTGTCTTCATCACTAACACTGCCACCACCGCCACCACCACCAGCATCACCACCATTACCACCACCATTATCATACCATCACCACCATAATCATCACTACCACCATCACTATCATCATCACCACCACCACCATCACCACTACCACCGTTATCATACCATTACCACCATAATCATTACTACCACCATCACCATCACCATCACAATCACCACCACCACCACTACTACCGTTATCATACCATTACCACCATAATCATTACTACCACCATCACCATCACCATCACAATCACCACCACCATTACCACCACCACCATTATCATACCATCACCACCATAATCATCACTACCACCATCACTATCATCATCACCACCACCACCATCACCACTACCACCGTTATCATACCATTACCACCATAATCATTACTACCACCATCACCATCACCATCACAATCACCACCACCACCACTACTACCGTTATCATACCATTACCACCATAATCATTACTACCACCATCACCATCACCATCACAATCACCACCACCATTACCACCACCACCATTATCATACCATCACCACCATAATCATCACTACCACCACCATCACCACCACCATCACCACGATCACAACCAACATCACCTTAATAATAACCATCATCATCACCACCACCACTATTATCACACCATCACCACAATAACCATAACCACCGCCATCACCATCACCACCAATATCACCAATTTTGCCATGATCACAGTGCCATCCACACAGCCACCACCACCACTACCATAATTAATAATACCGCTAGTTATTGACATTGGAAGAGCTTTATCTGTTGAAGACATAGAGCTAAACGTTTCAAGTGCATAACTTTATTTAATCCTCAACATGACCCTACAGGTAGATACATTTTTTATTCTCATCTTGCAGATGAGAAAACTGAGGCTAGAGAGACTAAGACACTTGCCCATCACATAGCCAGCAGGCTGTGAAGTCAGATTTTTAAGCTCCTGTCGGCAGACATGTAATGAGTGTCCATCGGCACACAGGAAACCGCGCCTGCCATTACCAGGGACACAGGAACAAGCGCGCTTCCTGACCACGGGGGTCTTCACAGCTCTCCGAGGGAGGCTGGCCACATAATTAGCACAGAGCAGCCTAAAGGACCCAGGGGCACAGGGCAGCGCGAGGCCTCCTGCCCACAGACAGGGCGCCTTGCCTCAGGGGCAGCAGAGAAGCACCGGTGTGCCCGGAGGCTGCCGGAGTGGGCTTCGGCAGTCACCTGCCGAGGTGTCTGCACCTCTGAGACCTGCTGTGCTGAGGTTTGTCATGGTTAAGGGGCAAGATCATGGTCTTTAGAACCATCCAGGTCAGGACTCACATCTCAGCTCGACCACCCACTGGCGGTGTGATGTTAGACAAGTCATGGAACTCTCTGAGCCTCAGTTTCCCTATCTGTACAAGGGAGAGTGCTGATCAAAGGGTCTGGCCCACCGTAAGTCACACAGAGGCATCATCTCACCACCTGGCCACACCCTTCCTCCGGCCACTCCTGGCTGGTTCCTCCCCCACGACACAGTTCTCTGCCCTGATGCCTTCCACTGCCTCACCCCTTGGACAAGGCCTCATCCTTCTGCATGGTGGGCACCTCCTCAGGGAAGCCTTCCCAGAATCCCCAGAGGGCTGGTAAATTCTGGTTCCTTAGGCCCCCATCATGGGTTTTGGGGCAAAGCGTGTGCCCGAGGACCTGGGCTGTGCCCAGCACAGGGCTTAGTACAGAGCAGGAGCAAAGGGAATATCGCTTGAACAAATAGATGGAGGAGGAATTTAAAATAGGAATGAATTAATGAGCAAAGGGAGGAATGATGGAAAGAGGGAAGAGGGGGAAAAAGAAAAAAGTGAAGGAAAAGGAGAAGGAAGGGTAGGAGGGAAGAACACAGTAGGGAAAAGTAAATGTGAGGGAAAGGCAGAGAGGGAGGATGGGTTTCAGGCCGTGTCCCTAGGGGGGCCCTTCTTCCCTCCACCCACAGGGTTGACACCCAGAGCCTGTCCCCGCTCCCCTGCCTGCTCCTCTCTGCCTGCCACTCAGTTGCCTCTGGCTCCCACAAAATATTCATTATTCTCTTGCCTGCTCTGCTCCATCTCTCCCTGCCGCTTAGGTACCAAAATGATGGAATGATCAGAGGTAAAACATGTCTGTCACCAGGCATGGTGGCTGATTCATAGAGAGATGCTCCTCTCTGGGCTCAGGTGCAGAGGCCCACCTAGGCCCGCTGTCTCTTTCCCCGGGAGCCAGAGAAAGTGGCAAAGGCTAGGAAAATGCTATGTCAGTCCCTGGGGCTGGAGAATTTCTTTTAAAGCAACTGGGGTCAAAAAATCCTTTTGGGGTTGGGGGCTGACTCCAGCTCAGGGTGCTGGAGGGGGCCTGAGAAGTGGTCCAGCCTGCACCCAGGCTGAGGTGGGAGTGCAAACTCAGCTGGGCATCCTGGAGGAACCCTCTGGGCAACTCCTTGAGTAGGATTTAGGGTGGCTGGTACCTTAGGGTGGACATGGGCAGGGGACAGACTTTCCAAATGGGAGACAGGGCTGGGAGAGCAGGAGAGAGCTAAGACTGCCGGCTGAGAGACAGAGGCCATGTTTCAAAAAGGCTGCTGAGACCTCGGCCCGCCCAGGTCTGAGAAGACGGCCACACAGAATCCAGCTCATAGCTGGTGTTCACTGTGCACCTACTATGTGCCAGGTCCCGTGCTAGGTGCTCTAGGGGCCTTGTCTCCTTCCAGCCCCACAGCAGCCTCTGGCATGGGTAGCATCCCCACCCCCATGTTAGAAACCATTGCATGGACAGGCGAAGGAAGCCATCAAGCCGATGGCTGGAAATGTCAGTCAAGGACTGTCAAATCCTGTTAGGTCTCCGGGGAGGCCCACTTTAAAAAAAATGACTGCTTCATCTTTCCAGAGTATAATAATAAATGCCAGCTGTTGAAACTTTGGAAATAGAGTTCAAGAAAGAAAATGGAGTTTACCCTGAAACAAGCATTCTTTTCCATGCCATTTAAAGTAACCACACCGCGCACTCCTGTTGGGACCTTGTTTTTCCTGTGTAACGTTCAGGCATAAGCAGTCTCCTGCGCTGGTAAAAACTCATGGCAAGTATTACTGTTACTGGCTGTCACAGTGTTCTGGTTGGGGAGGTGTTCCCCCAGGTTTGGACGTTTGGATGACTCCGTTTTTCCTGTTATCAGCAACCCTGATGCATTTCTCTGTGTTCAAGCCTTTTCTATACTTCAGGCGACTTCCCGAGCAGAGATTTCTGGAAGGAGAATTACTGGCCCAAAGGAAGGGCTGCTTGGGGGTGGGCAGATGGGAAGAGGTCCAAGGTTCCTGGCAGTCCACCCCGAGGAGGGTGGCTTCTTTCTAACGAAGACCAGCTCGCGAAGGAGGCAGCTTCCTTTGGACTAACAGGTTTCTGACGCCTGGCCATGGGAGTAAGACCCTAACAAGAAATTTTTTTTAAAAAATATATTTTATTGATTTTTTACAGAGAGGAAGGGAGAGGGATAGAGAGTTAGAAACATCAATGAGAGAGAAACATCAATCAGCTGCCTCCTGCACACCCCCTACTGGGGATGTGCCCGCAACCAAGGTACATGCCCTTGACCGGAATCGAACCCGGGACCCTTCAGTCTGCAGGCCGACGCTCTATCCACTGAGCCAAACTGGTCAGGCAACAAGAAATTTTTTTAAAAAAATAATATATTTTATTGATTTTTTTACAACCAAGGTACATGCCCTTGACCGGAATCGAACCTGGGACCCTTCAGTCTGCAGGCCGATGCTCTATCCACTGAGCCAAACCGGTTAGGGCCTAACAAGAAATTTTGATGTGTGTCTTTACCCTCACCCAGGAGCTGTTGGGTAGGTATTGAGGGGACTTTCGTGTAGTCACCCAGCTACTGGAGGATCAGCTCACCCAACCGTCCCCACCTTCACACGGGTATGCATTTGGCAGGTGGGGCAGCTGAGTCCCAGGAAAGACAGGTAACTTGTGGGAGTCACTCTGCTTGATAGTGACTTTGCTGGGGCCGGACGCAGGCCCCCTGACTCCCAGTCTAGTGCTCTTTCCACCACCAACGGGAGCTGCTGCTCATCTTGATTGCAGGTCATATCATTCTATACCCTGAGAACAATGAATAACAATTGCTGGTATCATGGTTACCATGGCAACATGGGCCCCTGATTTCCTCCCAGAGGTTCTGGGAGCAGGGCTTGGGCTGTGAGAGGCCTCAGGCTGGGGTGGGGCTTGACCTGGATAGGGCTGAAGTCTGCTGTGTCTCAGGCCAATGGGGTGACATCATCCTGATGCCCTCAAGGAAGCCCCAGGGTTGGGCCCGGAGCAGGGACTGTCACCAACGATGCTCCAATTTGGTGCTGATGCTCCCCGTGAAGACAGAAGCAGGACCCATGGTTCCGGTTGTTTTTTTAAAGACAGAAAGATGAGAGGCACAGCTGAGAATGGGAGCAGACTGAGCTGCCTGAGCAAGGAGGAGCCACTGGAGAGAAAGCTTGTCCGGTGGCAGCGGTGGTGGGTGACAGGCATTGGTTTGTTTGGGGGAAGCCACACAGAAAAGTGCCTGGAGAGAGGGCGAGGCCCAGAATGGGGTTCTGGGGATAGAGAGGGCTCCCCAGATGCAGTCCTGAGGCTCACAGGTGGGACCAGCCTCAAATCCTATAGGTGTCCTCTGAGCACTGTTCAGACGGGCCTCTCCTGAGCTGGGCTGGGCTGCGGAGGAGGAGGAAGAGAGGGGGTCCAGGGGAAGAGGGGTGGGGAAGAGGACCCCAGGGTGCAGGAGGTGAGGGAGGAGTTCTTCAGCTTTCTGCTCTCCTCAGCTCCTTTTCTGTTCCCCTCTTTTCTCCCCTCCATGTCCCTCTCCCTTTTCCCTACTCCAGGTCTCTCCCCTCCCCTGTTCTGCTGTTTCCTTCCTTCCTCCTCTCTCGCCTCCTCCTTTCTCCTTGGCCCCTCTCTTCCTCTCTGACCTCTTCTCTACTCCCTCCTTCCTCTAGCCACTCCCCTCCCTCCTTTCTCCTGTCCCCATCAGATGACCAGACATGCAGTCCTCAAAGCCAATCTCATTTTATACATAGAAAAATAGATAGAGAAGTTGATTAAAATCCAAACCACACTGGGCTCTTTCTGCCCCTTCCCCCCCAGCCATCATCTGGGCCTGCCACTGCTTGTTCCGGGAATGCAAACATCAGCCCAAAGCAAATGAAATTGACAAGGAAAACCTGTTGCTAAAACTCCCCAGAGCCACACGGCCTAGGAGCTCAGGTCCTCACAGTGGGAGATACAGCTCAGGGATGTGGTTAAAGCACAGACTCTAGAGCTCGGCTGCTGGGTCCCAACCCCTGCTCTGGAACACACTAGCCATGTGACCTTGGGTAAGTGCTTTATTCCTCGGTGCCTCAGTTTCCCTTTCTGCAAAATGGTAATAACACCCTCTTGTCATAACCACCTACCTCATAGGTTGTTATGAAGATTAAATGCCTTAAAATGGAAAGATCTTAGCACAGCACTTGGCATGTAGTAAGTGCTATGTAACTGGTAGCTATGTCTATAGGTGTTCCATGCAAGGAAGTTTGAGTACCATCTTGGAAATAACCACCATAAGGCCCAGAATTCCTACCGCTAAAATATCTGTTTGACTTTGTTGACCTTGCAATTCTCAAACTTATTTTTACTATCATTCTCCCCCTCCCTTCTTCGTAGGCACTAAACACCTGTCTCTTAGGACACGTCCACTTTTGAGGGTCGCAGTTTGAGAAATGCCGGTTTGGGATTATTCATCGTTTCCAGACCCTGGTGACAGAGGCAGAGGGAGAAAGCATTTTCTGAGTCATCACCAAAATCTGGGGTCAAACCCCAGCTTCACTCTGCCAGCCACAGGACCCAGGGAGTGTCGCAGGCAGGTCCCGAGTCAGGAAGTGGCTCGCCCAAGGCCGTATAGTTAGCTGGGGGAGACTCAAGACTAACGAAGGACTCCCAGCCCTGGACTCTTCCACTCCCCTCACCTCTCCAACCTCTTCGTCAAGTAAAAGCAGGAGTTCTTTTTTGGGGGGAGGGAAGAGTGTTCATCTTTGAGACTCATGTGAGACCCCCCTCCCTCACTGGTGCTTCATGCTCTACAAAGTGTGAACCACAGTGGCCACAAAGAACATAGCTTTCCTCCCAACCAGTCAGAGGGAGGAGGTGAGAAGTTCCCGCTCTTCTCTTTCCGCCAAAAGAGGCAAAAGAGCTAAATTCCCTACAGGCAGGGTGACCAGGCACTTTAAAACATTTTTTTTAAAAAAAATATATTTTATTGATTTTTTACAGAGAGGAATGGAGAGGGATAGAGAGTTAGAAACATCAATGAGAGAGAAACATTGATCAGCTGCCTCCTGCACACTCCCCACTGGGGATGTGCCCGCAACGAAGGTACATGCCCTTGACCGGAATCAAACCCGGGATCCTTGAGTCCGAAGGCCAATGCTCTATCCACTGAGCCAAACCGGTTAGGGCTGACCAGGCACTTTTGAACTTTTGAGAGCCAAAGCACCTGCCCCTGTCCCTGGTGCTGAAACATGGCCTGGCGCCTGGGCAGTGGTCCCCAAGTCCAGACTTGGCAGAATCTCCTGGGGAGAGTTCGTCCAACTGTGATCCCCAGGTGTTGCCTCTCACCCACTGAATCCGATCTCCTGACATCAGTGCCTGGCCTCCGTACTTTTGTAAATCTTCTGAGGGATGGTTCAGGACCCCACTACCTTGGGGAGCATTTGTGTAGCCCAACCCTAGCCCACTTCTCCAATGGGTCGTTGTTTTTCAGTGATATTTTCTGAAAAAAAAATTGTAATTTTGACACTGTCACTGAAAAGCAATGTTATTTTATATGTTTCCCATTAATGGAGCAGCTTAGCGGTCTATTATTTTTATAGCGGTAGCAGTTGTTCTCCACTCTGGGATCTTGAGGATGCATATTCCTTCCTGATTCCACTGCTTCTGTCTAGAGTAAAAAAAGAAAAAACTCAAGGGGACATGGGTTCGTTTCTGGAAAGATGGATTGGATTGGTTTCATGCGGCCCTAGGGGGAAGCCACAAAACTTAGATGTTAAAAGCATAGATTTTGGCATCAGACAGGCTGAAATATGAGTTCTGACTCTGCCATTCACCACGCCTATGAGCTTGGCCTCTTAGAGGCTCAGTCCCTTCACCTGTGTAGTGGGACTAGCAGGAAAGGCCACCTCAGTGATGTGAGTCGATAAGAGCCAGTGGCAAGACATACGACATGCTTCGCTACTTTGACAAATGAGACTTTAGGTCTGTGTGGTGCACATGCTAAGATGTTGAGCCAGAAAGTGAAGAGCGAGAACATGGAATACGGCTATTCCAGTTTGGCCAGGAATAGCCCACACTGTCTGCACATCCAACATTGTCTGTGCAGACTTCCAATGATGGAAGGAGCAGCCTGTGTGAGGGGGGGCTCCTGGTCACTGGAGGTGAGCAAGCCTGGGTGGGGTGCACGGAGGGGATTCAGGCTTCGGCTGGCGACATGGCCCAGCGCCTCTGATGGTCCGTGGTGCCCACTCTCCTCCTTCTCCATTCCCTGGCTCCTGCTCACCGGGGCTTCTGTTTTCCAAAGCAGCAAGCAGCCTGCATGGTAATTACTTTTGGACTTATTAAGCATAATTATCCCCTAATCGCATACAACCAGTAATTACTGTGGCTGTTAGCAGGGGCCTACCCAATGCAGTACCGCCTGTAGCCCTGGGGTCCAATGCCCAGCTGGGGCCTGAGATGAAACTGGGGCTTCCTGCCATGGGGTTGGGGGGCTCGGTTGAGATGGGCTGCTGCACCTCCCACCCGGTGCTCCTTCAGCTTGAGTACCAGGCTGGTGGAGTACACACGCCACCCCCAGGGCCACTCCAAGCTCCAACCAGCCAGCGCCCTTCCAAGTTCCCCACCTGTGGTGCTTGCCCAAACCGCCAGCCTCTGCCCATGCTGGTCCCTCCTCCTGGGACTCTCCTTCTCTCCTCTTATTCCTCTTTCTTTTCTCCGACCAACTCCCCTCCCCTCTTCCCTGAATAATTGTGATTTCCTTTTATGTTCTAGGTACTGGAGCTCTGGTGCTGTGGGGGCAGGGAGGACAAAATCCAAGCTTTCACGGAGCTAGCTTCCTCTTTGAGAGAGAGAGACAAAGAACAAAATAGATAAGTGACAAAGCATATTAGAAGGGCTGAGTGCAACGGAGGAATAAAAGCAGGGTGATTAAGATGAAGAGGTTTCTTTTGGGTGGGGTGAGAGACATTCACAGTTTTAACAGGATGGCCTTGGTTGACCTCTTGGAGAATGGGACACTTGAACAGACATTTGAAAGAGGTGATGGGCTAACACTAGGATGATTATGGGGAAAGAATGTGCCCGAAAGAGGAAACAGTTAGTGTGAAAACCCTAAGGTGGGAACAGGCTCCGAGTGTGAGCATGTGAGGCTAGACTGGTTGGAGCAGAGGGAAGGAGGGAGGGGAGAGGAGTGAGAACAGCAGCCAAAGGGGAGGAGGGGTGGAGTGTAGAGAGCTAGGGCCTGGAGGGCCGTTTTAAGGATGTTGGCTTTTCCTCTGAAGGAAACATTTCAGCGAGGAGCGGCCTAATCCCATAGAGAGACTGGAGGTGGGGTTGGGGTGAGGGAGCCCCGTGAGGAGGAGCTGTGGCAACAATCCAGGTGAGAAATGATGGGGGCATAGGCTACCGTGGGGGCCATGGAGTCGGGAGGAATGGAAGGATTCCAGAAGCATTTTCAAGGTAGAGAGGACAGGGCTGCTGGTGGGTAGTGATGAGGTGTGAGAGAGGCAGCAGGAATGACTCCAGGGGTTTTGGCTTCAATAACTGCTAGGAGGAAGCTGCCACTTGCTGAGCTGGGAAGCCTGTGGGTGAAGCCGACTTGGCGTGTGTGTGTGTGTGTGTGTGTGTGTGTGTGTGTGTGTGTGAGAGAGAGAGAGCGAGAGAGACAGGTGTTTGGTTTGGGGCATGTTAATGTGGGTTTAGATCTCCAAGAGTTGTGTTCGTCTGTGGTTCAGAGGAGGCCCGTCTGGCTGGAGTGTGTATGTGCCGGCCCCCCACACAGGGATGACGTTCAAAGCATCCAGACTGATGTGTCATCCAGTGAGCGAGGACAGGTGAGAGAAGGCCCCGGTCTGAGGTGGGGCCAGGGCCTGAGGAGAAGGCAGCAAGGAAGACTGAGGAGCAATGAGAGGCAGGAGAGAACCAAGGGCAGACTCTCTCACTCTGTAACCCCGGGGCATCAGGTCCTGCCTCTTCTCCTCTCCCCAGTCCTCGCTCCCGGTTCAGCTCCCCTCCGAGGGCCTACCCGTGGTCGGCAAACTGCGGCTCGCGAGCCACATGTGGCTCTTTGGCCCCTTGAGTGTGGCTCTTCCTAAGCCTTAGGAGTACCCTAATTAAGTTAATAACAATGCACCTACCTATATAGTTTAAGTTAAAAAAATTTGGCTCTCAAAAGAAATTTCAATCGTTGTACTGTTGATATTTGGCTCTGCTGACTAATGAGTTTGCAGACCACCGTCCTCCTCTCCACCCCTTTTTCATCCTTTCCCTACCGCTTCCCTACCTATATAGTTTAAGTTAAAAAAAATTTGGCTCTCAAAAGAAATTTCAGTCATTGTACTGTTGATATTTGGCTCTGTTGACTAATGAGTCTGCCGACCACTGGGTCCCTCTCCGTCCTCCTCTCCACCCCTTTTTCATCCTTTCCCTACCGCTTCTGTGTTTCTCTGGGTCTCTCAACCTGGGCGCCTTCCTCAGGCCTCTTCCTCCACCCCCCTCCCCCATCCCCTCTCAGCCTCCTGGGCCTCTCCCACCACTCCCCTCTCCCTCCACTCCCCCAGCTCAGCCTCCGGGGCGCAGGGAATCTCCCAGGCCCCCCCCCCCCCCCCCC
>NW_005359117.1:14173-14949 GCF_000412655.1 Myotis brandtii
ATTTCAACCCAGCGGGGGAAGGGGACTGCCCCGCTTCCTGCCCACGTAATGCGCTCTAATATTTATTTACATGCGTTTCAGACTATTATTTATTAAGGTATTGCTGCCAATTGTGAGCGAGCTAATTGCTCTTAAGTGCCCCCTCCCGGTTCCCACCGCTATGCCTTCGTGGAGGCTGGTCTGCGCCTTTCAGGATGGGGAGACCGAGGACCCAGAGCGTGGAGGGTGCCGGGAGCGCGGATTGTCTCGAGGGCGCGGGCGGGGAGGGGGGCGAGTACTTGTCCAGTTGGGGACGCCGGGAACGCGGGGTGAGGGTCGCGGAATTCGGGAGTGGAGAGGCGTGCCAGGGGCGCAATTTGGAGTCTTGGAGCGCGAAGGGGACCCCCCAGTGCGAGGGGCGGTCTGGGAAGCCTGGTGGGCGTCTTGGAGCTGGGAGGCGGACCCCCTCGAGGGCGCGGGCGGGGAGGGGGGCGAGTACTTGTCCAGTTGGGGACGCCGGGAACGCGGGGTGAGGGTCGCGGAATTCGGGAGTGGAGAGGCGTGCCAGGGGCGCAATTTGGAGTCTTGGAGCGCGAAGGGGACCCCCCAGTGCGAGGGGCGGTCTGGGAAGCCTGGTGGGCGTCTTGGAGCTGGGAGGCGGACCCCCAGTGCGAGGGGCGGTCCGGGAAGCCTCCTGGGGGTCTCGCAAGTGCCGGGGGGAACCAGAGCGCGAGGTGGTGCCTGGAGGGCAATTTGGAATCTGGGACGCAGGCGGGGATGTCCGAGCGCGAGGGTCC
>NW_005359117.1:15263-60889 GCF_000412655.1 Myotis brandtii
CTCGCTCGCTTCCCCACGTCAGCAGCAGCGCAAGGAGCCAGGAGCCGGAGGGAGCGGTTTAATTGGCAGGATTTGGGGTTGGGACAGATGTGGCGTCGCTGGGTTTGGAGGCGGGGCGCGCGGGGGCTGAGGGAGGGTGCTGGTCTGAATAGAAACAGACAGAGAGAACCGGGCCCTTGGAGACAGAGGCAAAGGCAGGGGTGGGCGATGGCTGGGAGCGAGCAGCCGATGAAGAGGGACCGGAAATAGGGCTGGGCAAAAGCAGAGGGAGAGGAAGGCTGGAGCGACAGTGGGGAGAGGGGTCCTGCCGGTCTGGCTTCTGCCCACTGCCAGGTGGGGGCCTCCCCTCCTCCCACCATTAGCACAGCCCCGTCCCAGCTGCAGGCCTGGTTTCCAGAAGGGGACAGTCAGTCATTTAATTTTATTGCTGGGACGGTGTGTACAGTGTCGACCGCTCCCAGGCCTTGTTGGTGTCACCCTGAAAGTTCTCTCTCTACTGGGAATTGCAATTTAATAAAACCCAGGAACTGTGCCCCCCCGCCCCCCAATAAAGACTGATTGACACCTGGGCTGCAGGGGCCTCAGGGGTCCCTCTTCTGAGCTGCCTGGGCCCAGGGTGCCTCTAGCTGTGAGCACCCTGAGGTAGGCCTGGTGGTTTGCCTGCTGGACAAACCAGGGCTTGGGGAGATGAAGTGACTCCCAGCTAGTGACAGGCAGACGCTGGAGGGAGAGGCCGGCCCAGAAACTCACACTTTTTCCACTACCCAGGGCCAAACCTCTGATTGATGGTGGCTGTAATTTCATCAGGCCTCCGGCCCCAGGGGCCACGGTGGTGGTGGCCTCCGAGCTTTCTGGAACGGAATCCTGCGGATCTGCCTGGCTGGTGGCTGCTGGAGGCTCCAGGCTTGCTGTCTGCTCTGTGTGCTCCGGGGTCCCAGAGCTCATTTATCACCGCCCCCCACTCCCCGGGATCAGGTGCGGCCATGCTGGAATCTGCCCTCTCAATGCCTGTGGCCCCAGGGGAGAGTCTGTGTCTGCAGGAGAGCTGGCACAGCCTCCTGGGGGCTGAGGCTGGAGTGTGGGCAAGCCGTAGGAAAGTTCTGGAATCAGGATGTTAAACTTACCACCCTCAGAGCTGGAGGGAACCTTGGCAGTTATCCAGTCCACCTCTCCCCTTTAACAAATGGGGAAACTGAGGCCCAGAGAGGGGCAGGAACTTGCCTAGGGGCGCACAGACTACACGCCGGAAATGACCTGGGAGGTCTCCCCTCAGCGTCAGGGAATCTGGGGTTGACTACAAAATGGGGAGGACAGCAAGATTTATTTCCAGTTGCCCCAGCCTTGCTCCGGCTCTTGCTCCCCTCTCCCTAGTGCTCCCTGCCTCCCCAGAACCTGGCTTCCCCCCAGCCTAAGTATCTAGCTCATGGGTACCACCCCTCGGAAGTCCCCGTCTCTAGCCTTCACCCCCACAGGGGTATTTTCACAGGAGCCTTTCTGAGGACATTGCCGTAGAGTAGCTCTCACGTGGGACCTTCAGATACAATGAGGGCAGGTTTTCGGGGACCTGAGTGACCTTGGTCCAGGCCCCAAATGCCAGGCGTGATTCTACGGTCTTTCCTCTGATTCACTAGATACAATGGGTGACGTTGGTCCAGGCCCTCTGCCTCCCTGGGCCTCAGTATCCCTCCTGTAAGATGGGGGTGGGCTGGCCATGTGGAGGTTTCTCAGCACCGTTTCCAGCCCTGACATCTTGAGACTGCCAGCAGGAGCCGCTGGGACTGGGGTCCCCAGGCCAGGGCCGTCTGCTGCTTCCCTCCTCGGGGCAGGAGTGGGGGCAGGTAACGGGGGAAGCACAGTGGAGAAAAGGCAAACAGCTGTGGGCTCCATTGCGCGGCATGTGGTGAGCAGGGACCGGCAGGAGGATTTGTCACAGATTCTTCTCCTGTGTCTTTAGTCCCTGACTGTCTTCCTGGGGAGGGACTGGGAGAGTTGGGCTACATTTACCTTCTGGGGATGGTGAGGAGGGGACTTCGTGGGCAAGGGGACAGTGAGCCAGCTGTCCTATGGCTGAGCATGGAAAGCTCGGGAATAAATGCTCCCTCCCTTCCCCTACTTCTTCTCCCCTCCCTTTTCCTCTCTTTCCTTCTCCTCCCCTTTCTGTACTTGGCCCAGTTAACTTGGCCTGGGTACCTATACACGGTAGAAGTCAGAGTGAACAAATGAATGAATGAATGAATGAATGAATGTCTTGAAATGAAGAGTTGGGTAGACCTAGGTTTGGATCCTGCCCCCACCAGTTTTTGGCTGGGTGACCTTGAGCAGATAACTTAATGCAGCAGTTCTCAACCTGTGGGTCGAAACCCCTTTGGCGGTCGAACGACCCTTTCACAGGGGTCACCTAAGACCATCCTGCATATCAGGTATTTACATTACGATTCATAACAGTAGCAACATTATGGTTATGAAGTAGCAACGAAAATAATTTTATGGTTGGGTCACAACATGAGAAACTGTATTTAAAGAGCCAGAAGGTTGAGAACCACTGACTTAATGCCTCTGAACTTCAGTTTCCTCATCTGTCACACTAAGATGATACGTCATGGAGTTGTGAGGAGCAAACGAGGTGAATCAATGGAAAGACCTAGAATCATGCCTGACATTTAGGACTCCCTAAATTATAACTTCTGATTATTTGCACTAAACATAGAGTGATTGGGTCACCCTCTAACCTTGCACTTCAGCACACATTTACTGAGCAGCTGGGATGTGCCAAGCATTGCCGAGGCCCAGTCTCTTCTCTCAGGTTGCTTATAGTTTGATGGACACACAGCCTTGAAATATCACTGAGAGAGCTCATAACAGCCGTCACTGAGAGCACAAAGGGCTGTGGGAAAGGTCCTCTCTGCCCTGGGCTGCAGGTCAGGGAAGGCTTCCTGGAGGAGGAGTTTCCCTTGGTAAACATCCAGCATGGGCAGAGAAAACATGGCAAGGACATGAATGGCTTGCTTGGGGGACACTCGGAGTCCAGTCGAGCAGTCCTCTCTAACTGCCCGGGCACAAACAGCATCCTCTCCACTCTGTTACTCCCTCCCCGCAACATTGCTCCATTTTGCTGCCCTGTCACCTCTTGTCCTAATATGTAGTGACTTGATTTTGTGTTTCCTGCCTAGCTCTCTCTACCAGGACATCAGGCCCACGAGTGCAGTGTCATAGCTTTGTGTCTCCTGCCAAATTCATACGTTGAAGTCCTAACCCCCAACACCCCAGGGTGTGACCCTATGGGGAGAAAGGATCTTTTCAGAGGTAAGCACGTTAAAGGGAGGCCATTTTAACCTGATCCACTATGACTGGTGTCCTTAGGAAGAGGGGAAATTTGGAGGCAAACACACAGGCACTGGGAGAATGCCATGTGCAGATTGCGGTTATGCTGCCGTGAGCCGAGGAACCACCAGACGCTGGCGAGAGGCTGGGCACAGATCCTCCCTCACAGCCCTCGGAAGGAACCGGCCCTGCTGACACCCTCACCCTGAACTTCCAGCCTCCACAACTGCGAGACAATACATTTCTGTTGTTTCAACTCCGGGTCTGTGGTACTTTGTTATGGCAGCCTGAGCAAGCTGGAATAGGCCCAGCCTTCTTTTTCTTTTTTGTATTATCACTCGGGGGCCCGGCATTGAGTAGGTAGCACAGTTCATAGCTCTTGAATGAATGGGCTTTGCTTGTGACGGGCAGGAAGTGAAGGCAATGAGGGGAAAATGAGCGAGAAGGTGAAGGGTCCTGAGTGTCAGGGTGAGTTTGGACTTGCCCTGCATGGGCGATGGGGAGCCACTGAAGGTGATTTAGAAGGCTCCTCCGGCCTCATTGCGCAGGCTGGACGCAAAGAGGCCAACTTGAGGCAGGGAGAATAGGGCAGCACTGAACTGTTGTACACGTGGGCAGTGATGAGGGCCACCTCTTGGGTGACAGTGCAGGTGGAGTGGAGGACCTGCAGGGAGGGCGAAGGTGTGGTGCAGATGAGGGGCGGGGGGAGGGTCTGGTGTTTTCAATCTCCTCCAAGTCTCACCTGCTGCCTTTCTGGTCTTCTTTCCCAAGGACCTTTTGCCTGCTCCTTTGATCATTTGCCTGATCAAATCCCAGCTTTCTCTTGCCCAATGTGCAAAGCTCATGGGACTTTGGGGGTGGGGGCTCTCAGATCCCCCCTTGGGGGTGTGGGGAAGAGGGCTGTCTTCAAACTGCTCACCGTCTGTGGACAGAGTCCTAAAACCGGTGCTAATGGAGCTACCCCAGAGCACACAGTCGGGTGGAGGAGACACATCCCTATCTGATGGAGGAGATAAGATCTGTGGCTTGGGAGAGACCCCGTGTATGACTGGGAGCTCCTATAAGAAGCTGCTGCTAATACGAGGCCTGGGAGGGCTTCCTTAAGAAGTGGGCTTGCAGGAAGTTTGGGGAAGGAGGGGGTACTAATATGGTGGAGGGGAGGAGGAGTGGGCAGAGCAGGAAAAGGACTAAGTAGTCACGCTGTCCTTTCCAGTCCCAGGGGAGCTAGCTCAGTGTCCAGACACACAGGTGAATATGTGACCAGCACAGCCTTTCAGTGGGCTAACTAGCCATCACGAATCACCCACTTTTAGCCGAGAAAAAAAGACTGTTGCCAGGGAACAGGAATAGCTTCTAAAGCCTGCCTTCATTCCTGCTGCCCCTCTTTCCCCAAATGTCTCAGCCCGCCCTGGGCCTGGAAGGCAATGCATGCCCACAGCGCTCTCTGCTGGGCAATATCAGAACAGCACTGGAGGGTCTGAGTGTCAAGGCATTTGTGCAAACAGCCCCTGGTTTCCTGCCCTGGGGAAGCCCCAGACGCTGCAGCCAGACAGGAACCCGGTCAGTGCCTGCAGGGTCCATATCTGCAGCCTGGAGATCTTGGAGCTTAGGGGTAGTGTAGGGAATAGTGAGTTCTGCTTGGGGGAGCTGAGGGAGCCATCCATCATAGACAACGTCCCTCCCCCCAGATATGATCGGGGTCTTAGGAGCTGGGGTAACAACATCCTGAGTCCCCAGGCCCCCACCCCCAGGCTAGGAGAGGGTGCCTCCCAGCAGAGTACCGGTGTCTCATTATATCATGGAAGACATTTCCCTTTCTTCCTCCACCCCTGGACCTGGGGTGGCTGGACTTTGGGTGGGTGGTCTGGATGCTTCCAGGAAGGATTCATGGTTGGCAGATTCTAGGTCAGTGATGGCGAACCTTTTGAGCTCGGCGTGTCAGCATTTTGAAAAACCCTAACTTAACTCTGGTGCCGAGTCACATATAGAAATTTTTTGATATTTGCAGCCATAGTAAAACAAAGACTTATATTTTTGATATTTATTTTATATATTTAAATGCCATTTAACAAATAAAAATCAACCAAAAAAATGAGTTCGTGTCATAGGTTCGCCATCACTGTTCTAGGTGGTGCTCAGGTGGGGACGGGGACGAGGACAACTGCTGCTGGGTGGCAGACCCAGAGAGCCACAGAGCGAGGCTGGACTCAGCCCCCATTTCAGACCAGAGCAAAGATTACTTGAGCCAAGGGAGCCCAGGCTTCCCCGGGGGCCAGCCATGACTGGAGCAGACTGACCACCATAGGACAGAGGTGCAGGAGACCCAGAGACCCAGACCACCGGGGTCACTTCATTCGCTCCTTCTAGAATTTCCAGTGCGGAGTCCCTGCTTTTCTGAGCATGTTTTGCATGGTGTGAAGGTCTAGGAGACCCTTATTGCCATCCCAGCAGGACACACACACACACACACACAAACACACACACACGCACACGGCGTGTACAGGATGCACAATGGGAGAAGAGAACAAAGAAACGAGTTTCTTACAAAAGTGGAGGTCGTACCAGCTCCTGTACGTCAGTGAGGTGTTGAAAGGACTTCAGGTCCTCCAGCAGCCCAGAGCTGAGGGGCGGGGCGGGGGTCAGAGAAAGGACTTGTCCATCTCAGTGAAAGCCATCTCGCGGCGAAGATCACCCACGAGGGCCACGCCTGCGCACAGTATCTCACTGTGACCTTTTAGCCTCAGCCCCCTGGGTCCCCGAATGATTCTTCTCCGGGCTGGTAGCACATCCAGGCAATGTTTTGGGCCTGTGGGGAATTCCTATCTCCCTCATTGTTCGCCCTGAAGGCTGCAAAGTGAGGGTTGATTTTGAGGAAACAAGGTGAGCTGCCGAAGGATTTCCAGATGAGCCTCGTGTTTGATTTTGAGATCAGCGTGTGTGGGAGGCAAACTGGTGACTGGGGATGATTTGCACATAAGCATACTTTGTGATCACTAATTGCTTCTGAGAAACATCCCAACTGTGGGAAGCAGCTCCGCCAAGACACTGGAGCACGTGCTGCCAGGGCCCTGCAGCCCCCTCAGCTTATCTCCCCTCTGCGCGTGGGCTGGCCGCCGGCCAGGACCTGTGCGTCTCTGCCCGGGGCTTTCTCTAACCGCAGGGACCAGCTCGGCTGCTGCGCCGCCGGTGGCAGCCAGAGCGCCCCGGAATGAATGGCCTGGGTGAGCCTCACCCAGTGACTGGGTGGAATGGGTAGTCCCCACCCCCATTCCTTCCCAGGGAGTTCCCCAGGGATGGAGGTGCACACCCATGGGAGTGACCTGCTAGTGACACGCCCTTTATCGGTGTCGCTCCTGTCGCTGTTCCACGGCCTCACTTGCCTTGGAGTGTTTCCTGGGGTCACACAACACACCATCTGCACCGAATCCTTATCGCGGGCTCTGCTTCTGGGGGAACCACTGTGACCAACTTGTCCCGATTTCCCCCGGATCACCCCAGTTTTAGAACTGGAAGGTCCCACATCCTGGGACCTCCCTACCTCAGTCCCTGGGGAAATCCAGACCAAGTCAGGTGTGACCCCATGGGCGAGCCGATGGCTGGACCCCTCGTCTAAAGCCAAGTCTGAGCTCTGAGAACAGAAGAGCAGACACATGTGTAATTTTGTCACATCATCACGTTCAACGGTTTTTATGAGCTAAAAGCCTATACGAGAACAGTAGCCACCACTTACAAATAAGCCATTCCTCTGAGCACACACACACTCACGCGGCCCGGGGTAGGATTTGCCAGTTATCGGTGGACATTAGCTGACTGATGTCCAGGCCTTCCACGATGCCCACCTAACTGGCTACCGGGCAGGAAGGCGAGGTGTATTCCAAGACCAAGTGTCACAGGCTCCAGGGGGACATTACAGGGGAGCAGGCAAGGGGGCGGGGAGCACATTGTAGGCACTTGAGGCTCCGAGGGGGACAAGCACCGGCCATGCCACTTGAGCCAAAGCCACCTGGGCAAATAGAGAAACTGCACTGCGTGTGTCACCACAGGCGACCACATGGAGACAGGCGCTTTGCCTTGGGAAGCGGCGAGAAGCTCACGACGGCCGGTTCCAGCCGAGGAGGTTTGCAGCATGAACAGGGGAAAGCCGGCTTCGTAGGTGACCCGGGAGATGGCGCTGCTCCGAGGCTCAGGTCACCAGGCTGGGGCCGGCCGAGTGCGGGGTTCAGGGAGCCCCATAGTAGGGGCCAAGGCCTGGCCAGGAGACGCTGCTGAGCTCCCGACCTCAGGGGAGACCTCAGCCGAGCAGATCACCCAGCTGCAAAGGGCTGCCCACGCCCCTGCCCCTCTGGTTTTTACACGGCGGGCGCTGCGGAGCGTGCTGCAGCCCCGGAATGCGCCCATTCTTTTTTTGTTGATTTCTCTAGGCCCTGCTAGAGAAGTGGGGAACAAGATCTCCCAGATGCCATGGCAATGAACACACAGCCCATTCCCCGGGTAGCACTGCCCTTCTCTTCCCTTCCCAGGGCTCTCAGGTTGTGGGATGCATTTGGGTCTGGGGGCCACTCGGAGACGGTCCAATATGCTGTAGTGAGAGGCGGCATTTGGGCTCGGCAATGGGGGGTGCTGGAGTGTCCCACAGGTTCCAGGCAGGGGCACAGGGCGGCCCGTCGCCAGGGGTGTTCCTCTGCACCTTTGGGTGTTGGGCGGGAGAGCCAGGGAGTGCGGAGGTCAGCAACTTGCTTGTGCATCAAAGTTGTCCAGCCCTCCAGCCACTGCTACCACTGAGGATGCTCCCTGTGAAGGGGGGTGGTGTGCCCTCGGCCTTGCGGGGTTTCTCGGTTACCCCTTCCAGGTGTCTCATTCCACACTGGGCAGGTGCCGGGCCATCCTGAGCCCCCAGTCATGGTCCACACTGAGCCGGGACACCAGGATCAGGTTAACTGGGAGGCTGGACAGCCTGGTCCAACCTGGTCGTGTTAGAGGGGGAAAGAGGCCCAGAAAGCAGATGTGACTTGTTCAAGGTCACCCAGGCAATTAGAGCAAGTCCATGGTCACGAAGAGGAAAAGAGCTCAGAGGCTGGGAATCGGGGAAAGTCAGAGTAGGGGGAAGCCCCAGCTCCAGGACACCCAGAGAGGAGGTGCCACTTGCCTGAACTAGTGCCAGGTGTGTGAACCATCGGCCTGACAAGCTTCCCATTAACGAATGCCACGCCCCTCCCTCCTTACTCTGGGGCTGGGGCTGCTGCTGCACAGCTGCAGTGTGTTATTTTGGTGGTGGGAGTGGGGGGAGAAGGTGGGGAGGGAGATGACAATGCTGTCCTCACACCTGCTCAAGGCCTTGAGCAAGACAGCCTGTAGCCCTTATCCCTCTGGGGGGTGCTGACATTGAGCCAACATCCCCTTCTGGCCTCGTGTCCCGCCTGGGGTGGTGGGAGCCACTGGGTTAGTGACTGC
Source organism: Myotis brandtii (assembly GCF_000412655.1). Classification (NCBI taxonomy): domain Eukaryota; kingdom Metazoa; phylum Chordata; class Mammalia; order Chiroptera; family Vespertilionidae; genus Myotis; species Myotis brandtii. The sequence continues at coordinate 24,036 of NW_005359117.1, forward strand.
CCAGAGGGTGAGAACAGAACAGTGAGCCAAGCAGCTGGCGGGATTTATATGAAGGAAGTCTCCAGCCCCATCCCCTCCCTTGGGGATGGATCCAGCTTTATGTGAGGGCCTCGAGGGGCTGGTGCAGAGAGGTGCCTGGGAGAGTTTGCAGCTCAGCAGGTGGTCAGGGAGGGCTCTTGGGGGGGGGGGTTTGCGTGGTACCACTTCCTGTTGGGGCTGACTTTTCTCCAGCCTGGTGGGTGTTGGGCTGGACCCCTCCGCTCCCTCAGCTCCGGCTGAAGACGGGGCATTTCTGAGTCTTCCTGAGGCTGAGACTGCGCCAGAGTCCACGTGCTCCACAGGTCTGCATGGGGCCCTCCAGATCTCTGGAAGTGGGAAGCTTGTGCCAGGGCTGTGGGGCCTGATGGGGCCACTCGATGAGGCGAGATTAAGGCCTTGGGGAGGGGTGTGAGCTCGGGGTGTGCGGACTCAGCCCGGGGCCCCAAGCTGGTGGGCTTCCTTGGTGAAGTCCAGACCTGCCTCCAGGGGGATCTGTGGGGCAGAGATCACTGGGCAGCAGCCAGGAGGGAATCTGAGGCTGCAGTGCGGATGTTACCACATGGCACCACCAGGTGGGCCTGGGAGCAAGTCCCCAGGGCCTCTCTGCCTTGAAGCCTCAAGAGTCTTCCATGTCATTGAGTAGATCATGTCTCCTGACTGGAGCTGCTGCCCCAAATGCACTGCAGCCAAGCACGGTTCCCTGTTGCAAAGAAGGCCGCGTCCCGCACAGTGTGACACGGCTGGATGGCGCCCCCCGTCCCAGAATGCAGCTGACACAGGGTGCCTCTCTGCCCCTCAGCCCGAGTGGGTAGAGTTTGCATTACGTCCTTCCCGAAAGTGTGTAAATTACTTAAGCTGCTGTCTGGTCTCTCCACTGACTTCTGTGACTCCATCTATTCTTTTGGGACTGTGTTTGCACGGACAGCCATTCAATTCTAACACCCCGCTTGCAGGGTGTCTCCCCCTGTCCTGCTCACCTGCTCTTCTTAGCCAGGAACTCACACATCCACACTAAATACACGAAGGGCTTCCAGGCCGGAGGAAAAGGCCCCGGTGATCCTTCTACCCAGTGTTGGGGAGGATGGTTCTCCAGTGGGTTTGTAAGCGTGACTTAGGGGTCCTGGGCTGTCACCATGGAGACGAGTGCCTAGCCCACAATGCAGCAGGCCGAGGTGGTCTCTCCGGCCTGGCTACAAGCTTGTAAATCTGGTGACTTGCAGTTTTGGGGTTTGCTCCTTCACCCTTTTATTTGAGGGGACACTGACCACGTGCTCCTCCTCCTGGGGGATCCCAGGTTTAAGTTGTGCTCCCTCTCTACCCCCAGTGGCTGTCACCCCCACAGCAGCCCACAGTCCAGGCAGAAAGGAACCTTTGACCCTTCTAGATCTCTAGTCCAACCTCACCTCACCCACTGATCTTACGGGGGTCGGGGAGTGGGGAGGAGAAGGGGGAAAACTGAGGCCCAGACAGGGGGCACGGTCTGGCCTTCCGGTGCACAGCTGGTGGTAGCAAAGTTGGGATGGAATTCAGGCCTCCTGACCGCTAGTCCAGGGCTCTTTCTAGCAACCAATATATTATAGCGTCCAAAGCTCCCCCCCCAGGCCCACAGGTCCCCGCCCGCCTCCCCTGCCCCAACCCCCTACACATAATTCGGGTTATAGCAGAGCATATTGAACTCCAGGCTCTCGTCCCAGTGCCGCAGGAGCACGAACAGCTGCAGGGCGGCGGCCTTGAGCGTGCCTCGCGTGCGGCCCTCCGGCACCTCCTGCTGCTCCAGCCATGCGCTGGCCTTGGCGGCCACCAGCTCCCACTCAACAAAGTAGGACGCCGAGCTGTGCTCCAGCCACGCCAGGGCCACCACTGTGGCCCACAGCTTCCCTGTGTGTTCTGTCACCGCGCTGAGCTCCCAGCTCGCCTTGTCCCCTGCCAGAGGCTCCTCGGAGAAGGTGTCACAAGAGGGGTGCCGAGACGAGGGGCTGGTCTTAGACGCGGGCTGGCGGGCTGTGAGGGACACTCGGTGGCAGGTGAAGGGCGAGGTCCACTTGAGCTTGTCCATAGGGATGTGGATGGCCTCGCAGAAGGCCTGGTTCATCAGGAAGGCTCCGGAGGCCAGCTGCAGAGACACCTGTGGGTGCGGGAGCCCCTCAGTGGGCCTCCAACTTTGTAGGCGGTGGAGCCCCAGGCCATGCAAAAGTCTGGGTCCACACAGCCCACCATTCATCTTCCTGGGGGGTCTGTGGGGCACCCAGGCCCACTGAGCCGCTCCCTCCTTTATCCCACAGGCACTCCAAACTGATCACTCTGCAAGCCCAACGCGTCCCGCACAGTGTGACACGGCTGGACGGCGCCCCCCCCCCGTCCCAGAATGCAGCTGACACAGGGTGCCTCTCCGTCCCGCACAGTGTGACACGGCTGGATGGCGCCCCCCGTCCCAGAATGCAGCTGACACAGGGTGCCTCTCTGCCCCTCAGCCCGAGTGGGTAGAGTTTGCATTACGTCCTTCCCGAAAGTGTGTAAATTACTTAAGCTGCTGTCTGGTCTCTCCACTGACTTCTGTGACTCCATCTATTCTTTTGGGACTGTGTTTGCACGGACAGCCATTCAATTCTAACACCCCGCTTGCAGGGTGTCTCCCCCTGTCCTGCTCACCTGCTCTTCTTAGCCAGGAACTCACACATCCACACTAAATACACGAAGGGCTTCCAGGCCGGAGGAAAAGGCCCCGGTGATCCTTCTACCCAGTGTTGGGGAGGATGGTTCTCCAGTGGGTTTGTAAGCGTGACTTAGGGGTCCTGGGCTGTCACCATGGAGACGAGTGCCTAGCCCACAATGCAGCAGGCCGAGGTGGTCTCTCCGGCCTGGCTACAAGCTTGTAAATCTGGTGACTTGCAGTTTTGGGGTTTGCTCCTTCACCCTTTTATTTGAGGGGACACTGACCACGTGCTCCTCCTCCTGGGGGATCCCAGGTTTAAGTTGTGCTCCCTCTCTACCCCCAGTGGCTGTCACCCCCACAGCAGCCCACAGTCCAGGCAGAAAGGAACCTTTGACCCTTCTAGATCTCTAGTCCAACCTCACCTCACCCACTGATCTTACGGGGGTCGGGGAGTGGGGAGGAGAAGGGGGAAAACTGAGGCCCAGACAGGGGGCACGGTCTGGCCTTCCGGTGCACAGCTGGTGGTAGCAAAGTTGGGATGGAATTCAGGCCTCCTGACCGCTAGTCCAGGGCTCTTTCTAGCAACCAATATATTATAGCGTCCAAAGCTCCCCCCCCAGGCCCACAGGTCCCCGCCCGCCTCCCCTGCCCCAACCCCCTACACATAATTCGGGTTATAGCAGAGCATATTGAACTCCAGGCTCTCGTCCCAGTGCCGCAGGAGCACGAACAGCTGCAGGGCGGCGGCCTTGAGCGTGCCTCGCGTGCGGCCCTCCGGCACCTCCTGCTGCTCCAGCCATGCGCTGGCCTTGGCGGCCACCAGCTCCCACTCAACAAAGTAGGACGCCGAGCTGTGCTCCAGCCACGCCAGGGCCACCACTGTGGCCCACAGCTTCCCTGTGTGTTCTGTCACCGCGCTGAGCTCCCAGCTCGCCTTGTCCCCTGCCAGAGGCTCCTCGGAGAAGGTGTCACAAGAGGGGTGCCGAGACGAGGGGCTGGTCTTAGACGCGGGCTGGCGGGCTGTGAGGGACACTCGGTGGCAGGTGAAGGGCGAGGTCCACTTGAGCTTGTCCATAGGGATGTGGATGGCCTCGCAGAAGGCCTGGTTCATCAGGAAGGCTCCGGAGGCCAGCTGCAGAGACACCTGTGGGTGCGGGAGCCCCTCAGTGGGCCTCCAACTTTGTAGGCGGTGGAGCCCCAGGCCATGCAAAAGTCTGGGTCCACACAGCCCACCATTCATCTTCCTGGGGGGTCTGTGGGGCACCCAGGCCCACTGAGCCGCTCCCTCCTTTATCCCACAGGCACTCCAAACTGATCACTCTGCAAGCCCAACGCAACGCCTTCACTCCTAACCTGCCTCTTGTTCTGGGCAGGTGGCCCATCCCCGCCACTGAGACCGTCCTCGGCCATCAAGCCGGCTCTGGGCAGCTCACCGCCCTCTCCCACCCTCCGAGCCAATCAGTTTCCAAGTGCCAACAGATCTGCTTTCTAAACATCTCTGGAGTCCACCATCCACCTCCCCGCATTGTCCCTGCCTCTACCTCCTTCCTTCGCCCCCACCCCCTCATCTTCCCAGCACCCCAAGGGTCTGTAAGGCACAGATCATGTCACTCTCTGACGTCAGTTCAGTGGCGTCAGTTTTCTCTTAGAATAAGTCCCAACCATGATTTCCAAATCGCTGGTTCGTCCTCAACTTTTCCTCCTCAAGCCCCATTCCCCAGCCGCCGCTCTCTCTCCTCTCTAGGCTGCCAGCTATCACTCCTCAGCCTTCAGGTCTCAGCTTGACCTTTATGCTCCTCAGTAAGCCATGCGTCATTCCTCCCCGACCGACCAACCGACCGACCGACCGCCTGGAGAAGGTGCCCCACCCACCCAGCTCTGCCCCACCAACCCGAGCTCTCCTATCACAGCGGCCAAGGAGCAGAATTGCCTGGCTCCTTGTCTCTGTCCCCACTACAGTGCCATGAGCTCAGGGACTCTGCTCATCTGGTTCAAGGTTGTCTCCCAGGGCCTGGCACTGGGCCTGGCTCAACGGGTCCTTGTTGAGTGAACCCCCGCACAGCGCTCTGCCGCCCCGATGGCTGGAAAGGCTCCGTGTCGGTGTGCAGGGACTGGAGCTGCGCAGTGAAACTCCAACCATGTCCTTCCTGCCGGCACCTCTGCTCCCCATGACCCCTGGCCCGGAGGTGGCAGGCCACGCTCCCTGGCTCCTCAATTCAGAGATGTCCACGCCACACCTGGGCTTCCCACGCTGCCACAGCATGCTGGGGCGTCTGCAGAGCCGCTTCCCAAACACAGTGCATGCCCGTGGGGTGTGAATTTTACTCACCTGAGCGTCATTTCAAGGCTTATTGTTATGCATTGAAAATCAGACACATGTAGATGGTGGGGTAGAATGTGAAATTCCCGTGAATTTTTAAAAAGGCAGCCGATTGCCAAGATGCTGCTGCCGCTAGCTTTTAGCAACATTCCTAGACCCTGGGTGGGGGTCTCGTGCAGACCCCTCTGCCCTGCTGACTACGTGGGTGCGAGGCCTAGGTTTTCCTCCCTTGTTGGGGGGGGCTGGAAGGGGGCTCCTGGGAAGGCCCCTCTGTGGAGCAGCCGGCGCCTGGGGCACTCACCAGTGGGACGTAGTCGAAGCTCTGGCTCCCTGGCGTTGGCTCTGGAGTCTTGGTCAGCGGCTTGCCCAGGAAGCCCCTGGCTGCTTGCGTCAGCAGCCTGGACTTTTTGAGAGTCAGCCTGTGTGGGTGGAGCAGGGAAGAGCGGCCACAGCCACCCCGGTGGTGTCCCTGGTCATCCCACCCCCCGGTGCTCACTCAGCAGCCTCTGAAAGTCAGGCCAGAAGGGATCGGATAGGTGGCTTCCTCCAATCTCCTCATTTGACAGCTGGGGAAACTGAGGCCTGGCGGGGTGTGCATTTTCCCTGAGGCCCTCAGTGAGTTAGTAGCAACCTGGACGGGGACCAGGCTATTCTTTTTCAGGACGGTCTTTTAGCCCAGCGGTCAGCGTGTCTCAGGCTGGCCCTCCCAGGGGGTCGCATTTGCAAAGAGACCGCACTGTGGGAGATGAACCACCGAGGTGGGATTTCTGCAGTGGGATGCCTGGAGGGCAGTGATATCTCTGGATGGGGCCTTCTTGGCACGGTTTGGATTGTTCGTTTTTGTCTGAATGTCAGGCTGGGCCTGCCTGTGGCCTTCCAAGCCAGGGACAGCCCCTGGGAGACGGGTGGTGGTAAAGTGTCCCCCAAGGGAAAGCCCACGTACCTGGTTCCAAACAGGGTCTCAGAGGTCTTCAAGGAAGAAGGGGTGTTGGTGGCCAGGTCGAGCTGGGGACCTGGAGAGCCACACAGTGACAGTTGTTGCCTGACAGAGGACCCTGTCCAACCGCTCACTGCCCAGCTGGGGAAATGGAGGCCCAGAGAGGGGCAGGGGCTTGCCTGGTCCCTAGGGATCTAGGGGAACGTTAGGCTGCTTTCTGTTTATGACCCAGTTGGTATGGGGAGGAGTGAAATATATCGGCCCACGTGTAAGAAACAGGCCTCCAAGTGTCCTTGGCTGGTGGTCCCTGGCATCTTCTGGAAGGTTCCCTGTTGGGGCAGTGACAGCCTCATATTAAACCCTCTTGTCCCCGGATGGGGACATTGATTTTCCTTCCCTGGCACATTGCTAGAGGAATCTAGGCAGAGTGCGGTGGTGGAACGGTCAGCTAGAAACTGGGAGGCCGGATTCCAGGCCTGGCTTCATCACGGACTTGCTGTGTGACCTTGGGCAAGTCACTTTACTTCCCTGCGTCTCAGTTTCCTAGCCTTTAAGTTGGGGATATTCTATTTATCTCACACAGGGTTGCTTTGAGGAATAAGTGAGCCACTGAGGAATATGTTGGGCTAAGACACTCTCTTGACCCGAGGATCAACCACGATCACATCTACATTAAGGGGAGAGCCGGGTGTTGGTCCACATACCCTCAGAAGCAGCATACTTCTCCCCGCCCGGGGATGTGGCATTGCCGGAGGGCACAGCGGGGTTTTCCTCCACATCTGCAACAGAGGGAAGCCAGTGAGGCCTGCGCCCCCTGGCTCTCCCTTTCTCCTCTCTATTTATCTCGCACAGGGTTGCTTTGAGGAATAAATGAGCCACTGAGGACTATGTTGGGCTAAGACACTCTCTTGGCCCGAGGATCAACCATGATCACTATCTTCATCAAGGGGAGAGCTGGGTGATGGTCCACATACCCTCAGAAGCAGCGTACTTCTCCCCGCCCGGGGATGTGGCATTGCCGGAGGGCACAGTGGGGTTTTCCTCCACATCTGCAACAGAGGGAAGCCAGTGAGGCCTGCGTCCCCTGGCTCTCCTTTTCTCCTCTCCCACCCCTGCCAGGAGAGTGATGGCTGAATTCACAGAACCTGGGGGTGGGCTGGAGAGCAAGGTAAGTGTTCCATCCCTAGTTGGATGGGCCTTTGTCTTCAAGGTACCACCATTGCTCTGCCATAAGAGTCAGAATGCCTGGGTCCCGATCCCAACTCCCCCATGGACTAACTGTGTGACCCTGGCAAAGGGACTTCCTTCATAAGTTTTGATTGCAAATTAGGGATAACAGTATCGGTCCCACAGTATTAGAAGGATTCAGTGAGATACTTGGCTTATAGTAAGTGCTCAATGAAATCCTGAGCTACAGACCCATCAGGGAAGCAGGAGCAGGTCAGGGGCTGAGGGTGGGAGTTGGGGGTTGGGGAGAAGTGGGCATGAAGCACCAGGTCTATGTCTCATGGAGGAGGGTTTCATGCCAGCACTCTAGGAGGCACCAGAACATGGCTCTGAGCCTCAGTTTCCTCATCTGTAAAATGGGGTGATAATTACACAGAGTTTGTTCAAAATGTGTAATCAGGGTAGTTATTCTTAGGATCATTATTTCAAGAGATGGAGAGTGATGGGCAATCTATACTAATAAAAGGGTAATATACTAATTAGACCGGATAGACCGGACGTCTTCTGGATGTCCTTCCGGACAAAGCCGCGGCGGCTGCGAGGGCCGAGAGCAGGCGGCTGGCAGAGGCAGCAGCAGCGGGGTGGTGGGGGCAGCGCCTTCCCCTGATCGACCCGGTTGCTTCCTGCAGAGGTAGGACATCCCCTGAGGGCTCCTGGACTGTGAGAGGGGGCAGGCCGGGCTGAGGGACCCCCCCACCCCAGTGCACAAATTTTCGTGCACCAGGCCTCTAGTATACTATAAAAGAATAAACCAAATTATGGAAAAAGCTTCATGCACAATTATGTTCATCAGAGCCTCTGGTCCCCTATGAGATTGTCAGGAGCTCCATGAGGGCCAAGGAGCTCTGGTTATCACTAGGTGCTCGGGTGGAGTGGGGCAGTGTGGGAGTGAACTAGTGACTGAGGCAACCAGGAGGCAAATTAACCTGGTGGTTAAACTCCTGGGTTCTGGGGCCAGACAATGCCTGAGTTTAAGTCTTGGCTCTACCTTATATCAGCTGTGTGATCTTGAGTAAGTCACTTAACCTCTCTGAGCCTCAGTTTTCTCATCTCTTAATGGGGACAATAAAATAAACCAAATCAGATGATTATGAGGAGCCATGGATAATTGGGACAGTGCCCAGCACACAGGAAACTCTCAGTACGTGTTAGCGATTATCACCCTTGGGGAGGGCAAGTGCTTGGGATAGAGGAACAGCTTAGATATAATAGACACTTGGGTCTGAATCAGAGGACAATTGAAAAGAAGGGATTTTCGCCCAGCCGGCGTGGCCCAGTGGTTGAACATTGACCTATGTACCAGGAGGTCACACTTCGATTCCAGGTCAGGGCACATGCCTGGGTTATGGGCTCGATCCCCACTGCGGGGTGTGCAGGAGGCAGCCGATTGATGATTCTCTCAAGTCATCATTGATGTTTCTATCTCTCTCTGCCTCTCCCTTCCTCTCTGAAATCAATAAAAAAAAATGTTAAAAAACAGAAGGGATTTGTGATTTTGATGGAAGTCATGGGCCACCGCTATGGAGAAAGGAAGACATTTCCTCTAGACTTGAGGCTCAGCATGGCTCAGGGGAAGAGCAGGTTCCCAATTTTGGAGGCTCTGATGGAACCAAAGAGTTGGCACAACTCTTTAATTCTAAAGAGCTCCTCCACCAGCTTACCCACTGTTCCCTTTTAACCCATCAATGTCCGTAAGAACTTTCTAACCCTCAGGTTAAATTAAATTATGATCTGGGCGTCCTGGCTTGTGGCCAGGTGGGCCCTCCAGTGTCCTCCCTGTGCACAGAGCAGATCTTCACTGCACACCCGGGGGCGTGAAGAAAGGGGTTAGGACTGGTGCAGCTGTTAGGATGTCTTTAGAGCAGCGGTTCTCAACCTGTGGGTCGCGACCCCTTTGGTGGTCGAACGACCCTTTCACAGGGGTCGCCTAAGACCATCCTGCATATCAGATATTTACATGATGATTCATAACAGTAGCAACATTACAGTTATGAAGTAGCAACGAAAATAATTTTATGGTTGAGTCACAACATGAGGAACTGTATTTAAAGGGCCAGAAGGTTGAGAACCACTGCTTTAGAGGGACAGAAAGACATGCAGACATTCAGGACACAGAGAGTTGAAGCCTCCTGCGAATAGTGTAAAGTCACAAAAAGGCCAAACCACGGATCTTCAAGGACCAAGCTGCAGGCACAACGCAATCAGGTGAAGGCGGGAAGGAACGAGGCAGATGGCAGGACCCAAACGATGGACCTGCCTTGTTGCTCTCCACTTTCCCCTATTTATCAGGTTTTCTGGCATTGGACGCCTGGGAGGACTCAGAGGTTGGAGGCAGGGAATAGCCACCGGGGTTGGCGGACCTTCAGAGGGGAGAGGTGAAGGGATGGTGTGGGCACGCGGGCAGGGAGGCCAGGCTGCTCCTGGCTCCGAGAGGCTCTCTCAGCAACGCTGTGTTAAGGCAGCATGCTTGGGCCATGCTGCACCCCGCTGCCCATCTCAGGCCTCAGAGAGCCGGGGAGGCCTGGCCTCACCCTGGTCCTGCAAGGGCCCAAAGTGCAGACTCAGAGTGAGGCCTCCAGGGTCTTGGGCACGAGGATGCCATGACTCAGGAGCTCAGGATCCAGTACCCGCCCCAGGTGGTTCTTACTTAGGTTCTGAAATCTGCCAGGTCCTGCTGCCGAGTCTTCCGTGAACACGGACTGGGACCGACTGAAGCCAGCAGAGCTGCCCCTCCACTGTTGGTTCAGGGCCCGAGAGCTGGCCATCCGCAGTGCAGCACCTTCGTGAGGACAGGAGAAGGGGTCAGGTGGGTGCAACTGTGCCAGTCCTTTGCCTCCTTCCCAAGCTGGCAGGAAGGATTCTGGCTTCAGCCTGTCAATTATCCAAAGACAGGGAGGCATTGTACAAGGTGAGACCATGAGCTTTGGAGCCAGAATGACCTGGGTTTGAACCCCAGCCCATCTTTTAGTAGCTGGATGGGGTGCTAACCACTCTCAACCTCAATGTCCAGATCTGGAAAATGGGGATAATACCGACTTTGCTAGGTAAATACTGCTGCCGAGAGAGAATGTTCAGGAAGCAGCAGTGTTTTCTAGTTAGTCTAAAGGCTGGTTTTCTCACGAACACTCCATTTCCTTTCATTCCCCGTTGGCTGTCTCAAAGGCCCAGGTCCCATGCCCCCTGCCACAGGCAGATCCCTGCAGTCCCAGGGCATCACCAATGGGGGATGGATGGAAGAGAGAGGAAGCTACAGCACCCAAGTGTTGTTGTGGCCAAAGGTAAACTGAGTGGGGCAGGGGGCGTGAAAGGATTAAGGAAAAGACAGACAAGAGAATAATAGCTGGGTCTCGGTGGGACGCTGCCTCTCTAATGAGGAGACAACGCCAGCGCCCACAAGCCGTCTTTATTTTATAGCAGATGTCATGAGGCAAAGCAGGGGCGTGATCACGTTGTTTACAGCATTCTCGTGAGTTCCAACTCTACTCAACTACATGCATCTGAACTCTAGCACAAGGCACGTGGGGCTACGTGTTTGGACCATAGGTTCAAGCTTACAACCACAGCCGTTGGCTATAATTGTGCTGGGTGGGCCCTGCCCTCCAGCTGGGACTTGCACGTGGCAATGAGAGGACCCTGTCCTTTCATTAGTCCGAGGTTTGAACCTGGCCAAAACACCGTACCCGCGCCCCACAAAGTGTGTTTTGGGGAACCCACTCTATGAGAACACTAGTCTGTAAGTTATTCTTTAAAAAAAAAAGAAGAGTTCTATTGGGCAATAAATTTTGAAGAAGCTGCATACTATGGTCCATTCTCTGAGCCTCCTGATGTATATTAACATCCCAAAGGTTCCAAAGGCTCTGCTGTGAAGAAAGCTTTTGAGCTTTATTTAGTTCAGTGTTTCCTGAACTGGCATTTAGTTCAGTTTCTTCCTGATCTGATATTTCCTGTTAAACATTTTTTTTAAAAAAAATTGATTTATAGAGAGAGAGGAAGGCAGAGGGAGAAAGAGAGTGAAACATCAATGTGAGAGCAAAACCCTACTGGGGATGGAGCCCACAACCTGGGCATGTGTCCTGATTGGTGCATGGGATAATGTCCAACCCACTGAGACACACTGGCCAGGGCTGGGATTTCCTATTTTTGTGCTGAATGACCATTGATGGGATGGAGAACTAGGCTTCTAGTTTCCTGGATCACACTTTGGGAAGTGCTGAGCAGACCTTTGGGGATGGCGGGATGGTCTCCATACCTCCCAGACTGTGGCTACAGAGGCCAGGAGGATGGTCAGAGACGGGTGGGAGGGACAGACATCCTGAATAAGCATGTCACTCAGGATGACAAGGCTCAGTGAATAAGCATGGCCAGTGGAGCAACAGCCTGGCTGCTGGCCAGAGCCCGAACTGAGAACAGTGGTGACTATAAACAAAAGGGGTGCAGGGCACAGGAGGAAGGAGGAAAGGCACATTCTGTTTCCAAACACAATTCTTTCAGGAGGCCTGCTAAAAAAGACACTACAAAGAACAGGAAAAAGTAATTCAGGAGATGAAAAGAACAAGTAGTTCACAAACAGGTGAACAGCATCTCACCCAAAAACTAAAAACTAAAGAAATCCCCCAGAGAGAGTCTTTCCTCACTATCAGACTGGCAGGGTTTAGAAAGATGAACAACAGTCAGTGTTGGCGAGGGTGGGCATCGGAATAACTCTTGGGCCTTGGCCAGTTTGGTAACATCCAGCACAGTTTTAAACGGGCAATCTTGATACGCAATCTGACTTCTGAGAGTTCATTAACCCTGAGCAGATAACCAGACAGGTGCACAAAGATGTTCTTTGCAGCATCATTTATAATAGTCGAAAAGGAAATAAACTGAAGGTCTAATAATGAGGGGCTGATTCAGTAGGTTCTGAGAAACCTTAAGAGGCAGTTGGAGAGGAGCGGGGTGAGCAGAGACTCTGGAGCCAGATCCCCGGGGTTCAAAGCCTGTCTCTGCCTCTTCCTGCTGTGTGACCCTTAACCCCCTCTGCCTCTGTTTTCCCACCTTTAAAATGGGGGTAATAGTATCTGCCTTGCAGAGTTGTTCTGAGGACTAAATGATTATATATATATCTCCATCCATCTCATATCCATATATCTATTCCATCCCTGTCAAATTGACTATTACGATTAGTATTTTTCCGCATCAGGAAACACCGCAGCTGTTAAAATGATGGTAGAGATTCACCTTCCCACCCATATTTCGTAAGGAACAGCACACATTGATATGATCCAATTCATGCAAAATTATGTTTTTTTGATTTCTCTGTGGAGATATCCATAGAGAGAAGTCCGGAAGGGTGGTCACCAAGGAGGTAATCAGTACTCATCTCTGGATGACTGTCACTTCTAGTCACTTCTATTTATTTTCTGTCTTTCTACATTTTGGAATTTTCTACAGTGAGCACATATCATTGCCCTCGTTGGAAAACTTCAGTGAAGTCATGCTTATTTGGTGGGAATAAGGGAGTGGGGTGGTTTCACAGGTTTCTGTGCCTCGTGGTGGCTACACCATCTGCTTTTGGGGTCTTTATGCTTCTAGACCAGTGATGGCGAACCTTTTGAGCTCGGCGTGTCAGCATTTTGAAAAACCCTAACTTAACTCTGGTGCCATGCCACATATAGAAATTTTTTGATATTTGCAACCATAGTAAAACAGAGATTTATATTTTTGATATTTATTTTATATATTTAAATGCCATTTAACAAAAAAAATCAACCAAAAAAATGAGTTCACGTGTCACCTCTGACACGCGTGTCATAGGTCCGCCATCACTGTTCTAGACCCTTCTGTGCACCCCACCCTGCAAGCTCTGCCCCTTAAGGTCCCAGCCACCTCCTCCAGCCCCCGGGGGCTGCCTGGCCACCCCCCTGCCTTACCGGAGCTGGGGTAGGCCACCACGGTGGGCAGGTACAGCCTCTGGCTCACGTCCACAGGCACGTAGGCGGTGTACTTGCTGATGATGTTGCAGGCCTTGCTGGTGTGCACGGCGTTCACCTGGTAGCGGCGGCTGGATCCTGCGGAGGAAGAAGCTGGGGTCACTGTGTGGACTCAGAACATTCTCTCCCACACGGAAGCTCCGGAAGCCAGAGGGAAGGCTAGACCAGTGGTCCCATCTTTAGGATGAAATAAGGCCTTCAAATCAAGGGGTTTCCAACTTGCCGATTAAGAACATACCCCCCCCTCCCCCCCGCAAGATTGTTATCCTCCACTATCACTTCATACAATAAGGATGTTTTCATGTAAAAGAGGTAAGACATCTAAGACTAAAAAAGGCAGTTACTGCCCTTAAATAACTAGTGTTATTAAAGACAATCAAAGCCATCTGTGTTGTCTGCATTTCCTATTTTCAGTTCGTAGCTGCCTAATGAGACTCTTGCTGCAGGACTTCATAGTATCCTGGCTGAGTGTGGGCCACTGGTCCGGCCCATTGGACAATTTTGCAGCTTGGAAACCAGAGAGGGAGAGCGGCAGGCACAGGGTCACACAGCGAGGTAGTCGTGGATTGAGATTGGGACTTAGTGGTGGTCTGTTCCCAAAGCCCCAGCTCTTTCCACGCAGCAAGTTAGCAGTCTCTGCGGCTTGCCACGTCCAAAAGGCTGTGTGAGGAGCCGAGGACATGCAGAGGGGACACGTTTTGTAAACTGCAAGGTGAAGTGCTCGTGGGGAAAAAATAACATATTATGTAATGTTAAAATAAAAACCAAACAGAGATCAGCCTTGAAAATTCCCTGAGCAGGCAAAACCAGTTTCATTAAACAAACAAAGTTTAATTTAGCTCATTTTGCAAGACGAACGTGACCGGGGTCATTTCTTGCTTCTGCCTCTGAGACTTGAACTGTTTCCCAAGGTTACTGTAAGGTAACTGCTGAAAATTCCAACTTTATAACCAATTGCCATGAAGAATTAACTGTCACTGCTTCCTCACTCTATAAGCTGCTTTATGATAATACTAGAGGCCCAGTGCACAAAATTTGTGCACAGGTAGGGTGCCTAGGCCTGGCCAGAGATCAGGGCCGATCTGTGGAGCTACCGGCAGGGCGATCAGGGGGCCCCCGCTGGCACCTGCATTGGCTGGCCTGGGGCCTGTGGGCTGGGGGCAGCTCCTGCATTGAGCGTCTGCCCCCTGGTGGTCAGTGCGCATCATCATGACTGGTTGTTCCACAGGTTGGTCCGCTATTCAGTTGATTTGCATATTAGGCTTTTATTATATAGGATACCCCTGAGCTTCATTCCATGTGTTGGTTTGGGTACTCTTGATTTGCAAACTGTCTTTTCGGTGTGTGTGCAATAAGTTTTTTCTAATGACGACTTTACAATACAAATAATATAAATATAAATCATATTATGTAAATAAAGCATAAACTATAACAAATAATGGAAATATTTTCTATTTCGATCTTTGTCTAGTCTTCAAGTGGACTCCATCAGGATCCCAGGACTCACTTTTTAAGAAAAGTTTGCACCAATTCCTGAGCTAAATGAGCTCCCCCACCACCCTTGTTATACAATCTTTTGTATCCCTATATTTCTTCTTAATAGCACCTAGGGCAAATGCGGGCAATTAATAAGTCTATACTTATTTGATTAATGCTGGCTCTCCTGCTAGTCTGTGTCAAGCACTGGTAAGGGCAGGGATGCTCTGGTCACTGTGCTCAGCCCCAAGGCTGCCCCCCCCCGAAGATCTGCGTTCAGTAAGTGGCCTTGATGAGTGAGTGGACCGAGCAGGTCTAGGACAGTGGTTCCCAATGTGGGGCACACCCCCCACAGAGGGGCAATTTGTTTTGTAAGGGGGGTAATTTGAGAATGAGTGATTAACAGTGAATTTTTTGCATTTCTTATGGTTCTAAGGGCCTCATATACAGTATATAAGAATATATTGTGACTTGTTTATGCATTTCAGTTCTCTATTATATGTTTTGAAACTTTATTCTATTTTTCATAGCACTTCATATTATTATTATTATTATTTTTTAACAATTTCTTAGTGGTTTCTTCCTCAGTACTTCAACTGTCCTTTCACATTCTTTTATTTTTCTCTTTCATGGATGCCATATTCTTTGGAAGCTTGTTTAGACCAAGTTAATGGCCTTTTAGGCTTCCTCCAGGCGAATAGGAGTTCACTTTTTGAATAATAAGAATTATATGTCATGGGGTGGGGGCATCAGGATTTTAGAGACGCTTAGGTGGGGCGTGGCCAGAAAAAGGTTGGGAACCGCTGTCTAGTGGGGTCTGTGGGAAGGTAGGTGCGGTCCCAGAGGAGCAGAGTGGGTGGAATGGGGCTGTCCCCATTGTTCTGTCTTAGAGGGCGCTGTGGGGAGAAGGTTGGGAAGTGAGGAGGGTGGAGGACCAGAAGCAGAGGGCACGGAGGAGGGAGAGGAGAGGACAGATCACCTGGTGAGGGTGGGAGGGCTGGAGGAGCCAAGGGCTGGTGGGAAGAGGCAAGGGGATGGGGCAGATACCGGAGGGGATGGAGCCCTGGGCTGCGTGTGTGTGTGTGTGTGTGTGTGTGTGTGTGTGTGTGTGTGTGTAGGCACCTGGAAGCAGCGATGCTTTGGGGAGTTGAGCACACTGGGCGGTTGGGCGGTCTCGGAGGGCAGGAGGCGGGCGCAGGCCCGGGGCGCTCACCTTGCTCTATCTCGCCCTCGCGCTCCGCCAGCTGCTCGAAGTCACGGATGATGGCGCGGGCCGCCAGGTGGTGGAAGGTCTCCTTCCAAAGGTCAGCGTCGTGCGCTCTGCTCCGCTCGTGGCCCGGGGGCTCCAGCTCGAAGCTCACCTCCCATTGTAAACGCTGGCTGTCGCGCAGGCCCTTGACCACGGCCTTGCCCAGCACGGGGTCTGGGGTGGCTTGCCTGCCGGTGCTGGCCTGCGGCTCCCAGGCCGGGGAGGTCTGGGTCTCCAAGGAGGAGGGTTGATGGACCGGCTCTGTGGGCGGAGGGACGAGAGGACAGTGCTCTGAACTGGGGGACAGAGGGCCAGCCCCGCAGGGGACAGCATCCGTTCCCAGGGCCCAAACACCCCTAAGCAAACACAGTACAGCACCCCAGCCGCACGCCCAGGGATCTCGAAACTCCTTTCTTAGAACAGGTGGGGTGGCATGGGCTGGTCCCACCTCCCAGGAAGCCAGGACCTGAGGGGTCCAGTAGGATGGGGTGGGGCACTCCTCGGGGAGAATGTGCCGCAGGGAGGACGCGCGGTAGGGGACAGGTAGCCCAAGGGCCAGGTTGATTGGGAAAAGAGGGGTTGGTGAGGTCCTCAGGGAGAGAAGGGGCCACAGCAGACTCCCCCCAACCCCCAAAGGGCACGGCATCTGTCCTCTGGGCCTGTCATCTGAAGTCAGGCCATCGCCAAGGAGTCCTCCCTGTTCCCAGTCAGGCCCTGGGCCCTGAGGACACTTACCCTGGTCCCCAGGGCTGAGGCTGTCTGAGGCAGGCTGCAGGCTGTACCCAAGATCCAGCTCCCTCATGGGGCTCCAGGCCTGGGGCTCCTGGTCAGAGGGCACGAAGGGCTGGCAGCCTTGGGGCAGCAGAGAGGGCCTGCGGGCCCCTGGGCCCCGGAGTTTGGGGCCCTGGCACAGGTCCCAGCCACTGTTCAGGAAGGGCTAGGAAGGCAAGAGGAAGGTGAGGAGGCTGGGCCGCTCCCCTCCACCCCAGCTCCGCCTGTAGCACCCAAGGACAAACCACTTACTCTCCACTACCCATGAGAAATGTCAACATGAATAATCCCAAACCATGGATGAAGTCCAAACCCCGGAAGACCATGGAAAATCACATACCGTAGATAATCTACACTCACTTATTTTTGCCACAAAGTTTAAAACGTTTGTGTGTGTTTAAAATTAACCCTTTCCTTAGGCCTTCTCATAGGTCATGCTTAAAAGGTCTTTCCTACTAAAAAAAAAAAAAATTCCTGTAGAATTTTTGTGATATTTGTTTGTTTGCTTAAATCTTTGATTCACATGAAATTTATTTTTCTTGTAAGGAAATAGGAACCAGCCTTTTCGTTGGTTTTTTTGAATCCTAGCACTGTTTATTGAATACTGTTCATTTATGGAGTCTCTAGGGCAGCGGTTCTCAACCTGTGGGTCGCGACCCAAAGGTCGAATGACCCTTTCACAGGGGTCACCTAAGACCATCGGAAAACACATATATAATTACATATTGTTTTTGTGAATAATCACTATGCTTTAATTATGTTCAATTTGTAACAATGAAATTGGGGGTCACCACAACATGAGGAACTATATTAAAGGGTCAAGGCATTAGGAAGGTTGAGACCCACTGCTCTAGGGTTTATGAGTTCCCCACCTCTATGCCAACAAAGCTCTCATGCACATTTGGTGTTATTTCTGGGCTTTCTGTTCTGTTTTGTGGACTTAATCTGTCTAAAAGAAAACATCAAAAGGCCAGGGGTAAACTGGGAAATATATTTGCAACATGCATGACAAAGCTCATTTTCAAGAAAATGCTCTTAGAAATCACTGGTGGGGGTGGAGACACACTCGATGAAATAATGGCTTAAGGGCCTTTACAGCCAGTTTACAGAAAAAGTATCCAATAAACCCATGAAAACATGCTCAGCTCTTGAGTGTTGCTCTAAATTAAAATGAATGACAGTCCTGGCCAGGTGGCTTCATTGGTTGGAGCATCATTCAAGGGTTCGCTTCCCAGTCAGGGCACATACCTAAGTTGTGGGTTTGATCTCCAGTTGGGGTGCATATGGGGGGTAACGGATCAATGTTTCTCTCTCACATTGATGTTTCTCTCCCTTCCTTTCTTAAATCAATAATAATATATCCTCGGGAGAGGATAAAAAAATAAAATGAAATGAATTATGATTTTTCCCATTTTCCAGACTAGAAAATATGTAAATGTCTGATGACACGCAATGTGGTCATGGGGAGACGGGGGTCCCCCATGGACTGTTGGTGGGAGTGCGCAGTGACGTGAACTTGTGGAGAACGATGCTAGCTGTCAACATTAACAAGGCCCACGGTCCCTGGACCCAGTGATTCCACCTTTAGGAATTGAATCCTGTGTAAATACGCAAGGTTGCAAATATCTATGTACATGTACTGTATCTTTGTTGCAGTATTATTTGTTAAAAAAAGATTTTGTGACTATCTGGAAACTATCTGAATGTACTTCATTAAGATTGGCAAATACTGGTAAGTTATGGTAGGTCCATTGTTGGAACACCACACAGCACTGCAATAAAACAGCCAGTTTCTTAAAAACTAATTTGGGAAGACGTCTAAGAGAAAACATTAAAACATTTGCAGCTCTTCTGTATTCTGATCGTGGAAATGGTTACATGACTATTCATTTGTCAGAACTCATGGGGCTAGTCACCAAAAGGAGTAATTTTACTGTATATAAAAAAGTGAATTAAGAAGATATTAGAAAAGCAATTTAGAAGGAAGTTTGTATATGTGATTATTTAAAACACGTACGTGTGTTGTGTATGTGTGTGTTTGCGTGTGTGTAGTATTTCTGGAAGGAAACACTCAAAACCAAGTAGGTCGGGGTACTTTTCTTTTTACTTTATACTCGACAGAACTGTTTGAGGGTGTGATTTTCACACTCTGAGTATGTTTGTAATTAAAGAATATTAAATTAATTAAAAATGAATTTGTGTCTCTGGCAACATTTGCATTGCCTGATAGGAGACAGGGCGCAAGGGCACTTAGTGGGTGTAACAGAGAGAAAAGGTGTTTCTCAGTCTTTTAGGCCAACAGCTAACTGGGTGGTCTTTCTCATCGCTACCAAGTATTTATTGGGAAGGGACTGTACTCCCCATTAGATGGGGGCTCCTGCTCCTTGGGGCAGGGGCTGAGGTGTTCCTTCCCGTCTCCTCTGGACCTGAGGTCCTGGGATGGTACCAGGGTGTGGGAGAAGACTGGGACTGGATGGCCTCAGTGGGAGCTGGTAACCCAGCCAGGCTGCTGCATCCCAGGGCGTCCCTAACCTCACCTCCCTCATCAGAGACTGGAATTCCTCTCACCTTTGCCCCACCATCACCACCGCACTGAGAAACAAGCCGCTACCGTCTCCATAGCAATAGACTAGTCTCAGGTTCAGCCCTTCACCCAGCCAGAGGTTGTAGGGCGTGTATACATGTGTGCACATGTTGTGTTGGGGAGAATCAGATTGGGGAAGAAGCCAAGCAGGGGATGGGGCAGAGATGAGCAAAGATGGCCAGAAGCAAGTAGGAGAGAAGAGAAGCCACACTGCTCAGAGCGCTCACTAACCAGACCTGCATTTAAAGGACACCTACTGTGTGCCAGGCACTGCATCCGGCACTTGATCTCTTATCACCCGATGCCTGCAAGAGTCCTCCACTTATAGTTGGCTCTCAGTACATGTCTGTGGATGCCTGTTAGCTCAACCACCCATGCAAACTATTCTCCCCATTTCACAGGCAAAGAAATTGGGGCTCAGAGAGGTTGAGTAACATGTTTGAGGAGCAGCGTCTGCCTAACTCCAAGGTCAGTGTCTTCCAACTGCATCCCCGGCTAAGGACAGAGAAGGACCTCAGGGACGAGGTGGCAGTGTCTCTGCCCCTGGGGAGCGTGGGGGCTGATGCGTCTGTGGAGGCGGGGATGGATGGAGGTTGTGGGTGGGCATGAGGAAGAAAAGGTTGCTTCTGTGGAACCACAGACTCACCCTGACGAAGCTACATCAAGCCCATTGGTTTAGGACAGTGTTTCTCAAACTGGTGATTTTGCCGCCCTCCCCCAGGGGCATTTGGCAATGTCTACAGACATCTTTAGTTGTCATCACTGGGGGTGGTGGTTTAACTGGCATTCATTTGACAGAGGCCAGGGATGCTGTAAAATTTCTATAATTTTTACACAAGAGCGCCCCACAACAAAGAATTATCATGTCCAAGGTGCTGAGGCCGAGAAACTGGTCTAGCTGGACAGGGGGCAACTGGCCCTGCTGTGGCTGTAGCGCTGAGATCACCCCTGCCCTGGGTGGATGTACCATCCTTGGTATCTGCAGGAGGTGCAGTGTGTGATGGAGAGGGAAGCAAGAGCTTTGCAGGAAGTGGGTCCCGGGTTTTAATCTTCAGACAAGCGGTGTGACCTTTACCTTTCATTTCCACACCCCCTCCTATCCCAGGGCTGCTATAAAATCAAATGAGAGAGCAGATGGGGAGGCTCCTTGACAACTGGGAAGTGCTGTGTGCAGAGAACTGTGCTGTCATTGGCCAATGAGTATCATTGTCAGGAAGGGGTCACTGAGGGTCAGGCAGATGAAGGAAGAGGTGACTCGCTTCTCAGTCAGTTGTGGACGGGCTCCATCCTTCCGGTTGAAGCAGGAGACACAGCTCACCCCCACCCATGACCTCCCCCAACTCCACCCTACCCCGCTCGGGTACCTGCAAATCAATCTGTCTCGGCTGGGCATCTGGGCTGGGCTGGTTGATGAGGTCCTGCAGCTTGGCTTTCCGCAGTGGGTATCTCCTGGCAGCCATCGTGGGGTCGCTGACCGTGGTGGCCCTCGGGGAGGGCTTGTGGTCGATGATCTGGTTGGTGCTATATGCCCGTCGTCGCTGGGAGAGGCCCACACCTGGACAGGGGTGGTGACAGGGGAGCCACCAGAGTGCAAGAAGAGGACAGCGGGCAAAGAGGGAGGGGCTTGCATACCCTTTCATGCTTGAAAACTTCTTGATCTTTCCACTGCTCACCTACTGACGTATGTTTGGGTGCCTCACCTCACCTGGCATTCAAAGCCTGGCCTAACCGGGCCCTAATCTATCACCCAGCGACTCTCCTTTCTGTTCCCTTTTCAAGGTTCCATGTGTCCAAGTATAGTAGCTGAGTAACCAACTGTGGATGTATTTTCTAGGTGTCACACCTTTGCTCAGGCAGTGTCTGCTGCCCAGAACCTCCTGTGGCCCATGTCACTCTGCTTCCTCTCAGAACTAAGTCCAATTGTATCCCTCTCACCAGATGGAGAGCTTCTGAGGACAGGTGCCACGTTCGAGTCATCTTTGCTGCTCACACTGTGCTCAGTACTTAGCCTGGGTAGGTGATCAGGAAACACCCTCCGAGTGGAAACTAAAACCATGAAGTGGCTCTGGAGGCAGACAGGTCTAGACTATCTGTACTCGACCTCTTTCAAGTTCCACGAGCTCAGCCAAGTGACTGAAGTTCCCTGTCTCAGTCTCCTCATCTGCAGAATAGGCGGTAGCCCCCTCTGCAGCTGCTAACTATTCAATGCGACTGTTTGTATAAAGTGCTTAGCACATAGTAAGTGCTCAGTAAAATGGAGCGATCATAGCTTCTGGAGAAGTGAGTGAAGCACAAAGGGTGGCAGATTTACCAGGACTGGTGGCGGGGTTGCCACTGGACGGCCGGGCATCTGTGGCCTGCCGCAGGTCGAGGGGTTCCCCCAAGCTATTGGGACAATTTGCATTGTCTGAGCCGGGCCCCTCATCCTGTGACTGGTAGAAGACAGAGCTGCTGGACTCCTGCGAGTGCAGCATGCTGTATCGTCTCCTCTTGTCCTGGAGGAAGGGAGAGAAAGAAGGTTGGGAATTAGGCTAGATGGCAGGAAGGACATCCACAGAGCAGCAAGCAGTGTGAGGCAAGGTGGTGGAGAGTCCATGTTAGAAGTGGAATAATAAAAAAAGTGTTTTGCTAGCTTGGAGAATTTAGGCAGACTTCTGTTTATGAGATGGTGAATGAAAATTACTTCATATCACTTACATTGTTTATATTTTAAATTATATTTTTTATTTAAAAAAATTTAAAAGGTAATTCTAAATGCCACTGCTGTCTCCAAATAGGTAAACAAAATGAACAGAATGAACCATCTATTCCTCCCATTCCATTCTCCATAGTATATACATACATATAAAACATAAAGGCTTTTGGGGATCATTTTTGTTTTACAAAAACTGGACCATATTACTTTCTATTTAGCAGTATCTTGAACGCTGCACTTTAAACATTTTGGAAATCCTGTATGTCAACTATTCTTTGAAACATTTGATTGTGCAATATTCTACCACCCCTATGGTTAAGCATTCACTTAGTGGCTGTATTTATATTTACATTTAACGCTTTATCAGTCAAAAAGTCAACATGTCATCCATTGATAAATACAAGGTGATGACAGAGAATACAAAAATCACAAAGAGAAAATGCTATTAACCTTCATTCCTTCAACAGTAAGTCAAACCTGATCAGACAACCAAAGTATAAGTCACCTGGTGTAGGAAAGAGGACAAAGTAGAAAAGGAAAAAAGGAGTAGAAAATCACCTTAAAAAATCAGTTCAATTAAAATAAGTATGTGAGACCACAGTGTCTTATGGTACCTATTATTGTTGGGAGCTCTGGGGAGGCTATGAGTACCTTTGGACTAGAAAAAGAAGTTTACGAAGTCCTGGAATTTACAAGAGAAAATTAGAAACCTAATTGACCAGTTCAGTTGTACAAATTGTTGTCTTCTCTCAATAATTAAGTTTATTTGATGAGAAATTCATATTCTGGCTACCAAATAATTTGTAATAATGTCTTTCACAATATTCTCCTGCTACGTGTAACATCAAATGACATTTTGAGGGGAGCAGCATTAATATGTGGCCATAGTTTTTGCCATCACAAAAAATTCTACAATTAATCCTTGGACATAACTCCATTATATCACTTTATTTCTGTTAGATCCCTTAGAAGGGATTTCTGGGTTGAAAAGTTATGTCTTTCTAATTTCATTAGTTATTTGTAGATTGTGTTCCATGGCCTGGCAACTATACCTCACAACTATACGCCCAGATCCAGTTCGTTCCTTCCTGCCAGGAACAGTCTTTCCAGCGAGGATGGCTGCAAGGGCATGTTTCTGGACCCCCACTGACCCCGGGCATTTCTAAGATACTTACAGATCTGGAGTTGGAGATGTATAAGGAGGCATCACACACAATGCCGTATCCCACCAGCCGTTCCCCAGGGAAGAGGGTGCTGGTGCTCAAGGGGGAGACCAGCACTTCGGTGGTCTCCGGGAAGACCCACTCCACAGTCACATCACTCAGGATTGGGGCCATGGCCTTCTTCAGGGATTTGACCATCTGTTGGGCAGAATCAGAACACTGGTTGGGGAGATGTGTGAGCAGGGGTATGTCCAGATGCACGAAGCCCAGGTGAGTATGACCATGCGGGGATGTGAGCAGGAAAGAAGTGACAAGAGGCCTTGGGATGGCTTGCCCACCAGTGAACATGCCACTTCTTAGGCTCCTACAATGCCAGAGTTGGAGCAAATGTTTGCTGGCGTCTTCCCTAAGCTTAGCATTTTATAAATGAGAAAATCCAGGACTCAAAGGAGGGTTGTGACTAGTCCAGGGCACCCAGAAAGTTTGTGTCAAAAACATGAACCAGAGAGTGATCTTCAGCAAGTCGATTTGCTTTCCTGGGCCTTCTTTTCCCCACGTGTTAGAGTGAGGGTCCAGCAGCAGAGGGACGGGGGCCCTTCCACCTACCTTGGGTTGCAGCCGCTCCCCCTCCATCAGGAACTCAGCACTGCCCTTGGACACGGTTGCCAGCCCCTTCACCAGCCTGTGGCAGACGTTGGGTCCAATTCCAAAGCTATAGCACCTGGGCAGGGGAGGAGAGAGGCTGCCACTTCCCATCCTCTCTGCCATCTTTGTCTCCTGGTGGGGCGCATGTTCCATGCGGACTCTCTCACAGCTGGCCCAGCTTCAGGCAGAGGGCCGGGGAAGAGGGCCATCAATGGGCATTTCCATTCACACGTGAAGCCCATGACTTCCGCCCCAGCGCAGAGTCTAAGCAGCAGGAAGGGCTTCCTTTGCCCAGGCTGCTGGTTGGGAGCTGGATACAGAGGTGTGGGCATCTCATCCCTCCTGAACTTTGAGGGGGAGAGGCAAACTTTGAGGTCAGCCATACGACCTTGGAAGCAAAGCTCTAAAATAGCGGTTCTCAACCTGTGGGTCGCTACCCCTTTGGGGGTCGAACGACCCTTTCACAGGGGTCGCCTAAGACCATCGGAAAACACATATATAATTACATATTGTTTACAGTAGCAAAATTACAGTTATGAAGTAGCAAGAAAAATAATTTTATGGTTGGGGGTCACCACAACATGAGGAACTGTATTAAAGGGTTGCGGCATTAGGAAGGTTGAGGACCACTGCTCTAAAAGGGTCTTTCCTTGTCTTCTGGCATTTTTTCCATGTGGCCCGGGTTCTGGAAACCCCAGTCCAGGGCAGCCCGGGATAACCACGTCCTAGACCTTCAGCTTGTGCCCACCTGGTGGAGAAGGCGTGGTTTCGCACCAGCTCCAGCACCTTCCCGGTGTTGTTGACGGCCCCGTCTGTGACCACGAAGAGGAGTCGCGGGTGGCCTCGGTGCACTGGCTGCCGGATGACCCACCTGAGCGGGGAGAGGATGTTGGTGCCACCCATGTCAGCCCGCATTCTCTGAATGTTTTCACAGGCTATGGCCAAGGTCTCCTGCAGGAAAGGCACAGGCAGGGAGAGAATTCCCAGGGTCACCGTATGGTGCGGAGACTCTGAGCCCCTTGGGGGAGGAGTCCTTTTGTTTCCCTAGATCAGCAATTTTCAACTTTTTTTTTTTTTAACATAAACTAATTACTAAAATTCCGAGGCACATCAAAAAATATATTTGTTGCTGATCTAACAAAAATAAAGGTATACTTTTGATTCATTCACACCAGATGGCTAATGCGTTGGCTGCTGTCATTTGTGTGTGTGACAATCTAAGGGGAAAAGAGGTCTGTGCCCCAGACTAAATAGATAGGTGTTGCATGTCTTAGAAATCCTTGCAGCACACCCGTTGAAAATCGCTGCCCTAGATAATACTCTAACCTCGCCAGAGTTGAGTCCTGTTCCCAATCTCACCTCTGCCCCACATACAGGAAGAATAATAGGTGGACACTTATTTGACATGGTTCTGCCCAATGACACCCCCACCAGTGCCTGCCGTGCTACCATTCTCGGTGTTATATTAACTTATCATTGTCCTTTCTGGCCCAGGATTACTGGCCTCGGATGAATGTCACTACAGCAAGGACAGATTCTCACTGGACATCAGATGTCCTTCTGCTCCTGACTCAGGAAGATGCTCTTCCAACATCCATGCTCAAAAGTCTTAAAATGTATAATGTACCTTTGAGCCAGAAAGACTAGAAATTTATCCCAAGGGAATCATGAAGGAGGGATGTGAAGCCTTTGATACAAAGGTGATAAGCAAAAAAAAAAAAAAAAAAAAAAAAAAGCAACTTCAGTGCCCAACTGCAGGGGTTAGTTAAATAAGTCACGCCTATCTGCAGTGAAACACTAGGCAGCCATTAGAATTATGCTGCGGATTTATACTTAATGTCATAAAAATGTGCTCATGATAGCTGTTGTGTTAGAAAAGTAGTTTCTGGAAGGCCTAATCCTATCTTTCCTGAAACTGTGGGTAATGCACAGAACAAGGTCTGGAGGGATTTACTCTAAGCTCTTAATATTGTTTTTCTTTTTGTTTTTCTGACGTGATCATGTGAGATTTACATATTTTTCTTTTTGATTATCTAGTTTCAAAGGATGTGGGATAATCAATATATTATTATTGCATTTAAAACACTCATAAACTACTTTTAATTGAAAAGTGGCTCCGAAGTCCTCCCTTCCTTCCTTCCTCTCTTCCTTCCTTCCTCCCTCCCTCCCTTCCTTCCTTCTTTCCTCCAATTCCTAGGCCTGCAATTCTGAACGTGCTGCTGGGGCCACAGTCCTGTTATTTAAAATTGTAGCTTGAGTCTCGTGAGTCCCATTCTCAGCCCACTTACCCACCTATTCACTCGGCCATCCCTTCCTGTTCACTTCTTTGGCTCAACCTTGCACGGATCTATTGTCCTCATAAGACAGAGGCTTCAAGCCCTGACCGGTTTGGCTCAGTGGATAGAGCATTGGCCTTCAGACTGAAAGGTCCCAGGTTCGATTCCGGTCAAGGGCATGTACCTTGGATGCGGGCACATCCCCAGTAGGAGGTGTGCAGGAGGCAGCTGATCGATGTTTCTCTCTCATGGATGTTTCTAACTCTCTATCCCTCTCCCTTCCTCTCTGTAAAAAATCAATAAAAAATATATTAAAAAAAAAAGACAGAGGCTTCAGTGAGTGGCAGGCCTAGGATATACATCCTCTTTCTACCCCTCCCTGGACCCCTGTCTACACACACCCACACTTTGTCCAACATGTTCTTTATTTTAAAGAGGAGGGTGTCAGAGGCTGAGGTGTTAGAGAACTGCCTGAGCAGAGTTAGCCTCTCTTTCCTTCTTGGCTCCTGGGTATCATCCTGGTCCTATACGTGTGGACAGCCTGTGAGCAGGCCTCCTCTCTCCTTTTCTGTCCGTTGCTCCTCACCACCCGCCCCTCCTGGTCCCAGCCTGGTCCTTCCTTACCTCGTTGTAGGTCTGACTGGAAGGGAAGAGGCTCTTAAATGTGGATCCAAACCCAATGACATTGAAGAGGCAAGCCGGCATGAGGCTCTTAAGAGCCACCAGCATGGCATCCTGGCAGGCAAGAAAGGGATTTTCAGGATTCGGGAAGGAGTTATAACTTCTGCCACTTCACACCGGTATTATTATCCCAGCAGGAATCTGTCCCACACAGGCCTTCCACCCCCTGCCTGCACCCAACAGCACCTTTTCCCCCAGATCAAGAAATCTGCTGATGCTGAGCGGAGGCTGGACCAAAGCCATCTCATGAAATTTCTCACTCGTGTAGCAAGTCTGACTTTTCAAAGCCATTCTGTTATGGTTGCCAGTTCCATCTCACCTCCTGCTGACCCTGAGAGGTAGGGAGAGCAGGGAGCACCCACTCCTTTCCGCCAAAACAAAATTGATGTCTAAGGGAGGCATGTGGCCTGATCCGGCTCACCCTGGTGATGGGACAGGCTTCTGGCTCTCACTCGGGGCCTTTTGCAGCAGAATTCACCTGAATTATCATTGACTAGGGATGAATCCCTTTGGGACAGTCTCTTTAGGTCATATTTGTTGAATGCCCAGGATGTACTTTACCTACATTACCTCATATAATCTTCACAATCACCCTTGAAGCAGGCACAATAGTATCCCCATTTTATAGAAGAGAACACTGAGGTACAGAGAGGGGAGCAACTTGTTGGTGAGCATTCAGATAGTAAATAGTGGAGGCAGGACTCAGACACGAGTCACTCTGCCTGCAAAGTCTGTGAACATTAGAATCGTAACCTACTTAACTATGCAACATCAGGAGACCCGGATAAAGGTATATTGGAAAAAACAATGCCAAAGAAGAAAAGGGGAGGAGATGCCAAGAGGGAAAAAGGATGATATTGATGATGAGGCAATGATAAGTATCAAGCAATTACTACAGATCAAGCACTGTGACCCACTCTTTATATTACCTCATTTAATCTCTAAAAGAGTGGTTAAGAAGATGCACTTTGATGTCAAACATATCTGGGTTTACATTGTACCTTCACTATTGCTAACTTGACCTTGGGCTAGTTATGTCATTCCTCTGAGTCTCAGCCCGGCACAGAGTAGACAGTCAGCAAGTGGTTATTATTATCTACCCAAGAAGATGCATATTAATATTAATACCTTTATTTTACAGAGAAGAAAACGGAGGCTTCGAGAGTTTAGGAATTGTACTGGATCGCAAAACCTAAAGATAGGACCGAGGCTTTCAAAACATAGCTCTGAGCCCTGGTTGGTGCAGCTCAGTTGGTTGGACATCATCCTGTGCACCAGAGGGTTGCTGGATCGATTCTTGGCCAGGGCACATGTCCGGGTTGGGTGCTTGATCCCCAGTAGGGGGCATGCAGGAGGAAGCTGATCAAAGTTTCTCTCTCACATCCATGTTTTTTTCGCTCCCTCTTTCTCCCTTCCTCTCTCTACATACCAATTTAAACATTTAAAAAAAAATCTTTAAAAAGCGAAGCTTTAAAAAACAACAACACAGCTCTGAAATCTTCATTCATGTTGGTGCTGCCTTGGCACAGAACCCAGGAGTTGGGGGGAGGGCTCTCCCTCACCCCCATATAGTCTACTGATGGCAGCCCAGGGATCTCAGCATGGCTTCAGGGAAACAAGCTGTTCCACTCCAGAATTTAGAAGTAAACAGCTGTAAGTGGATCCTAGCAACTTCCACACCATAAGGGCCTGCAGCCCCTCTCCCACCCCCTCTGTAAACATGAACATTAATGTTCTCTTTGTTGCTTGTGTCAATCCATTTTGTGTCTCTATGAAAGAAGTCCAGATCTGCTTATTTTTTCATTAGCCGCTAGTGTGTATTCCTGCTAGCAGGAGACGTTGCTGATCCATACAGATTGTCTCTGCTCACACCTATTAGAATTTTCAAAGCCGTGTTTTTGGCAGCAAGTGGCGGCTGAAGAATGAGACCAGCTGCAGGAAATTAAATTGGTTGAACTTTCCCCTTCCGCGTGGCTGTTTGGATTTCTATTCTCTCCCACCTCCCTATTTCCAGTTTTTCCTAAAACTTCAACATAATCAGCCACAATTAATGATGCAAGCAACCCCCCCCCATGACCTCATTATCAAGGTGGGGTGGGGGAGTGGGGGGGAGGGGTGTATGGCCTGAGTAATTTCTGTGTCTTTTTCTAAAAGGGGCAGGCGCATGTAGCAGAATGGATTGTGCTGATGCAAAGCCAGTTGTGAAAGGTAACCTTGAGGTCAGGGAGCTGAGCTGGAAAAGCAAGCAAGCAAGACTCCTAGGGGGAAGGAACTGTGAGAGGAGCCCTGGAGGGAGCTGTCATCAGAGAATTCTGGAATGTCAAGGTTGGAAAGGTCTTTAGTTCAGGAAATGGATTTCCAATCAGGAACCAGCTCCATTCAGCTGGTAGTAATGGCCTGCAGCACCTTGATGAGAACAATACAGAGACTGAGTCCAGACTCAGCGTGGAAAAGAATGTCACGGTCAGTTGTTGATGTCTGCCTGGGCTTGGGAGAAGGGAACAAAGCGATGTAGGACATATGGTTGCCCTCCCTGTATTAACCCTCCCTTCTCATTTTACAGACAGTATAAACAAAGCCCAGAGTTGAGAATCAATTTGTCCAAAGCCACATAGCCAGCCAGTGGCAGACTTGATCCTGGAACCCAGGCATTTCTCTTTTACTAAGTCATGCAGCAGAAAAGACATAATCAGAAAAGAGAGCTTTTCTTAAAGGGGGAGTAGGTGTAACTCCCTATCAGAAAGGTGAGGAAAATGAGCACTGAGCC
This sequence comes from Myotis brandtii, assembly GCF_000412655.1. NCBI lineage: Eukaryota > Metazoa > Chordata > Mammalia > Chiroptera > Vespertilionidae > Myotis > Myotis brandtii. The sequence continues at coordinate 53,491 of NW_005359117.1, forward strand.
AGGATAGGGAAAGCTTAGGCTCCCTTGTTAGCACTGTGATGTTCGAAAAACAGCCTCTCGGCGACTCAGTTTCCTTACCTGGAAATAGGCAGGGAAGGTGGATTCAGTGCTCTCTAAGGGATGCTCCATGATCCCATGATACTTAAAGTAACTGTGGAGACATCTTACAAATTGGTCCGGCTGTGGAATGGGATACACATGGGCACTGGACTGTGCTTCAGCACTCCAGCACTGTGGACAGCTCCCCATTCCAGTATTTGTTTTTGATGGCGGGCAGGAGCGGGGAGAAGGTACCAACCAGTCCTACATCCCAGTGTCAAGAGGCCTCAAATAGGAACTTGGGTTCCATATAGGATGCTCTCTCATGCTTCAAGACCAAACCCAGTCATAGCATGACTGAGGAGCTAGCTGGCCTCACAGATCCCACCTAACCTCTCCTCTCCTTGTTATCCTGTTGCCCTGGGAACAAGAGTTTGCTCCAGGCACAAACTGGGAAAGGAGCGAAATTTCAGGTGACAACTGAGCCCTCCCCCTTCTCCTTCCCTCATGCCTTGTTTTCTTGAACTGTGATCCTTTACCCAGTTCAATGAACCATGACTGAGGGTTTTTTATGCCTAAATATAGAGCAAGGCCCCATGGGGAGAGATATATGAGCAAAGATCTGGCCCTTTCCTTAATGAGTTTCCCATAACTCCAGATGAGACAGACCTGCACAGCTAGACATACAAGGGAGAGGTGGATAATGCCGGAACTGAGGCGAAGAATCTCCCGAGGGAGAGGATATGCTTCTAGACATTGGGAGAAAGGTGATTACTCTGTCTTCCTCACTCATCAGAAGTCTCCACAGCAGCGAGACCATGCTCCATACATGACTGGTTTGAGGGCAGAAACTGAGTTTACACCCTTCTGTCTTTTTAGACGGCCAACCACAAAATTTTGCCCATATTAGGCATTTTGAGGGGGGAAAAAAAAAGAACCAAATTTTTTCTACTGGATTCTACACATTATTTGATGACAGGGGCCATCTCCAGTGAATTTCTGATGTCAGGTCGCAGGGACAGACAGACAGACATGGGTTTAGTATTAGACCACACGGGCTGTGTGACCTTGGGTAGGTTATTGAAACTCTCAGGATGGGCTTTCCACTTTGGCAAATGGAGACAATAGCACTAACCTCAGGATTATTAGCTGGATTCAACACCCAGCTGTACCCCTCTCCACTCAGTACCTACTGAGCTGTGTTAGCCTGAGCAGCACTCAGCGAAGGTTGTAGAATGTCAAGGGAAGATGTTGATAACTTCATCCCTTGTAAGTGGACAATAGTTCTGCCTCTGCTCATACCACTTCAGGGTTTTCTTTTGGGAGCACATTGAGTTTGGGTGTCTCTGTTCAAACTGATTTTAAAAAGTTGTTGTCCCTTTTAGACATGGAGAGCCATTTAGGAAGGTGGTTCAGGTGTGGAAGAGGGGCTTCTTGGAACGGAAAGTGCTGATGAAGCTGGTTTGGGGGAGCACAGCTGATTTACCCTGGAGCACAAGACCCCGGGGAGGGGTCCTCTAACAGGTACCTTGACGCGGTGGATGTTGGTCCCACTCATGCTGCCGCTCCTGTCAATGAGGAAGATAAACTCGCCATGGGTCTTCCTCAGGTTCGGCTGGAATGACTGGAGGTCAGGACAGAAGTTGAGCATGATGACAGAATGGTGGGGAATGTCCTTGTGGAGGCGTTTCCGGATGATTTCTGTCTGGAGGAGAAAGAAAAACTCTCACTTGGTATTCAAGGCATCCATGCTGCTCACGTGGTCTCCCATTACTCACCAAGTAGAGTCAAGATCCCGCTCATGCCCTGCACGCGAGGCTTCCAGGATGACTGCACCTGGCTCTCTATTTGCTAGCGTTTCACTGGTTGCAACAGCAAACATGGACTTTGGAGGCAGAAGGCCTGGGTTTGAATCCCAGCTCTGTCACCGTCTCGCTGTGTGATCTTGAACAAGTCCCTCCCCTGGGCCTGTTTCTTCAATTTTAAAAACGAGGCACATAATGTTCCCTTCTCCGGGTGGTTATGAGGACGAACTGAGCTGGCGCCCAGATGGGAGGCCTTCCGTTGAGTAGCAGTTTCTTTCTCTTTCACACTCAGTGTCTGAGCTACTCTCTGGCTTATCTGGGCTGTGACCTTGGTTTCTCTGGTTTACTGAGTCTCTCCCACTGATAACTTTCTACTCTTTCTCTAAATTTTACCTTTTGGAAAGCCTGCCCCAATCTTCCAGGTGGACTCAATTACTTGGTCTCCTCATCTATGAACTAAGGACAAGAGTACGTGCCTCCCCAAGTTGTACGAATAAAGGCAATGCTTGTGAAGCCCGCTGCCTGGCAGTCGTCGGCTAAATGGTAGCCATCATCCCTGTTGTGGTTTGTCGTGGGCTCAGGCATTGCTCACATGCAGCTTTGTGCTCATATCTCTGCCTCCCCTCTCGCTTGTGTGTTACTTGAAGGTAGGTCATGCCTGAGCTTCTTTTTTTTTTTAATCTCTAGGGCTTAACACAGAGCCTGGTGCAGAGGTGGGCTCGGTAAACGAAGGGAGAACAGCCCCGTAGTTCTTGACCTTTTCGTGTGTTCTCCTGGCTGACGTGGTGCTGAGCCTTCCTCTCCCTCCATCTCCCGCCTCTCTCTGTCTCTTTATCTGACTGCCTCTGGGTGGACATGTCCCTTTGTGTCTGTTTTTCAGTTTTGGTCTCTTTGCATCCCTTCCCCAACTCAGTAGATGACATCATCACCCATCCAGGTGTTCAAACCAAAGGTGGAGGACTTGTCGTTGCTTCTTCTCTTTTTCTCATCCCACACATCTGCTCCTTCAGCGAAGGATTGCTAGTTCTGCAGCTAAAACACACCCCGAATGTGTGCTCTTTTCTGTCTCCACTGCCACCATCCAAGTTCAGGACACTACCATCTCTTGCCTGGGCCCTTGTCATCGCCTCTTACTGGCCCCTTTCCCCCAATTTGACTCCCTGGTGGCCCATTCTGTGTAGAGCAGGCAGCGAGATCATTCTTGCCATTCTCTTGCCTGAGCAACGGTTTCCCCTCATACCCTGTGCCATGGCGTATGAAGCCCCCAGGGCCTGACCCTGGCCTGCCTGTCCACCTCATCTTTGCCCACTCCCCACATTTCACCCACACAGCCGCCCATTTCCCAAACATGTCACCATTATTCTGTTTCCAGTTCTTCACTGTCCACCAGGTCTCATTCTCAGACAGGCTTTTTCTAGACACCTGGCTGAACAGCAGCCAGTGCTTGCCCCTCACTCCTACATCATCCTGTTTTATTTCTCTCCTGGTCCCCAGCCCTCTCCAAACGGACCGTGCTCATTTGGTTACTTCTTGTGTATCTCCCTGTGCTAGAAGGCAAGCCCCATGAGGACAAGGATGTGTCATTTTTAGTGTGGCCTCCCCAGTGTCTAGAATGGAGCCTGACATCTATTGGACACATAGTGTTTGTTGACTGAATAAGTGAGAGAATGAATCTGTGTGGGTCTGTCTACCACCGACCTGTGTGTGCAAGTTTGTTTTTTCTCTATTTGTCTCTGCTTCTCACCGCATCGCCGTCTTTTCTACATGGTTATCTTCCTGTGCCATTTGCTCCCTCTTTGCTAAATCACAGTTTTGACAGCTTGTCCCTCCCACTCTTCCTGATTGACATTTGCCTTCTGGCTGCCCGCCTCCCTCCTTGGCAAAGGATCAGGCTCTCTGTCCCGCAGGGAGCTCCTTTGCCAGAGCCACGCCCAGCCTGGCTCTCTCGATGACAGAGCCCAAGGCAGTAACAGCCACATCAGCCTCTCAGAGAGTGGGGGCCCCTGGCTCAGGATTCTCCAATGGCTCCTCAAGCTGCCATTATCTAATTATAATAAACTCATCACTTTGGGGCAGCTTCAGGCTGATGGCTGTCATTCCTGGAGCTCATGAGAATACAGGGTATTTGCACAACCAACCCAAGGTGGAAAACTAATTCTCATTCGCTTCAGTGGTCCCAGAGCTAATTGATTTAAGGTTTGGTAGGCGGGGGACCCAGCTCCAGCCTGGGAGGCCCATTGTCCCCCCCCCCCGACGTTGTCCACATGCTGTAGTTCTCAGAGCTCAGTACACACCTGGCATTGCCACCCCCACTCTGAGAACCTGGCTCAGCCTCTTCTCCCATCTGACTCATCTGGGTGAGGGGGCACTTCTGGGAGAGGTATTTCCAGTGGGTCGCTAACTGGCAGTGATGTGATGGGCACCGAGCCATCTACACCTTCCTTTTGTCATCCTCCCCATCTCCACCAAGCAGGTGCTTCCAGTGGGGCCTCTAACAGTCAGGGTGAGCAGTAGGCTGTCTACATGTGTTTCCGTACACTCCTCAGCGGCCACATCCTCTGCCAGCCAGGCCCGCAGGAATGGGAAGGGCTCCTAAATCTAGTGTCACTGCCCTCGGATTGAGTCTAAGTCCTTAGCTTCGTTGCCATCCAAGTCAAATCCCAAGAGAACGGTCTTCCCATGCCCCAGCTCATAGTTATTTTGGGGTGCTAAACCTCAGTTTTTTCAGCCAATAAGCAAAGAGAATAAAAAGAAGTGGGCCATCATTCTTAAAGGTATCTTGGCCTCGGACCCGGCTTGGTGTGCAGGGTCATGAACAGGAGGGAGACTGCCGGTACAATTTGTGGCCATCGGCTGAGCCTCCTAGCATTTCTTCCCCATGCGGCCCCTCAGCGGAGGGTCTCTTGTCCTTCAGCTTCGTGGGGGAGAGGGTAGGCAGAGGGGCAGGATCTTTGTTAGCCTTTCCCTTCCCTGGCTTTACTGTCTATGTAACAGCCACCAAGGACCCAGAGGAAGGAACAGCGAGAGACCCATTCAACAGGTGGGAAAACAGAGGCCCAGGAGTAAAGAAAGAGCTGGGAGTGCACCGGCTGTCGGGGTAATACCTGGGGAAGCACCAGCTGAGAATTTTACCCGGCTTAGGTACCTTGGTACCTTAGGTACCTGGCTTAGTCACTAGAGCAGTGGTTCTCAACCTTCTGGCCCTTTAAATACAGTTCCTCATGTTGTGACCCAACCATAAAATTATTTTCATTGCTACTTCATAACTGTAATGTTGCTACTGTTATGAATCGTCATGTAAATATCTGATATGCAGGATGGTCTTAGGCGACCCCTGTGAAAGGGTCGTTCGACCGCCAAAGGGGTCGCGACCCACAGGTTGAGAACCGCTGCACTAGAAGGTGACCTGGCAGACAGCGTGAGGACAGCACCAGGGTGACTGCTACAACTGAGAGCCATTTGCCTCTGCCCCGCAGTGCCCCGGCCCTTTGCTGCCCCCCCTGACCACCCCCCCCAAAGGGAAACATTGACAAGGACCTGCCACCAGCTGCTGCATGACCTCAGGCAAGTCCCTGCCCCAGCTCATTCTCCTCAGTGAAGTCCAAGTCCCCAGTGCCACCCCGGTTCTGCCACCCCTGGCTCCTCCTTCAGTCGCCCTCACCTTTCGCTCTGCACTGCTGTCCTTCTTCATCCCTTTAATGAAATCTGCTCTTCCCCTCAGGTGCTGCTCAAATTCTCCCACGGTCATGTCCCCTTTCTCCATCAGGACATGTGGCATGTGGGGCTCTGCAGAGATGAGATCAAGTCTTGGCACGTGCCCGAGTGTGAGGGTGATGCCAGGGGCCTCAGCTTAGGGGCGGAATCCTCAGAGTGGGGAGGACTCCCAGTAGGAAGAGGGGTACAGAAGCCCTGGCTGCCCGAAGCAGGGTGAGGCCATGGGAAGACTCCTTAGCTGGGTGGCAGAAGTGCCTAGTGGCCATGGCTGACCCATGGCCCCTCTCTGGGCCTCAGTTTATCCATCTGTAAAATGGGAGTGGGACTGGTTGCTCTGATATTTTCAGGTCCTGGCATTCTAATGAATTCTTAGAGACAAAAGAGTTGTTCCCTGAGAGGTCAGAGCTGCCAGGGCCTCCCTGAGCTTGGGTTTCAAAGATCCTCTGCTCAGCTGGCCTGCGGACAAAGTGCCTGCCCCAGTGGATGCACGAGATCCTGGAGCCTCTGGGGCAGGAGATACTCAATTCCACCAGCTGGAGCCAAGTTTCCGCGGAGGTTGGTCTCCTCTCCTCTGCCACACACCCCTACCCTTTCCCTGGCTGACCACTGGGCGAGGGGCCACCTGTCTGTGCCCCATGGGCTCAGCACCTCCTCCCTCCCACAGGCTTCCCGGGGGTCCACCCTGGGGCACGGTACCGCTGGGGTGGATGAGGATCTCCACCGGCCGGTCGAAGGTGTGCCTGTTGGCCAAGGTGATGATTATGCTCTTGGCCGAGCATGCGGACGGGGCGGCGTCGGCTCGAATCTCATGGGTCGGACTCTCTACCCCTGAGTGGCACAGAAAGGTGGGATAGGCTCAGGAGCCCTGAGAGAGATAGGGGCTTTGTGGGGGACACTGAGATGCAAGCCAGAGATGACACTCCTGCCCGTCAGGGGCGCCTGCCCAGCTGGGTAGCCATGGACAGGTCTCCTCAATTTCCCCATTTGCAAAGTGGGGACCCAGTGGCGGGGAGCTGAAGGAATTGCCTCCCATGGAGGCGCATAAAGATAGAAGATGCTCAACGCTGGATCGGTGGGCACCCCATGAACACCTCTCAGGCTGGAATGCCATGCTGCTCTGACAACACACTTGTTGATGAGAAACCACAGCCTTTTAAAGCCTTGAGTGGGCTGGAGAGGGGAACTGTCAGAACAATGGCTCCAACTCTGGCTGCAGGTTAGAATGGCCTGGGACCTTCTGAATAGCCAATACCCAAGGCATAGCCCAGACCAAGGGCCCCAGAAGCTCGGGCGGGAGATGGGTGGCAGGATTCTGGAAGATCCCTGGTGATTCCACTGTGTAAGTGAGAAGCAGGAAGCGGCTCTATGGCTGAACCGCTGGGAGGGGACCAAGAACCACCCGCGCCATGCACATTCCCCAGGAGGCCATGGCGGTGGGGTGGACAGCCTGGAAGGCTCATTGGGAAGGGCTCATCTGTGGCTGGGGAGCAGGAAATGGGAATCCGTGCAGCTCCATGTACTTCAGGATGTCCTCCATCCGGGCCTGTCACATCCCCCACCCTCCCCTTACGCTCTGCCCTGGGCAGCTTTGGGCCGGAAGCCCTCCCCAGCCTGGGCCCTCAAGTCTTCCTGGCGCCTACCTGGGTCTGGGCAGCTCCCTCTCACCTGCGAGCAGGCATGGCCCACGGATCTCCAGCTGGAAGTTGAACTCATATTCCATGGGGTTGGACACATCCATGTCCAGAAGAGTTGCCAGGCACAGCTTGTTCCAGGAGTCCAGGGCCCGGGCGCCGAAGCAATGCTTGTCTTTGCTGGGAAGGGGGTTGAGAGGAGGAGGAGGA
>NW_005359117.1:60924-75708 GCF_000412655.1 Myotis brandtii
GGAGGAGGAGGAGGAGGAGGAGAGGGAGGAGGAGGAAGCGGGCAGCCAGGACCAAGGCAGAAGGGGTGGGGGTGCCTCGTGAGAGGACATCGAGAGGACGGTGAGTCTCAGGCAGCCTTGGCTCCCCTGCAGCCCAGCCCAAAAGGGGGCTGAGGAGCTCCCTCCCACCCCAGACCCTTACTCTCCCATTCAACCTGATCCCGGGGAGATCCTGGATTCAGACACAGGCCCCGAGACCCTGGAGGGCTGGGCCAGGGGCCAGGCTCAGTGCTCCACAGCGTTAGCACACATTGTTCTCACCAGAACCCTCAGAAAAAAGCCACTTGGCCCCCGTCTCCCCCATCTCCCACACGGAGAAACTGAGGCTCAGCAAGATGAGGCAACTAGCCCCAACATTCCCACAGTCGGGACTTGGCAGAGTGAGCATGCTCACCCAGTCTGTCTGGCTCCCGTTCAACTATATCACAACCCTTCTCAAATCCCTGCTCTGTGTCTGGGAGCTGGGAGCCCTCGAATAAGCCTTGGTTTTCTCATCCATTAAATGGGGATAATAATGACATAGTTGTTTTTCATGAGTGTCTGTCCCCTGCTGAGCGCTGACGTTTCTGGCTCTCTTTCTGTGTTGTCTCTCACCCTGTCTGTGATCCTGGTCCCTCTCCTGCCCTCCCCATGGGCACACCCTCTGTCTTTGATGAATGTCCTTAACAGCACATATCCGTGGTGGCGTTTGGTTGTGAATGCACTTTAAACTGAAAAGATTATATTCTATTATGAATCTCACTCATTACTTCCCTTATTATTTAATTAAAAAATATATGTTTTTATTGATTTTTAGATAGAGAGGAAGGGAAAGGGAGAGATAGAAACATCAATGAGAGAGACACATCCATCAGCTGCATCCTGCACACCCCCTACTGGTAATCGAGCCAGCAAACCAGGCATGTGCCCTGACCAGGAATCAAACCAGGGACCTTCTGGTCCAGGGTACGACGTTCAACCCCCTGAGCCAGACCAGCCAGGCCATTACTTCCCTTTTTTTCACTCAACACTGTGTCTAAGCTCTGTCCAAGTCTGTAAACCAAAGTCATTGCTGCTGACATGGTACCTGTCATTATATTGTGTAAGTACTTTATATTGTACTTATTTGCTCCTGCCTCCACCTCATGTCCATGGGCACCACCACCATGAAGACCCTCATCTGTGTCGCCTTTTTGAACTTATGAAAGGATTTCTCTGGGATCCCTGGGTCAAAGGGCACACACGGAGTGTTCCAAGACTGCTCTCCGTGGTGCTGCCCCAGATTCCACCTTCACCAGCACTGAACACGTCTCCTAGCCTCATCCTCGCCAACACTGGGTATTATCTATTTTTCTCTCTCTGGGCAACTTTGAGGCTCATCGGGATTTGATGCAGGCCTCTCCCACGAGCACCTCTGCTAACTCTGCCTGCTGGGATGGGCAGGAACCTGCTTTCCGGGGCCACCTCAGGGGCCTCTTGTCCCTTGATCTGCCAAAGTCCTGGCTGTCCCCAGCTCCACCAGGTCCTGCCTCTCAAAGGCACCAAGCTTGGCGCCTATGGCAGTACTTACAAAGGTAACATGCAACCTGGTGTCCCCTGGGCTGAGACTGGCTTGTGCCTACAGCTTCTCTGCTGTGGCAAAAGTGTCCTCACCCTCGGCTTCAAGGTCCTACACGATCTGACTCCACGTCAGCCCTCTGACCTCTCTCCTTCATTCTCCCACCTGCTATAGCTATACTGGCCTGCCTGCCGCTCCTTGCACACACCAAGCCTGCTGCCTCAGGGCCTTTGCCTCTGCTGTTCTCCCTGCAGGAGTGCTAGATCTGTGCCTACATCCCCCTCACCCCCCTGGTCTCAGCTGAAATATCACTCCTCAGAGAAGCTTGGCCTGGCCCAGGACCTCTGGGTTGGGTCCCTCTTTTATCTATCTATCATCTATCTATCTATCATCTATCTATCTATCTATCTATCTATCATCTATCATCCTCACCTGAGGATATTTTTCCATTGATTTTTAGAGAGAGTGGAAGAGAGAGGGAAAGACAGAGAGAACTATTGATATGAGAGAAACACATCAATTGGTTGCTTCCTGCACGTGCCCCAACCAGGGTCCGGGCCAGAGAGGAGCCTGTAACCGAGGTACACGCCCTTGATCAGAATTGGACTTGGGACCCTTCAGTCCACAGATTGATGCTCTATCCACTGAGCCAAACCAGCTAGGGCAGGTCCCTCTTTTATACTCTTAGCTTAATGAATGTCTCTTTCATTATACTTTTCACATAATTAATTATGCATGCAAGTGCACCAGTGGGTCCACATTAGGGGTGTTATTCATTGGATAATGATCTCTCCCACCAAGTTCTAAAAAGGCAGGATCTGTGGTGATTTTGGATCCCTAACACTCAACTCAGTGTCCTAAGTGCATGAAAGAATAAAGCCTGGAAATTCTAATCCCAAGGTGTCCAAATTCCAGAACATCTGGCCAGTAGCATTCCAAGGCATCAGGGAGACCCCAATGCTCTAAAAGTGAGAGGGGCAGGCGCCGTTGTTCAGGGGGTGGCCTCCAGCGCCGAGCCTCACCTTCAACTCCATCTCCACCGCCCTGCACACCCTGACTTCACCTGACAGACCCCCCACTGCCCACCTGAGACGCTGACCCTTGTCCCCTTGTCCGGCCAGGGGCTCCTTACCCGTGGGCCTGTTGGCTGGAGGGGTCACCGCTCTCTGTGCAGAACTGGGGCACGGTCGGGGCGCAGACAGCAGGCAGCAGGACCCGCATGGCCCCGCTGGGCAGCGTCGGGAGCTCTGAGGAGGTGCTGATGAAGACCTTGACGTTCTCCATCGGGGTGATGGTCCCCAGGTTGACCACAAAGAGGATCCGCTCCAAATCCTCGTCCAAAGCCACCTTTCCCAGCGTGCAGGAAGGTGGGACCACGGAAACCCCCTCTCGCAGGATGTTTCCTAAGCGCCAGGCCTGGAGTCAGCCGCCCGTACATCATGGCTAGTGCCCCCTACGCTTGCTGGGCGGTAGGTCTGAGTCGCCCATTTTGCTGATGGGAAACAGCTCAGCATAGGGGTGACTCGGCCAAGTTCCTCAGCAAATGACTAACTCGTTGAACCAGGATTTGAACCTGCATGGGCCTGATGCCAGGCCTGCTGGGATTGGGAGACTTGGACCCACAAAACCCCAACAGAGGGTCACGTCTCCATCCGCAGACTCTACCTCCCCACAGGAACCACATTCAAGCATGCCCCACCCTGGGATCCATGCTTTTGCTCCGTCCTTTTATCTGTAAGGCCCATCCCCCCACCCCTACTTATCCAGTCTTACCCTTCTATCCAATCCCTTCAGGAACCTCTCCATGAATACCTCCCAGGCCCCAATCTGTACCCCTCTTTCCCTCCTCTGACATTATCCAGACCTCTTTGGGCACAGCCACTTTCCACCTGCTCTCATGGTCACTGCTAGGCACAGCCTAGCTATTCTTCCAGGCTGTGAGTGGTCGTATCAGCCTGAGGGCAACTTTGCAGCTTACACATGGTAAGTGCTCATTAAAATATTCTTGAATGTCCCAATGATCAGATGAACAAACATCACTTCAATCATAGATCCAATGGTGAGGATCTCTTACATCATGTGATACTTGGTCTGGATTCAAGCCCTGTCTCAAACATGTGGAGGGGAGCAAAGGAGGGAAGAATGGGAGACATCTATAATACTGTCAACAACAACAATATATATATATCATGCTGTGTGACCGTGGACCAGTCACTGACCCTCTCTGAGCCTCTTCATCCTCAATAGCAATTTGAGTACTTAGTCTGTACCAGGGACTGTGGTGCGTGCTCTGCATAGATGCTCTCTGTTGAGCTTTGGTGTGTATAACTATTAGCTTCATTTTACGGATAATTTTAATATTTTTTCTGAGCTCACACCACTTGCATGGACCAGAATAGGGAGTCAGACCCTGGTGTGACTCATTCCACAACCTCTGAGCTTAAATGACATGCTGTTCTGTTCTGCAGAGAGAGCCTTAGAACCTGTGGTTGAACCCTCTGATCCTCACCATGCTTCCTAGATGAGAAGAGGAGAGGTTGCCTCTGTTTACAGACAGTAAGGTGAGGTTCAGAGAGGGCCAGTGACACACAGGATTCCTGACTCCTACTGTCATGCTCTCTACCCTACACCATCGCTACCCTTTCAGCCTGCCCGAGACTTCAGCCAGGCCCAGATCCTGCCAGAGCCCTTCTGGCCTCCTTACCTGTGACAGTTGTGGCTCGAAGGTGGGTGGCATTGAAGTGGCCACTCTCCATCTTGGCTTTGTCCTTGATCTGTACCGTTATAACCCGGTCAGCAATGACCGCCTCAAAGCCGATCACCGTGGTGTACTCATCCAGCGGGTACACGAAGAGGCCTGTCGGAGTAGGACCGAGCATCACGGGGTGCCCCGGCCCCACCCTGCACACCCCACCCCTGGGAAGGAACCCAAGCCTAGGTTGGTACTCACTGCCATGCAGTGGTTCTCAACCTTCTGGCCCTTTAAATACAGTTCTTCATGTTGTGATCCAACCATAAAATTATTTTCGGTGCTACTTCATAACTGTAATGTTGCTACTGTTATGAATCGTAATGTAAATATCTGATATGCAGGATGGTCTTAGGCGACCCCTGTGAAAGGGTCATTCGACCGCCAAAGGGGTCGCGACCCACAGGTTGAGAACCTCTGATTTAGAGGCTGCCAGAGAGGACTTGGGCTGGGACCTGAGGGCTCTGCACTGAGGCCGGGCACTCTGTGAGCACAGGGGCTACTGGGAAAAGGACAGCAGCCCCCCTGTCCCAGCCAACGCTTACTCTGCAGGCACGTGAGGCCAGTGTGGCCAGGGCCCCTGACTTTTCGAGAGAAAGTAAAATTCTGGATTTGATGTGACCTGTTGTGTGGGCCAAATAAAACACATGTGCGTGGTGAATTTGCTGTCCGTGGCTCCCAGGAGCTGGGGCGTTGGAGGCAGTAAACTAGGGTTTGAATCTGGGCCCTGCCCCCTCTCTTAGCCTGGTGACCTTGGACAAGATGTTTAGTTTCTCTAAGCCTCACAGCCCCATCTGTAAACTGGGGATAATAGAGCCCCACTCATAGGGTCATCATGAAAATGGAAAAAATAAGCTATGTGCCCACATGTTTATACCTTAGTGCTTCTCAGCCTTTAAGAGCACACAGATCACGGGTAAGGGGGTGTGTCTTGTTAAAATGCAGATTTTGACTCAGGAGTTCTGGGGTGGGGCCTAGATCTGCATTTCTAAGCAGCCCCTGAGTGAAGTGGATGGCTCGATGGTGCGGGGACCACAGGGAGGATCAAGGCTGTATCTCATTTAATCTGCCCACCAACATGGGGGCAGCACAATGCTGGGCCCCCAGTGAGCCCTTCACAAACGCCTGCTTCCCATCCCCCTCGCCTCAGTTTTCTCATCTATAAAATGGGGACTGGGCCTTTTTACATGTAGAAAGCCAAGGGGCTGTCCCCGAGTTATTCGTCATTTAGTCTCCTGGGTCCCCAGTGCGTCCCATTTTAAGCCACCCTCTCTGGGCTTCCTTCCACAGGGTCATTGTCTGCCCAGGGGATTTCGGAGGGGACCAACTGTGGGTGAGAGGGAATCCTACCCCCGGCAAGTCGTCATAGCGCCCTCCCGGTAACTCCCTTCCTTCAGTGGAAAGAGAGGAGTTTGACTTACAAATGACACAGTGCTGGCTGCCCCACCCAATGATTCATATTCGCAGGCTGCTTTATTCCACACTGTTCTTCTGCACTCCAGACCTCATCTGCTCCTCCCCACGCCCCACCGGACAGGCAGAGGGGCATGCTGCTTCTGAGAAGACAGTGGCTTCTCCAGAGTCACAGGGACCAGAGCCACACCTGGGGCTGGCAACTCCTGGCTCCCACGGAGTCTCCAGGCCCCTCCCACCGTGAGGCTCCCGGAGGAAGTGGAGGCGGGCCCTTTGACGCAGGGGGGCGTGCCTTGTGGGACCTAAATAGCGCTGGGCCAGCTGGCAGGGCTGGGCTAAACCTGGGCTCAAACCCTGACCGGACTTGCTACCAGCTTTGAGGCCTGCTGGGCGGAAATGGTATCCCCATTGTACAGGTGAGGAAACCGAGACTCGGAGAAGGTCCAGGCCTTGCCCAGTGTCCACCGGCTACCCTGGTGGGGTGGGGATTCAATATGGAGGAGGGGTCCTTACCCTGGAAAGACTGGGCTTCCAGGTTGCCATAGGTGAGGGATGCAGTCAGACCCAGGGCATAACCACTGACGAAGGAGGTGACATCAGAAGCAGTGAGGGGCAGGGCTGCCCCTGTCATCTGGTTCAGCAGACCGGGCATCCCGCTGGCTACTCAGCCTTCAGGGCCTGCGGGAGACAGGAAGTGAGAGTGGCCCTCATCCCCCTACCAGCCCAGTTCTCTCACGTTAGACCCCCCAGGCAGTGGGCCCCCCATTCTCTTCCCTTTCCCCAAGCACTTTCCCGTTGGTGACCCCCGATAACGCTGAACTAGCAGAGAAGTGGTGGTTCCGTTTCTTCCCTTTTCACAGTGGAGAAACTGAGGCCTGAAGACAGGGGACCCGCCTGGATTTGCTAGGTGGGCTGGTGCACAGGTGGGGCTGGAGCCCATTGGAGCCCCGTCCGTCCTGGAGTTCTCCCGGCAGACAATGCCCTCCGGGCCTGACCCACCCTCTGTCAGCCCCAGAGCCTCTGAGCTGCAGATGGTTCCTTTGCCAAAGGAGGGGATGGAATAGCTCATCAAGCCCTTCCTCCTCTGACTTCAGTCAATCTACCCACTGTGTCCTCAGTGCTGCTTAAATGAATAAAAGAATGGATGTCCGTCCTCATTCCAACAGGAAAGACTTCCGAGCACTTCTTAGGGCGATGTTCCATTCTCTGTTGGGCTCCTGAGACCCTCCTGGATGACCACTGCCCCGTGAGGGGGGGTGGGGGGTGAGAGTGGGAAGTGAAGTCAAACAAAGGGCGTGGAATATCCGTTGGAGGGCAGGCTCTCTCTGGGTTTTCGTCTCTGAGCCAGGTGAAGCTACCATGGGCTGGTAGCCTATTTGCAAGGCTGTTCATTGAGTGCTGACTACTCTGTCTTTTCTCTAATTCCGAACTCTTCCCTCCAGGCCCTCCTCACGTCCCACCAGGATCCTCACGTCCCACCCCCTCGGCCAAGCCAGCAGTGTCTTTTTAATTATGTTCTCCTTTGTGGCTCAGGCCCAGAAGGCTCTCAGCCCTGGCTTATCTCCCGCAGGCTGACTGACAACAGGAGGTGGATAAGGAGCAGGCGGGGGAGCTGCTGGATCCCCCAGCTGCCTTCTCTGGGGGTTCTCTGTCCTGGTAGCCTCAGCAAAGCCTGGCTACTGGCAGGGTCAGACCAGAGGGTGGAGCTCATTTCCTGAATCTCACCTGGGGCCACCCACACTCCCCGCCTCCTCCCTCCTCCTGCTTCACTCCTGGCCCGAATGCTGATTGGGGAAGGCAGCTGCAGGCAATGAGCACCCAGATGCGGGGTGAACTTGGACTTAAGGTTCAGTCCATCCTGGGGTGGAGCATTGCCAAGGGCAACTTATCCAACCCAGTCTTCTCCTCCTACCCCTGGTGCCCACCCCAGGCTTCCTGGGGGCGTCCCTGAGCTGGGGAGTGGTGCTTGGATGAGTGATGTTGATAATACAGGGCAAAGGCCCTGGGAACCGGCCCCTTAACAATATCAGCCCTCTTGGGAAGAGTAAACTTGAAATTCTTCGGGGCCTAATTCATGCATATTTTCATCAATCCATCCAGCATTGATAAGCACAGACTACCTTCCACTGGGGATGAAAGACGAGACCGCTCTGTCCTTAAGGAGCTTACAATCTAGCTGCAGAGGAGATTGGGGAGTGGGGGAAGAATTGCAAGAGCAGCTGAAATTTGTTGAACATTAAAAACTTGCCAGGCACATATATTTTCTCATTTAATCCCCACACCAATCTTAGGTGCAGTATTATCTTGTAGATGAGGATACTGAGGCCTCAAAAGAGATGTGTTTGGTTTGCACATGAATTTGGGGTGTCTGAAGGACATCGGGGTACAAGGGGCACTTGTGCAGGGCTTTCTCCTGGGAGGAGCCCAGGGCCATCCCTGTGACAGATGGGGACCAGAGCAAATAATGCTGAGCATCCGCCCTCCAACCATCCCAGCTGGGCCTCCAGTGGGCACCAGGCCACAGGAAACACCGGGAGAGACTTGACAGGGAAGAAACCACCAACGTTGTGTCCAGGACAGTGTGAAAGCGAGGGCTCAGCCTCAGTAGTGGTGTGAGCGGATCCGACGTGGTGATAGGGGCTGAATTTAGGGCGTCAGGACCAACATGTTCCCCTCCCCACCTTCTTCCCCTAATCTGCCACTCGACCTGTCTTCACCAGGTCCTTGACTTATGTGATGCTGAATCTGCAAAATGGGCTCGAGCAGTGGTTCTCAACCTTCCTAATGCCGCGGCCCTTTAATACAGTTCCTCATGTTGTGGTGACCCCCAACCATAAAAATATTTTCGTTGCTACTTCATCACTGTAATTTTGCTACTGTTATGAATCGTCATGTAAATATCTGATATGCAGGATGTATTTCCATTGTTACAAATTGAACATAATTAAAGCATAGTGATTAATCACAAAAACAATATGTAATTATATATGTGTTTTCCGATGGTCTTAGGCGACCCCTGTGAAAGGGTCGTTCGACCCCCAAAGGGGTCGCGACCCACAGGTTGAGAACCGCTGGGCTAGAGGGCTGAGAGAAAACAGAAAGGGGACTGAATGGGTTGGGAGGAAGGAGGGGTGGGGTCATGGGGATGGAGGGGCCACTAGAAGCTTTAGAGCAGCCACGGGGAGAACTGGGGAGGAAAGAGGATTCTTTAGAAGGGGTGCCCTGAGTTACAAATTGGGCCCCATTCAATATTTTTTAAGAGTCACAAAGAAAGCTTTGAATGGTGTGGGGTGTCTGACTGTGGTTCTTTGAATGAGATGTTGTGCTGAGCCTGAGCCCTGAGGGTGCTACACAGGTTCGAGGAGGTTCCCATGTTAAATACCACGACTGTTTCTTACTGGTCTAGAACGTGTAAATCCCAAATGATCCATGTCCTTCAGATAGGCCTCTTTGGAGCCAAACTTAGATTTGAATCCTGGTGGATAACTTACTGCCTCACCCACCCTGAGTCATGTAATCCCTGAATGCAGTCCCCTCATCTATAAAACTGGGTGAGGGCAGGGGCACTGTGAAGACTAAATCGAATTAAATGTGTAAAGTACCCAGCACAGTGCCTGCCATGTAGTAGGTGCTCAGTAAATATTTACAAAGTGAAATAAAGGAATGAATGCCAGCACCCTTCCTGGACAGGTCAGGTTCTTTCCCATCCTTGAGCCTTTTACGGGATGATTGTTGCCTTCCTCTGCTCTACAAAGTCCTGTTCACCATTCAAGGCCCAGTTCCACTGTCACCTCCTCCATGAAGCCTCCCCTGATACCCCGGTCCATCAGACACGCCCCTCCCTAGGGCTTCCACAGCCTATGAGCACTTGTCTGTCACATCCCACATCATGAAGCACTGTAACCGCCCTTCTGCAACAGCTTGTCTCCCCCACTGCCCAGGGCTGTGAGCTCTGTGAGAACAGCATGCCCATCCCCTTCTTCTTGGCCCATATCCCAGCTTCCTGAACAGGGTGCAGCTCAGAGGAGGGACTCTTAATGGGGGCACCTTCCAGGTCCTCATGCTTTACAATCATTGCCAATGCTCATACCCACTTTCACTTTCCAGGTGGGGCAACTGACATGCAGAGAAGTCCAGAGCCCAGTATTACACAGCTGGTGAGTAGCCAGGCCCGATGAGACAGGAAGCAGCCTTTCTCCAAAGCTCATCCTTGCCCTTCCCCAGGTGCTTCCCAGTCTATGCTGAGCACAGGAGAGTGATGGAGGGGAGGAGGGAGAACCAGGAGCCTGGCGAACTGGGGTTGTGGGTCTTAGGGACACGGGGCTTTCTGATTGCACCCTGAGCTCCCTCAGCCCCTGCCCGCTCTCCAACTCCAGAAGAGGCCACTGGTGAGGCCTGTGGTCTGGGGTGCCGTTTGGGCCCTGCAACTGCCTGGGGTGCAGTGTTCTAGGCTGAGAGCAAAGACTGGGCCAGCAGGTACCTGCAGCAGGTGTGGTGTGACCTGATTTAGATGCAATAAAGGGCATGCAGGAAAGGGGGTGGGAAAGCAGAGTGCTGGGGCCCTGCTTCTCTTTAGTCATCATGCTGGCGGCGGGGAATGCCGGAATGCCAGCATCAGGGCTTCTGGGGTCAAGGAGAGGGCCTCGCCCAACTGGGGTTGTGGGTCTTAGGGACACGGGGCTTCCTGATTGCACCCTGAGCTCCCTCAGCCCCTGCCCACTCTCCAACTCCACAGGCAAGGCCTGTGGTCTGGGGTGCAGTTTGGGCCCTGAAACTGCCTGGGGTGCAGTGTTCTAGGTTGAGAACAAAGACTGGACCAGCAGGTACCTGCAGCAGGTGTGGTGTGATCTGATTTAGATGCAATAAAGGACTTCCAGGAAGGGGAGCAGTGAAAACAGAGTGCTGGGGCCCTGCCTCTCTTTAGTCATCATGCTGGCGGCGGGGAATGCTAGCATCAGGGCTTCTGGGGTCAAGGAGAGGGCCTCGCCCTACCCCCTTGCCAGGGAATATTTGCGTCAGGAAGAGATTGGAAAGGGGTAAGTTTGCCTGGCCCCTGTATCTAGAGTACTGCCTGGGGTCAGAGTCCCTGATGGCCACTTCCTGGTGGCCTTGGGTCAGTTATTTGGCTGGGCTCTGCCCCTTGCATATTGTGTGACCTTGAGCAAGTGACTTAACCTCTTTGTGCCTTGGCTTCTGCATCTGTAAAATGGGACCAAGATATGCCCAGGTCCTAGGAAACTGAGAGGATAAAGGAGAGAATGCCTGCTGAGTGAGTGGGCAGGAGCCGGGCGGATCCTGCTGGGCTGAGGGCTTCTCTTCTCCGCCTTCTTCCATGGGCCCCCCCTTCCTGGGCTGCGTGACCCCTGTGCAGGCTGCCAGGTCAGCATAGCTGGGAAGATCCTTGGTTCTCTTCCGAAGTGCCCATATCAGTAACCTCTGATTCTGCCCTTGGAGATGGAATCTGCCAATGTTGTCCAAGAGACAGTATGGCAGACAGGCTCCTCCCTCCACTTAGAAAGCCATTCTGGAGACCTCTCACCCTCATCCTGTCCAGGTCCCCCCAGATTGTATCCACAGAGTTGGGGGGCTGAGTGGGCTCAGCCAGACCTGACCCAGATGCAGACTGAGCCCACCAAGCAATTCTGGCTCATTTCCTCGGACGCTCTGCCTTCTTACCTTGGGCTAGGGGTCCTCATCCTTTTCCCTGTCGCCTAACCTTCTAGAAGTCCATGCTGTCACGCCCCCACTGGGAGCCTGTTCTCCAAGGACCATTCACTCACTGACCTGTACCAGCACCCCCATCAAAGTGGGGGCAGGATTTCTGGATCTGATCTGATGGTCCAATTGTTCTAGGCTTCTAGAATCCTGAGGTTCTCACATTCTGGTTCCTTCTTTCAAAGCTCTTCCCCTTAGGCCCATACCCAGCTGATATAGCTAACAAATCCATGTTCCTGACCCCCCCCCCCCATGCTCCAGCCAGTCAAGACCACTTGTTCTTTCTCCAGACAAGCCTGGCTTCCCTGCTTCCATATCTCTTTGATGCTGCTGGCTCTGCCACCCCCACCCCAACACCCCCAAACCCCAAAACCCCTCTCTGGAGGAGCTCTTATCCATCCTTCAAGGCCTGGTTCAAATGCCAACTCCATGGAGCCTCTCGGAGTCCCGTACTAGGTATGATTGCCCCCACTAGCACAGTTGGCACCTCTCAGGTCAGCCATCTCATTATCCATGTGTGGTATGTCCATTCAACAGTATATGGGGCACCTACTGTGTGCCGGACACTTGCTAGGCTGGGCCACAGAGGTCAACAGATGGACAAGGACCCTGCCTTGAGGCCTTGTGTCAGTCCTATTCCCCACCCACCCAGCTGGGCTGTCAGCTCCTAGAACTCCAGACCAGAGCTCTGTTTCTCCGCTGTCTGGTCTATAGCTGGTGCTCAACAATGAACTGAATGGATGAATGGCATGGGCTCATTTGCTGAATGAATGGGTGAGTGGGTGAATGGAGGAATGAATAGGATGGAATGTGTCAGGGATGGGAATAGGCCTTGGCTATGGGTTCAGCTAAAGAATCTAGTAGTGGGCAAAGTGCCTCTATTTCAGCCCAAAGCCTGTAGGATTCCATCCTAGAGATGCTGTAGTCTCCTTTTGGGTGGGGAGTTGGGGGGATGATCAGAACAGAAAATGCCCAGGTCTCTCAGTTTTTAGTTTGAGGACAGTCAGCCCCGGCCACCCATGACTTCTGAGGCAGCTGGGAGGCTGTGATGGAACCCGCTGAAGGAGGGGGAAAGAGCCACATCCAAATTTGAAAACTCCAGACAAGTAAGGGCTGTCTGTAGGGTTTCTGAAGAGACTTTGTTGGGTAACATTAAGGAGAAGGTGGTTTAAATACCCATAAATGGTGTGGTTGATAGGTGGACAAATGTGGGTTCCCTGGGGGGCAATGAGGTTCCAGTGCTGGAGTCTCTGCCCTCTGAGGGACCCTGAGAAACGAGCCCCCCGTTGCTGGGAACATCAGACTCCATTTACACAAGCTCAGTTTACACCCACCTTTCCAGGGGTACACTGGCCAGATGAGGTCCCCCGGCTGAGCTGCCAGCATCCCTGTGGCCCCATTGAAAGGCACTAAACGGTTCTCTACGTGGCTTGGCCTCGCCCGTATCACCAGCCCGCCACTCCCCGACTGCTGAGGAGCTGGCGGGATGATGGCGCAGTGGGAGGGCTATTGTAGAATCCAGCCTGTAGCCTTTCCCTTCCAGAACGGCTCCCTTGCACTGGGGCTCCTAGGGAATCAGAGGGTCCCGTGTACTGTGCCCTCCTGGACACTGAGTGGCACCATGACAGACCAGGAAGCGGACTCCTGCTCCTGGGACCTGCCTTGCTTCCTCCATGACAAACACTTTCTCATTGGAAAACCTTTGAAACTCAGTTTTGCCCTCTGCATCATGGGCACGTCAAGCGGTGGTTTCCTTCCCAGGGCTACTGTGAGGGTGACTAGGGAGGTACTGTGTGTGAAGTGCTGACCCCAGCCCTCTGCTTGGCATGGCCCAAGCCCCCTTTGCAATCTGGCTGGACTGGGGACACTTGTGTGACCATAAGAAAGCTGTCAGCTTGGCCAGTGGTTGCTCAGGACATGTAGTTGGAGGGTAGTGCTAAGAGAGACCCATTCACCCAGCAGACAGGACAACTTGAACCTGAGCAGGAGCCCAAGGCCAGGGTCCTAGAGGAGCCGCTGACCTAAAGCCCCTGGGTGCCTCTTCCACTGTCCCTGTTCCTCCAGGATTGTCCCTTTCCCTGTGGAACCGCAATCAGCAACATGTGTGGTAAGGAGAGGCCACCGGCCGGTGCAGGTGCTCACTCAGAGCTGAACACAAGGAAAGGAACTGGGAGGGACATACATGCCACTCTTCTCTCTGGGCCCAGGTCATCCTCACTAGCAGTGCATTCCACCGGGGAGCAAGCCACTGGCCAATGGTTGGCATCCCTCCCGGGAGGGTCATCTGGCCAGGACTGGAGGCTGGTCTTCCACAAACCCCAAGTTACCTGGGGCTGGGAGGATGCTCAGAACTCCAGCCACCCCCGCGCAGGAGCCTCAGCCTATCTCACGACAGAGAAGCAGCGGCGTCTGGGGGCCACTCCTCAGGCACAGTGCCCACTTCCCCTTGGGCCCTAGATCATCACTGGGTGGGTCGGGATTGGAAAAAGTCAAAGCACTGTCCCTGGAGAGAGAAGCCAACCGAGGCTGGGCGACAAGGGGACTGCATGCAGCTGCCACGTCAGGCCCTGGGGAGCCTGCCCAGCCACCTCTAGGTCAAGTTCAATCTACAATGGCCTGCATAGGTGCATGTGTGCGCTCACATGGGCGCAGACACAGGGCATCCCACACATGCACCCCTAAACATGTAAGTACATCTACACATGTCCTCCTGACCATCTCATGTGGCTCACTCCATGCATGTCACCACCCTCTGGGGACACACCCCTACACACACATGCCGGACACTTTTTAAGCACTCAGTGACACCCCCTCCTGTCCAGCTAACCAAGGGAGCCTCCGTGCCCTCTGCCCCCACCCCTGGGCGGGAGGCCTGGGGTTCCCTGTGCCCTCTGAGCCTCTGCCCAGCTGCGGCGTCCTGGCTGGGCTCAGACCGCTGATCCCAGGAAACAGGCTCCCCCCAGCCAGCGTGGAGGAGAGGAAGAGCGCTCTGCCTCCTCCAAGTCTTCTTCCGAAAAGGCACAAAAGAAAGGCGACTCGGAACAGAGAAGGGGGTGCCTGTTGCTCTTGGGGGGCGGGGGAAGGAGCGCGGGGAGAAGGTATGCCCCTGCCCCCAGCCTCTGTCTGCTGCGCTAAGGTGGGCGGCCAGCCGGCGCGCTGCGGTGCGGATCGCCCAGGGAGTCCAGGGAGGAAACTGTTGCAGCTGCTGCGGGAGATGTTATGACGGGACTTCCAGCCGGGGCTTGACGTGTTAGCAGACGCCACTGCTGCACTGCGGTGGTCCCCCTCGCCCGCCCGCCCTCCTCCCTCCTCCCTCCTCCGGAGGACCCCA
>NW_005359117.1:75824-93184 GCF_000412655.1 Myotis brandtii
CAGTCGCACGCTGGGCACTGGGAGGGCAGCGGGCACGAGCCCGTCAGCTAGGGGTGAACAGCTCGCAGAGCTCCTGACCGCCGGGGCCCTGGAGGACAAACGAGAGATAGGGGACTGGGAGGTGGTGGAAACAGGTGGCAGGAAGGGGGATAGAGAAAGGGGGGAGACAGAGAGAGAGAGAGAGAGAGAGAGAGAGAGAGAGAGAGGAGAAGGAGATGCAGAGAGAATCACACAGAAAAGACAGACAGAGAGAGAGGTGGGGGGCAGTGAGAGAGAGAGAGAGAGAGAGAGAGAATTCGAGCAGCAACATGTGGTTGTGTTATCTCTCACTTCTCATGCTGGAGCACCCGGAGTCGTCTTCTGCTGATCCCCCTCTCCATGAGGGCAAGCACACAATGTACACACTCACACTCACACACACACTCACACACGCACATGCCCATGCCCACAGAGGCGCACAGATCCACCACCTCTACACCTTCCCGCGCACACACACTCCAGACAGCCCAGCTGCCGGCCCTCATCCCCACACAGGCGGCACCAGCCCTTACCTTGCCCCAGAAGCAACACGTGTCTGGGCCAATAGTCCCTCTGTCCAGAGGGCCAGCAACTGCCTCCCTGACCCAGAGCTGCTGGAGGGGGCACCTAGGGCTCAGCACCCCAGCCTGGCAGCAGGCTTGATCAATGCCCACATTGCGATGGCTGTTTAGGTGGCCTGCAGGAAGCCGAGCCATTTGTTTTGTCAGAGCGTAACCATGACAATCACCCCATGCGCACACGCTGGTGCTACTCTCCCCTCACCCCGCCCCTCCCCCTTTCTCCCCAGCACAGGAGAAAGCAGGAGGCCACTTAGCAGCCTCTGCTAATTCCTGCTGGGGCCAATGGCGAGGACCTGGCCAGTGCGAACAGGTCTGCGGGCAGCTCCTCCCTGGGAAACGGAGCACCGTGAAGGGCCTGCCCGGCCCTGGGGACCCTCTGCATGGGACCACAGCCAAGCTGGCCTCCCCTACATCTCCCTGTCCCCTGGCAAGTCCATTCTAGGGCCAAATGATACAAGCTGTCAATCCATTCCCCCCCTCCCCCCTCGGCCATGATGCAGCCAAGCAGATGGCTCTGCCCATAGCTGGGCATGGGCAGGATAGCTACTGAGACCTTGGGTCATGCCTGTCTGACCTTAGAGTCCCCGAGTCATCCCCTCCTGCCCCGGTCATGCCAAAGCCACAAGGGAAATGTCAAGGCCTTTAAGTGGAGCTCTGGGAAGCATCAGACCGGAGGCCTGGCCTCTGGGTACAACGTTGGACAGCCCACAGAGCCAGAGGTTTATCCTGATCAGGGACAGATAGATCTAGAAGCCAAGAGGTCTGCCAGGTGGGACTGTGAAACCTCACTTTGGAGTCTAGAGTTAAAGGGTCCCCAGTTGAGAGGGTAGGTGCCCCAGAAGCACAGGGCAGAGCTAGTGATCACACACCTACGCAGCTCATTTAATCCTTATAAAAACCCCAAGGAGAGGGGCTTTATTCCAATTTTATAGAGAAACTGCAGATTTGAGAGGGGGGATGACTTGCCCAAGGCCACACAGCAAGGAGGTGGCAGGGCAGGGATGCAAATTCATGCCGGTCAGATTCCCCTGCTGGGAAGTTTCCATTCCGCCGGCTTGGTCTTTTATATCTGTCACCGCTTGAATCCCCGAGAGCTGTCAGTCCCACCAGACCTTCATTAAACATCAACCCGAAACCCTGTCACTGCAGGTGTCCGCCAGCTTGAGAGGGGATGCCCAGGAAGAGAATTTTGGAGAACAGTCTGGAGGGAGGGATCTGGGGGTACTGCTGGGAGGGGCAAATGGAGGGTGGGTGGAGAGGAAAGGGTAGTAGCTAGCCTGTGGGAACACAAACTTCTCCAGCGTGGCTATTTTGCCTCGGCTGCTTCTGCATGCTTGCTAGGGTGTGGGATCAGCCGTAAGTAGAAAATGAGGGTTTGGGGAATGGAATGCTGACTTTGTCATAATGAGGACTAATCCAGATACAAGGCAAAACCCACTTCAGTTAATACTTACGGTCACCCACAATGAACCCGACTTTGGTTCCAGTGCTTAGAGAAGGTGATGGTGAGCAAGACCCAGATTCCAGGTACTTGGCCACATGGGGAAGAGGCACAAGGATTCCCAGCCAGCCTCTGTCCCACTCGACAGTTCCCTAAAGTCTTTGCACATTCACTGTCCATTGAATCCTCACGATCACCCAGTGCCATCTGTAGAATCATCCCTGCTCTAGATGGGCGGGACCTGAGGCTGACAGGTGACAGACATGCCTGGCACCTGGAGTGGCTCTGAGCCCCTTTTCAGCTCAGAGGGTTCCCGATTCCTCAAGGTCAGGGACTAGGGCTTAAGGGCACAGCCACTTAGAATTCTGAGCCTTCCTCCAGGCTCCCAAAGCCACATGAAGTTCTAGATCTCTGTCCCCCACTTAGCTCCCCATCCGGGTTCCACATCCACTGGTTATCCTTTCAACTCGGTCATTCCAAGCCTGGAACTTGCATTTCAGGACCAAGGTTCCCCGGGAATCAAGATCAGCTTGGTTGAGTGGCCATAGGCCGTGAAGAAGAAATGAGAGGTGGCAGGTGACAGAGGATCTGAGAGTGAATGAAAGGGGGGCGGGGCATGTAGAGAAGGCTGCCAGCTTGGTGGCATTTTCCAGAGCTGACTCTGCTTAAACATTCAGGGTTTCCTTATCCATTGCATTACTTCCCAGGGTTGTCGTAGCCAATGACCACAAACTGGGTGGCTTAAAGGAACAGGCATTTATTCTCTCACAATTCTGGAGGCTGGAAGTCTGGAGTCAGGGCCGGGATCCCTGTGAAGGCTCTTGGGGAGGTCCTGCTGGCGTCTTCCAGCTTCTGGGGGCTGCCAGCACTCCTTGGCGTCCCTCAGCTTACAGACGCCTCACTCGGATCCCTGCCTCTGCTTTCGCATGGCCATCTTCCCTGAGCCTCTCTGGGTCTCCATGTGTCTGTCACCAAACCTCCCTTTCCTTTCTCTTATGAAAACGCCCCTGGTGGTGAATTAAAGTCCCCCTGAGTCCAGTACAACCTCATCTTAACTTGACGGTATTTGCAAAGACCCTGTTCCAAAGGCTACATTCACATACCAGGGGTTAGGACTTGGGGGGCACAATTCATCCTATTCAGAAGGAAATAAAGAAGGACATGAGATGGGCATGACTCCTAAGGGCCAGTCCTTGGGGTTTACAGACAGTGGGAAAGGAGGGGAAAGCAGGTGGTGGCCAAATGTGGACTCGCGCTGGACTGCCTGTGCTCAAGCTCTGACGCTGTCATTCCCTGGCCGTGTGGCCTCAGGGAAATTACTGAACCGCCCTGTGCCTCAGTCTCCAAGCTCTAAAATGAGGAGTGCTGTTATGAGAATCGAATGAGTTAATGTTTGCAGATTAAACCTCCTTCCTGATTCTTGCAGCAGTTGGAGAAATCAGGTAGACAGTCTGGAGGGGCAGCAAGAGAGGAGAGGTGTGTCCAGAGGGGATCCCAGCGAGGAGAGAAGTAGTAGATTCCTCCCACTCCCAGACACACTCTTTTCCCACCCACCCCTCTGTTTGCAGGAGTGGAAGCAATTGTGTGACTGTTTCTGCCCACATGGAGGAAAACAAGTCTCAGAAATGTGTACTTAACACAGTCTGAGAAGGGAAGGCTAGTCTTCCAGTGACTCAAGCTGGGGGCCCAGGGCAGGGCTGACAGGCAGATCAGGAAGGCCCGGGTGGGGCTCGGGCTCAGGTGGGAATTGGTTCTTTCCTCAGAACATCCTGAGCAGGGTGGCCAGGCTGCACAGACATTGCACCTGAGATGACCCCTGTGTCAGGTATAAATCCTGATGGGGCTGGACCCAGCTGAGTATGGCTGTGGGATGAAAGGGGAGCAGGTCCAAGCTTTGGAGGCAGTTGGGCTGACATGTGCCACACATTCTTGGCCAAAAAAACCTCATTACATCCTCCCTCTCTTTACCTTCCCCTTGCAAACCCTCATCTGCTGCTAGAAATTGCATGAATGGACCCAGTTTTCCTCCCCTCCATGTATCTATGTCATGGGCCATGTGACTAGGAGGTTCCGCCTCTAAGAAGGTGGAATATAGCTCCACCCCTTCACCTGGGGTTCAGCCTCATGACTTAACCAATGAGATGTTGGCGGGTATGAAAGGCTTGTAAATTGCTTGGCTGATTTGGTCTGCTCTCTTGTGTCTGTGCCCTCATTGCCATGAGCAGAACAGGCCCCACTGGTGGTGGAGGAGTGACACACAGAGCAGGACCAAACCTCCTCGGTGAAGCCCAGCCAAGATCAACCAACTCTTCGCTGATCTTCATTGCCATGAGCAGAACAGGCCCCACTGGTGCCAGGAGGAGGAGTGACACACAGAGCAGGACCAAACCTCCCCAGTGAAGCCCAGCCAAGATCAACCAACTCTTCGCTGATCTAGAAAAAAGGTTGGTTGAAGTCACTGAGATTAGAAT
Source organism: Myotis brandtii (assembly GCF_000412655.1). Taxonomy (NCBI): domain Eukaryota; kingdom Metazoa; phylum Chordata; class Mammalia; order Chiroptera; family Vespertilionidae; genus Myotis; species Myotis brandtii. The sequence continues at coordinate 80,336 of NW_005359117.1, forward strand.
GGTTTGGTTTTCAGCATTTTCTGGCAATAGCTACCTGATATGCCACCCCTTGTAGATTTCACCGTCTTGATGTCTTTTGGGCACATCCATCATCTCCATCCCTCTGCCTCAGTTCCAGCCTCCTACTAGCTTCCCACCTGGGCTCCCTGTCTTCAGTCTCACGTACTCCCATCCATTCCCCAGGCTGCAACCACCCTACCTGTTATCCCCTTTCTCAACCCAGCCTAAAACCCTTCAATGACACTCCAATGGCTTTTAGCAAAAAGTTCCCCTTCTTAGCTTAGCAGTCAAGGCCCTTTTTGATCTGTCCCTGACCTCTCCCTGGCCCTTCTCATGCCCAGTCACCCACATGGACTTCTCAGCCACATGGAATGACTTGTGGTTCACTGACTTCATGTAGTTTCATACCTCTGGGGTTTTGCCTGTGTTGATCCCTCCATTTAGAAGATACCTTCCCTTCTCCATCTTCTACTTGTCTGCAAAGGAGAGCTGAAGTAGCATCTCCTTGAGGAAGACTAACTTGCCCAGTTAGATAACCTGACTGAGGGGCCACAGTTCCCATGACCAGCACAGGGCTTGGCGTACAGTAGGTGCTCATATTGGGTGAATAAATGAATGCAGGAATGAATGAATGAGCCTCTCCCAAGGGCAGTATCATGTTTAACATATGCCTTTATTTGTTAGCATCTAATGCTGACCCTGACACCTGCCAGGGCTTCATCAAGATTTGCTGGATAAGTGAATAAATGAGCACCTGACTCTATCATCTCAGTGTTCCAAAGAGTCCTATCAGGCTGCCCCTCTCACACCCAGAGGAAATGGCAAAACCGGGAAGAAGGTGGGAGGGAGGTAGTGACATATGAGGGGCAGGGAAGGTGGGGTCCAGCTGCTCTTAGTCCAAGCAACTAGAGTTGCATTGTCTATGGAGAGTTTAAAAACAATCACACAGACTAAAATCAGTCTGCATTTTGTTTTCACGCTGCATTGGTGAAGTAAAACAATGTCAGCGATGAAAGGGTCCTCCCCAGTGACTCCTCCCACCGCCTCTGCCTTGGGGCTTATAGCCTTGGTATAATGGTCCCAAGTGTGGGTCAGACTCCAGGAAGCCCTGGCAGGGTCAGGGGACACACAGCTAGGAGAGACAAAGTCAGGATTTGCACCCAGGTCTGCATGCCTCCGAGTGCACATCTTCATCTTTTCCAGGTCCTGTCCCCAGCTGGCCCTCGAGTTTGGTCTCCTCTTGCCCAGGGCTGCCACCCTTGGACTTGGGCAGAACTCGTCAGCCTGGAGGCTGCTTTCCTTGCCTTTGGTAGCATGAGTCTTGGGAAAGAGGCCACCCTGGCCTGAGGGACCAGTCTTCCTTCAGCCACTTAGACTGGCCTAAATGATGACACCTGACACTGCTGCCCATCCCCCACCATCAAACCTCTGAGTCGGGAGACTGGCCCTGAGCCTGGGCTCATCCTGTGCTATTTGTGGGGACCACCTCTCCTCTCTGAGGCTTGGTCCTCTCATCCTGCCTCCCCCTGGTGAATGCAGCCCTGTCCATCCCATGGTGCAGCCAGCTCCCTGGACGCTCTCCCCAGTTCTGCTGCCACCAGGATGACCAGGCCGTCCTCATCTTCCTCCAGGATGACTACGGTAGCCTTCTGGCTCCTGCTTTCCCTCAGGCCCCTCCAACCTCGTCTCCATGCAGCAGCCAGAGTGAACCTGGCAAAGCATCAACCCTGCTCCCATGACACCCTGATTAAACCTGTGAATGCTTCCCATCTTTCTCAGGATGAAGACACAGGCCCTCTGTACTTCACCCAACAAGGACCACCCGCAGGCCTGGTCCCTGCCAGCTTCTCCCACTTCACTCGCACTCCACACCTTCCAGAAACACCCGCTTCCTTGCAGGCCCTCACGGGCTCTGGGCTACCTTCTGACCCAGGGTTTGTCCAGACTGTTCCCTTTCCCCAGAACATTCCTTCCTCCTCTCTTTGTTAACACCTCTACTTCTTCAGGTGTCAGTTCAAGCATCACTGCCTCAGGGGACCCTCCTGGGTGAATCCCCCCTTTCAGGCTCTCATTGCCTCAGCACCTAAATATTTAACACTTTGCTATGGGATCATGGGATGGGTGTCTTTCTCCCCTACTCAATGCAAATGAAGGCCAGGACCTCATCACTTTGGGCAACTGTATGGTCACACATAGCATGATGCCTGGCACAGGGTGGCACTCTGTACATATTTGTTGAATAAGTGACATGAAATGAAACCATTGATGAAAAAGATTTTATTAAAAAGTCACCTCTCTCTCTCTCTCTCTCTCTCTCACACACACACACACACACACACACACACACACACACACCCACACAGTTCCACGTAATCTTTAGAGCAGTCCCCAGAGAAGTTTTTGCTGTTGTTTGTTTTGTCTCAATTCAACAAATATTTGAGTGTCTCCTCTGTTTATAAAAAATATAAATCCTAGCTACCCCCTTGGAATTATTATTACGCCCACTTTACAGATTAGGAAAACCGACAGTCAGAAAAGCTAAGGGACCGTGCCCAAGTCTCCTGGTTTAGAAGCAGAGCCTGGTAGGAATCCAGACATAGTTCCTGGCACATGGAGGGGCTTGATCTCTGCCTGCTGAGCTCAAGTGGGTTCCGCCTGCACCCCCAGTGCACGTCCCCACGCCTGCTGCCTCTCCAGGAGGTGGGCTCCTGGAGCTTGCAGATGACTGCTGGCAGGGGTCAGTGCTGACGGGAGAAGCCCGCTTTGCCATCGGGTGCCTGTTTCTTATTCAGGACCTGTTACCGTACGTGGTGCCTTGGTACAAACAAACAGGCAGTGACAACTCCTGGCTTCAAAGCCTCCCCGGGGTCAGGAGCACAGCTCAGCCTGGGGCCCCGGGCAGCTCAGTGAGGTGGGGAGAGAAAGAGGCTGGGGCCGAAGCAGGCATCTCAGAACAGGTGGCTGCTCGAGAGCGATTGGAAAGAGGCGAGGGAGGGCTGCTCAGGGGACAAGAAGGGCTGACTCTCTGAAGCGATTACTCTTGTAGCTCACTCTTCCAGCTCGTTAAAAATAGACACGTTGCAAAGAGGGAAAGGAGGAAAACAGATCAAACAAATTCTTGCAGTGCGGTCAGGAGCACTTCCGTGTGTTTCTTGCCCTCCCGTCTCTCAGGCGTTCTGCCCAGGAGAGGAGGATAATGCGTTTCTAGTTCCTGAAATCTGCAGGCCAACCTGGGACACCGTGAGCGTTCCCACTCAAGCACTACTTCACATCATCCTCCAAACAGCCCGGGCAGCTTTTGCTGTTGTTTTATTTCAAGTCAACAAATATTTGAGTGAAGACAGACACTAACTCTACCGCCACGAATTCTACATTCTATATTCTCAAGACCATTAAAGATTTGGTCTTGCGAATGCTACGAAGGGGAGAATTTGAGTGACATAACTCAGAGTCACTAGGGTGGGAGTTGGTCCGTTGGATTGGGAAGCCAGGGGAGGCTTCTCTGAGGAGGTGGCATCTGAGCTGAAGCATGAGGGAGGAATCCAGCTGTTTAAAGAACGGGGCAGAGGAGAAGTCAGAGACAGAGCAGCAGGTGCAAAGCATGGGAAGGGGGCTGTGGACTCAGGCAGAGAAAGGAGATGACACCAGCCGGGCACGGTGAGAGTGGCCCACGCTGAGTGGAGGGTAGGCAGGAGGTGACAGGGAACAGTGCAGGTGACTGTGGAGTTGGATTTTTACTCTGAAAACCATGGACAGTCCCTGAAAGGTTACAATAGGGGAGAGATATGCTCTTGTTTACATGTATGGTATCAGCCTGCCCACTGAGTAGCAAATGAATTGGAGTGGGGTAAGCTGGGAGAATGTGAGTGGGGATGTTATTGTGGGAATAGAAGTAACAGACGATGGCGATGGCGGTGACTGAGATCAATGAATAGGTTGGGTGTGGCAGGGGGAGGGAAAGGGAAGAATATAGGCTGAGTCGTACTTAAGCAAACAGGTCTTGCAGGACCAGATAATTAAGAGGGGGCAGGGACTAGACTATTGGCTGATTCCGATTGCTAGCCCCCCTGCCCCCCAAAATGTCTTACTTTCCCCATCATTCGAGCAAGCGTGCTTACAGAAGCCAGAAATAGCAAGGTTACTTCCTGGAATTAACAGAACAAAGGACCATCTGTGTTTAGTGGAAAATCTTAAACGGCAGTTCCTACAAAATTTATGGGAACAAGATGGAGTGCCTATGGTTCAGATGGAGGGCGAGGGACAGGATGGAGTCAGCCCTTTCAAGGCCCATTGTTCAGGTTGGGCACCAATTGCAAATACCATAAGAGCGGGGACCACGCCTGCCATTGCTGTTGCTCTGTGCCCCCAGCAACTACAGCCTAGCACGTAGTAGGTACTGGGTAAGTAGTTATTGAAGACTGAAGGGAGGAGATGCAAAGAAACCAAAGACATGACCTCTTTCTTCAAGGAGCTTATGTTATACTAGAGCAGTGGTTCTCAACCTCCCTAATGCCACGGCCCTTTAATACAGTTCCTCATGTTGTGGTGACCCTCAATTTCATTGTTACAAATTGAACATAAAGCATAGTGATTAATCACAAAAACAATATGTAATTATATATGTGTTTTCCGATGGTCTTAGGCGACCCCTGTGAAAGGGTCGTTCGACCCCCAAAGGGGTCATGACCCACAGGTTGAGAACCACTGTACTAGAGGCTCAGTGCACAAATTCGTGCACAGGTGGGGTCCCTCGGGTGGCCTGTGGGGATCAGGCCCCAGCTTGTGCCCCCAAGCTTGCAGCCCCAGCTCGCACCTCCAGCCTTGCAGCCCCGCAGCCTTGCCTGGCACCCTGCCATGGCCTGGCGCAACCCCCTCACCTGTTCCATCATCCCACCTGTGGGGTGATGGGTCAGGGCTGGGGGGACCCCCGCCTGGCTCCCTCAGTGCCTGGGAGCCAGGCAGCGGCCCTGCCCCCACCACCACTGCTGGCTGCTGTCTGCAGGGCAATTGACAGGGCAATCGGCCCCCGCTTGTACCTCCCTTGACCTGGCAGCGCCCGCTCACCTGTTCCACCATCCCGCCACAGTCCCGCTCTCATCAGGGCCCATTGGGGCCGGCAGCAGCTCCACTGCCCCCTGCTGCCAGCGCTGCATCGCCACTGCCCACCATGTTCTGTGCCGCCTCCTGGTGGTCAGCGCACATCACAGCGAGCGGTCAAACTCTGGGTGGAACAACCGCTGGAGAGAATAATTTGCATATTAGGCTTTTATTATATAGGATGAGGCCACCCAGAAGCAAAGCCAGTCTCTCAAAGGCAGAGGACAAATAGCTGCATAACCAGTTTGGAATCTGGGACCATTTGAGAGTCAGCCTTGACATTCACATTAGCCTCGCAGAGCCTGCCTTGGTGGGTGGTTTAAATTAAAGGGCTAAATACACTCGTCAGTGGGCTTATACACCTTTGGGTTTGCTTTCCTGGAGCATGTTGTGTGTGTCTGTGCCGCTGCACTTGTCTTATTGCATTTAGTCCTTTACTTTGGAAATGTCCTTACCATCCTCCTCCAAACACCCCTCCATCCACACAACTGTGAGCTTTGCGAGGGCAGAGGGCTTTATCTTCATAACGCCAGAGGCTGGCTGGGTGCTGGGCATGTGACAGAGAGCAGAGAACTGATGGCCATAATAGATAATGGAAGCTCGGCGGGTTTATTGAATAAATGAATTCTTAGCTATTTATTGAAGCAAATCCTCCAAGGATCTCTTAGGTAATGTTTCTTGGAATTACCATATATGGCCTAATAGCTATATAACTACATTTGGGATTTTTAAACTCACTAGATGGAGGCTGTGTGATCTGGAGGAAGTCTCAACCTCTGCCTTTTAAACATAGCTTGGAACTGGTCTGTGATGCCTGATTTCCTGCTGCCTGTAGCATGTATGAATTCATAGGTGCTCACTGGGGTGGCCTGGTGCTCCTGGCTGAGCCAAAGCTAGTGCAGGACACTTAGATAGTTGCAACCTCTGCTTGAGGAAGGAAAACTGTGTGCAGAAAGCTTTGGGTCCCAATGCCCAGACTGGGGAAATTATGTAAAGTACCTGGTTGAGAAAGGCATTGAAATAAAGAGTATGTGTTATTTTTATAACAAAAATAATCAAGATATCCATGTTCAGTTCATCAGCAAGCATGGGTGATTCTCTTTCCAAAATATTTCTCAAATTCACCCACCTCTCACCACCCCCGCGCCCCCTAGCACCTCCTACCTTGAACTCTGCAACAGCCTCCTTACTGCTTCTGCTCTTGCTTTGCCCACAGAGTGACATTTTAAAAACATAAGTCAATTCACATCTCTGCCCTGCTCAAAACACATCACACTCAAAATCCAAACTCCTCACTTTGGTCTTGAATGACCTGGCCCAGCCTCCCTCTCCAACCTCACCTCTTACCTCTCTCACTCCAACCTGTGCTCCAGTCACTTACCTTCTTCTCAATTCCTTTTGCCTGGAATGCTCTGTCCCTCACTTGCCAAGATGGCTCTTAGGTTTCAGTATAAATGTCACCTCCTCAGAGAAGTCCTCCCTGACTACCTGATCCCAAAGTACTTCCTCCAATTAGTTTATTTAAACTAATTAACAGAATCCTGTTTATTTCCTTCTCATAATTTTTAATTTTTCTGTTCATTTGTTGATTGTTGCTCTCACCCACTAGACCACAAACTCCCCGAAGAACAAATAGCATGTCACATTTATTCCCATAACTTAGCACAGTGCCTGGCACATAGGAGATGCTCAATAAGTAGTGCATGAACAAATTCTCCTCAGTCTTCATGGACTCTAGCATGTCGTCCACACAGGACAGAAGGGGAAAGGAGCTATTTTGACACCTTGAGGCTTTAACTTGGGGAGCACTGAACCTTGTAGCAGCACCCTAGCATAAGCAGCAGTTTGAGCACCCACAAAAATTGTACCCAGAGCACAAGGTTGTCTAGTATGGGCTTATCTGAAGGACAACTCTTCCCCCTAGCATGTCACATTTATTCCCATAACTTAGCACAGTGCCTGGCACATAGGAGATGCTCAATAAGTAGTGCATGAACAAATTCTCCTCAATCTTCATGGACTCTAGTATGTCGTCCACACAGTGAGGACAGAAGGGGAAAGGAGCTATTTTGACAGCTTGAGGCTTTAACTTGGGGAGCACTGAACCTTGTAGCAGCACCCTAGCATCAGCAGCAGTTTGAGCACCCACAAAAATTGTACCCAGAGCACAAGGTTGTCTAGTATGGGCTTATCTGAAGGACAACTCTTCCCCCCAGGACTTCCAGAAACACTGAAAGGAGATGACTTTGTGGGGTCCTGAGATCCTACCCCGTAGGTGGAGCCCCTAGCCTGCAGGTTTTGTGTATTCATGCTAATGATACTTGCTAATGGTTGCTCACCTTCATTTTGGCCCTTTGCTCTTAGTGGTAAATGAATTTGCATTTGGGTTTAGTAAAGTTGTCTGCATTCCTGCCAGTCTTGCAGCATCCTCCAATAGAGTCAGGCTCAGCCACCTTTTTAAAGCTGGCTCTGGTAGAGGCGGAGGGTCTTCATGAAACAACATGACTTAGTCCTGGGGAAAATGCCTTGGTCTCAGCCCTTGTCGCAGCACCAGGGCCTGGCAGACCACTCCCAGCAGGCTATCAATGCCATGTACTAAGTACCCACATAAGAACATAACACACAGTTTAGCAGCGCCCTGTTTACACTATCCGCAGTGGTGCTGACTGTGGGCCCTGAGAAAGAAGAGACCTACTAAGAAGAGCTCCTGGTGGCTAACTGGGCTCAAATGAAAACAACAACAATCAGAGCCTAGCAGCCATTTTTGCTCAGGGGCCTCTGCAAACTGCATTTCAAGGGAAAGCGTGCACTGAACTAACTACCTGTATCTGTGCTGAATTGTCTGCCTGCTCTGTGTTTCTGCCATCTGAGCCATCCGCCTTATGAAAGAGTTCCTATTTCAACCAATAGGACTGAGTCTTTCCCCATTCAATTAGAGCTGTGCAGCTATATCCCCATCAGTATCTTCATCAACCAATCAGAACAGCTCATTTCTGACCAATCAGGATAGTGCCTTTTGGACTAATCAGACTGTGAGGATTTGGAGTCCTCATTTGCATAAGGATGGACCAATCAGGGACCTTCTATCTATATATTGTAAACCAGTTCCCCTCTGTCCCTGGGGGTACACTTTCTCTTTCCAATGAAGGCTGGGCTGTGTTTCCCTGGTTGAGCTGAAATACCAAGATGTCTTGCCAGAGCAGAATGGAGCAGAAAGCGAGGTGCAGAGCTCCCGGGCCGCCTGGCCCCAGGAATGCCCCCATAGTCATGCTGTTTTCATAGCTAAGCTGCCTGCCATTGAGCTGTTTTGCACTGAATAAAGTTTTCTTCACCTCATTTCAAATTGGGGAGTCTTGTTGGTGTTGAATTGGTGCCAACAACCATCAGAGGACATAATGAAAACAGCTATGATTTGGTTTGCACTCTATGTTCCAGGAAGCTTTTACCTGTCAACAGAGCTGATCCCCACCGCAGTCCTGCAAGATATGTCTTTATTATGGTCCCGTTTGGTATATGAGGATGCTGGGACTCAGAGAGGCGAAGGGAATTAGAGGGTAGAACAAAGATTCGAACCCAGGTACCTATCTCAGCACCACGCTCCTCTCCCCCACCTCCGTGGAAGTTTCGTGTTACCTGCTTTAACTGTGGCTCCTCCTCCCCCCACAGAGCCTGGCCCCTGTGGTGGCAGTCACTGCAGGCATGCGAACAAGCCTATCAATAGGATGAATTGATCTGTGGCTCCCCGGGGCTCTCAGGAGATTAATCGCAATGACGCATTCCCAGCATCTTTGAAGGTGGTTTTTCTCCCTTAATACTTTGTCCCTCTGAGTTTGGATCCCAGATCGGTCCCCAGAGAATGGAGAAGCCTGATCTGGCATCCCCAGGAGCTAGGCCGTTGTCATGGTATCTGCCTTAGCTCCTCTGAGGCTGGGCCCAGCCAGTCCAGTCCAGATAAGCGTCAGATTAAGCCAGGCTGGTGGTAGTGTTGCCAAGGGGATGCCGACCTTCAAGATGCTCTGATGCTGTGAATACCACAGATGAGCCAATAGGGAGCAGGGACAGGGGTTCAGAAGGACCTCTCCCTCCTAGGGGGTGGTCCTCTACTCCTTAAATTTCCTACCCTGTTGATGACTCCCCAAAGTGCCTAGCACTGTGCCTGACATATAGTGTACATGCATTCATTCAACCGATGTTCCTGAGCACACGTATGTGTGCTGGAGATGCAAGGAGAGAACACACACACACAGCACTGACCCTTATGGAGCTTACATTTTAGTGGAAGAGGGAGCTGCTAATGAATGTAAAAGCAACTATGACAAATGCCACCAAGAGAGCTACTTGGTGCTGGCCTGACATCAGGGAATTTGATCTAATCAGGGAGGTGGGGGAGTTCACTTGAGATCCGAATGCGTCCATGTTAACTAGAGGAGGAGGAGGAGGAGGAGGAAGAGCAGAGGTGGAGGAACAGCCTGTGCAAAGGCTGACGGGTGGGGACAGGATGAGAATCAGACCCTGCAGGGCCTTGCAGATGGTGCTGGGGAATCTGGCTTTAATCTCGAGGACAATAGGAAGCCACCGGAAAGCTTTAAAGCAGGGCTGACGTGGGCAGATCCGTTTTGAAATGATTACACAGCTGCCAGGTGAAGGTCTGGGAGGAAGGCTCTGAGTGGATATTGAGGGATCAGAGGTGGTTGGAAAAGGACTCAATAAATATTTTGAAACTCTTTTCCAAATCTGTCTCCCTTCCCTACTGCCAGCGCTGTGGTTCAGGCACCTCATCTCCTCCACGCAGTTCTAACCAGTCCCTAACTGGACTCCTGGCCTCTGCTCGTTCCCATCTGTCATCCGCCCCGCAATGGCTGGCAGAGTTCCCAGTCAAAGCTCCAAGTCTGAGCATGTTCTCCATGGATTGCATGGTGGTTCTCTGTGTCTTCCTTCCTTCAGCCTGAAATGAGGGGCTCTCTCATGGCAGTTACATCTCCCCCTCTCCTCCCCTCCCAAGCTCCCCTCCAGCTTCCGGAACGCAGGGTGACCTTTATCTCCAGGGCCGCTCTCTGCCTGGAATGCTGTCTTCTTCTTCCAGCTCCGCCGTTCTGCCCCATCCTCCTTGGTGGTCCCAGCCCGGCATCTGTCCCGTACATTGGTCCAGGTCCTGGTTGCTTTCCAGGCTGCCTCTTTAGGTGAGAGAGAGAATTGATGTCCTTTGGAGCATCAACCCAGACCAGGCTCTTAAAAGCACCTAAATTCATTTCATCCTGGTAACAATGGTCACGTAAAGGAAATACTGTTATTTATAAAATAGCTAAAGAGGAGAACATCAAGGCCCAGAGAAGGAAAATAACTTGCCCAAGGTTATGCTGCAAGTAAGTGGCAGAATTGGGGTCTGTCTGCCCCCCCCCAAATCCTCTCTCTACACCAGTGGTTCTCAACCTTCCTAATGCCGCGACCCTTTAATACAGTTCCTCATGTTGTGGTGACCCCCCCTTTCATTGTTACAAATTGAACATAATTAAAGCATAGTGATTAATCACAAAAACAATATGTAATTATATATGTGTTTTCCGATGGTCTTAGGCGACCCCTGTGAAAGGGTCATTCGACCCCCAAAGGGGTCGCGACCCACAGGTTGAGAACCGCTGCTCTATACTATGGCAGCTGCCTCTCCCTGAGCAGGGCTGGGAGATGGGGATGCCATTTGGCCTCCTGGGGTTCATTGCACCCGGGAAAGAACAGAATCAGAAAATAATGCGACTAAATAAAGGCAAACCTCTTACTCCCTCTGTATCTGCTTTGTCTCAGTGGTATTAATATTGGGTATTTATCTGTCATAAGCATCTATCTGTTATATATCATTTATATGTTATAACATTAATACGTTATTGTACGTGCATATGTGTCAGGCTCTGTGCAAACTGCCTAGCCAGCATTATCTCAAGAAAAACTTTACAAGAACCCAGCAAGGGATGTGCCATGATTGTACCCTTCCTGTGAAGAGGAAACTGAGACTTACGCCCTCATTTACAAGAGAGGCTGCCTGGGTTGGCCCCAAGCTCACAGTGCTTACGCCCTCATTTACAACAAGAGAGGCTGCCTGGGTTGGCCCCAAGCTCACAGTCTCTACCTCTATGAAAGATGCCTTGCACATGTACAAGGAATGGTTTACCCTGGGTCTCAAGGTCATTGGGGGCTCACCCACTTTTGTGGTCCTCATAGTTTTTCCCAGAGCCTGAGCCCCACTGCACCCCCAGCTCAGGGTCTTCACATGTTTATGGAATTCCCTGGCAGAAAGGAGGCAATTTTCATTTCAGTTCACTGAACTTCATCCATTCATCCATCCACCCATCCAACAAACGTTGATTAGTACCTACTGTGTGCTATGCCCTACTATGTGCTGGGAATATGGCAGATCAAAAAGGCATGGCCCCCAAGGAACCCACAGGCCAGTGCTATTTCCTGTCCATGAAAGCTATCAGTGACAATTCAGGGACCAGTAGAAAATCTGATTTCTGGAAGGGCCCAGTGACTCATCGAAGGTTGACAGCCTGTTTTCATGCCCGGAAAGTGCTTATTTTTTTTTTCACCTCCAGTAAAGGCTGGGGCAGATGCTGAAATTGATAGGGAAAGGAATTTGCTCAGCTGCTGCTTGCCCATCATGAACATCAACCATTAGGAGACATCTTGCAGAGTCTGGGCATGTCATTATGGTTGGATTTCCCCTGGCCCAGGCAGCTTGCTCAGGTTTTTAAGAGGCAGATTGCCACAGCTCCTCTGTCAGGGTCAGCTCAGGAGGCATCTCTCAACATCTTGTTCTTCCTGTTGACACTTCTCCCAGCAGGGTGACTGTCAGGCAAGCTCTGCCTTCGTGAGGAAGCTGTTCGCACAGCTGGTGTTTCTTCCATGCCTTCTGTGGGCCAGGCTCTTTCTAGATGATATCACCACTCCCCACAATAATCCTGGAATTTTGGGGTCTCTTATCCCCATTTTACAGATGAAAATATTGAGGCTCATTGAAGGAGGGCAACTTGCCCAAGATCAGACAGCCAGGCAGCAGTTGGGGTTCCTCTGTGGAGCTTGTACCAATCATTGTATAGCACATACCATATTGTTTCTCAGCCAGGCAGCCCTGCCTGCAGGGGAAGATTGTACAAAATTGTGGTACCTTCTAAGTTGCTGATCCCTTTGCTTGTGGGGATTAAAGCATTCTGAGTGCCTTAAGCACAGCAGGGGGATATGGGAGGCCACTAGCTATGGCTCTCAGCTTATATGAAGAATTATCTGGAATCCATTGGCCTCGGTAAGATGGTGCTTGGATTTCCAGACCAGCCACAAAATCCCATGTGACCCTCAAATATGTGGAGGATCATTAGCAGTATTTCAACTCTACAGAACTGTCACAACCCTGTTGCTGCAGGACACGTGTTCCAAAATGTCACCAGCAAGGTCTCTTGTCTTCAGTGCCCCACACTCCTGAGCCTCAGCACTCCTCCCCGAGGGCAAGGATGGCGGCTTCACTCCTTATCTACAGGGAGAGACCCGTCTGGACGCCAGGAACCCTCTGTCTGGGTCAGTGTCTGACGTGTAGCATGTTCTTAGTGCAGCGGTTCTCAACCTGTGGGTCGCGACCCCTTTGGGGGTCGAACGATCCTTTCACAGGGGTCGCCTAAGACCATCGGAAAACACATATATAATTACATATATTATTGTTTTTGTGATTAATCACTATGCTTTAATTATGTTCAATTTGTAACAATG
>NW_005359117.1:95569-151851 GCF_000412655.1 Myotis brandtii
TTACGATTCATATAACAGTAGCAAAATTAGTTATGAAGTAGCAACGAAAATAATTTTATGGTTGGGGGTCACCACAACAGGAGGAACTGTATTAAAGGGTCGCGGCATTAGGAAGGTTGAGAACCACTGTTCTTAGTAGATGTTGACAAAACAAGAGAGAAAGTGAGGGGCAAGGAAACAGTGGACAGGAAGGGAAGTAAGAAATCAGGAAGAGAGAGATGGACAGACAGACAGGAAAGTAACAGCTTTGTTCCCTGCTCAGGTGCTCTGAGGGGGAGATCATGCAGGCAGGCCGGCCAGATGTGCCTGTGCTATCCTTGGCCTCCACCCACGAAATTTTGCTTCTGGCTGCCTGGCCTGTCTCAGAGATAAAGAATTCTTCAATAAGCAGCGAGGGCAGTCATCCTCCCTCCATCCGGACACTAGCCCGTTACACATCAGCAGCAGCCCCTCCAGGCCTGTGCTGCCGAGGGCTGGTGCTTGTGCCTCGCAAAACGACTCCTTCCCATCTTGGGTTCATTTGCCCTTTCTTAATGGGAGAGACATTGTCTGGCAGACAGGCATCGCTGGGTGTTGCCATGGTGATGGCTATGATGTCACTCGGGAGTAAATCAAATTGCAGATCTCAAAGTGGAACTGCTCTAGGTTGGGAGGGTTGTTAGAAATGAGGAAAGAATCAGAATCGGTGTGGCAGGGGAGTCGCAGGGTGGATATGCACCGCGTCCGACTCCTACCTTTCCCCTTGCTTTGCCATCTGAGATGAGGCTCATTCATTCATACAAAAATTTTTTTTGAGCACCTACTATGTGCCAAGCACCATGCTAGGTGCTGGGGAAGGAGCTGCAGATAACGTGATGTGGTACCTGTATAACTGCATAGTTTACAATCAGGTGGGAAAGACAGGCACACAAGACATTACACAATAACATGCCATTAGCATGGTGATTCATGCTGTGAAGGAAAGTACGGAGTGTATTTGTTTACTAGGGCTGTCATTGCAAAGTGCCACAGAGTAGGTGGCTTACACAACAGAAATTTATTTCCTCACGCTTTTGGTGGCTGGAAGTCCAAGATCAAGGTGTTGGTAGGGTTGGTTTGTTCTGTGGCCTCTCCTTGGCTTGTAAATGGCCATCTTCTCCTTGTGTCTTCACATGGCCTTCAGTGTGTGTGTGTGTGTGTGTGTGTGTGTGTGTGTGTCCCAATCTTCTCTTTGTATGCCAAATCACACAGCAGGCAACAGTAAGTATGTGGCAATACAAGCGAGGGAAGCCACCAATGGGTTTTAAGCAGAAGATCAACTTGATCAGAATGTTCTTTTAAAAGATGGTCTTTCCAGTGGTTTGGGGAGGATGCCCATTGTAGAGGCTGTCGGAGTAGCTCAGGTGTGGTAGATTGCATTATTTGCCATCAATTCTTTCTCCCTTCCTGGCTCTTGTGATAGCTTCACTTCTATGGGAGAAATAATATATTCTACATATTTGTCCTATTGTCTTTGGGCTTAACTATATGACTTACTTTAATAGAATGTTAGTGGCTATAACACAAGCAGGGGCTTTAAAAGTACTTGCATGTTTTGGCTTACACTCTGATGCACCTGCCATGAGAAGGTGCCCTGGGTCGCTCCTGGTCCCTGGGGAATGAGACCTATACAAAACACCAGAATCTGGCTTGTAGCCTAAAGAAGGACGTCCCAAATGGTTCATAAATCTGTCATCAGGAAAAGCACAAGTTTGTTGTGGCAGCCACTGAAGTCTGGGGGGCATTGCTCGCTATGTAGCATTATCATAGCAATAGCTGACTAGCACACTGAGATGAGGTTGCATTAAAGATGACAATAATGGGCTAGAGAGAAGTGGGTCGTTAGGATGTATTTTGCAGTTGTCAACATATAGGTGGCATTTAAGTACTGGGATGGATCTACTAGGAATAGAGTGTGGAATAAGGAGAGGGAACAGGATTAATTTTTGAGAGCTTCCATCAACGAAAGGTTGGGCAATGCATTAGTCTGATTCAGCTGCCCTAGCAGAACACCAGATTGGGTGGTTCAAACAACATAAATTGCTTTCCTCATGGTTTTGGAGGTTGGAACTCCAAAATCAAGGTACGGGAAGGGTTGGTTTCTAGTGAGACTTCCTTTCCTGGCTTGCAGATGGCTGCCTTCTAGCTGTGTCTCACTTGGCCTCTGTGCACATGCATGTCTGGTTTCTTCCTCTTCTTACAAGGACACCAGTCCTATTCAATCAGGGGGACCACCCTTATGACCTCCTTTAACCTTAACTATGTCCTTGAAGGCCCTATCTCCAAACACAGTCACATCGGGGGTTAGGGCTTCAGCATGTGAATTTTTTTTGGGGGGGGGGGGGGGGGGAGGGAGAGACACAATTCAGTCCATAACAGGTAACATGTCCTAAGTGCCAGGTACTAGGTGCGAAAATGCAAGACACAGGTTATCCTAAGACCTCGATGGGGAAGTCACACAGCATCATATCCACTGGGTTTTAGTAGTCAACTGAGCAAGTCATATGGCCAGCTCAGATTCAGGGGCGGGAGAAACAGATTCCATCTCTTGGTGGGAGGGTGGCAAAGCCACATCTGCAAAGGGGCACACAGATGGGAGGGATTGTTTGAAAGCGAGCCTCACAGAAGCTTCGAGGTTGAGTGAGCAGGAACCTTCAGAATTCCCCCTGGACCTCTGGTCACCGCCACAGGACTTGACAGCTCTCTGGAGGTAGAACCCCTCATAGGCCAAGATATCCCCAGGAGAGCTCCTTCAGTTTAGCTCAGTGGTTCTCAACCTTGGCCGCACATTAGAACCACCTTTTTAAAATCCTAATTTCTGGGCCTCATCCTCTGGAAATTCTGTTTATTTATTATGGGGTGGGGCCACAACATCAGTAACAAAGAAACAGAATTTCCGGAGGATGAGGCCCAGAAATCAGGATTTTAAAAAGATTCCCAGGTGATTCTAATGTGCAGCCAAGGTTGAGAACCACTGGTTTAGCTGGTTGTCTGAGAATGCCCACGCTGAAGCATACCTCATTCTACAGCTCTGACAGGGGTAGAATCGCCTTCAGTGTGAAAAGGGGGACCCCTTAGCATCTTCTAAAGGCCATACGGCTGATGACATTGGACGTCTGTGTTTTGCCTGCTCAGCCCCCACCCTTCCTTTTCATGATAGTGCAGCTCTGATGCTCCTTTTGTGAGCTCCCCTCCTAAGCTCTGGGCAGAATGGGTGGGGCTGTCAATCCAAGTGTCCCGTCCATCACCTCTTGGCGAGGTGAACACAGACCCTGGGAAAGTTCCTGGACCTAAGTCTGAAGGGGAGTCACATGAAGACAGCGATGGGGTGAGCACGACTCAGCCTCGGGACCCAGCAGGGATTATGCTTTAGTTCCCGCTACGTGGGTTCTTGTTTTCTTGTCCCTTCTGAGAACTGGCCTGTCTGTTTCGAGTCTTCCTTTGACGTACAAGCTCCCCCATATCTTCCCATGAGGTTCTTTGCCTAAGTAAGTCAGTGTGGATTTCTGTTGCATGCAATCCAAGATCCCTAACGTTGCTCATGGCTGCAGAAATGGGACATGGCGCTGTATGCTCTGGGGACACGAAGAAGCTCTGACTCGGGAAAAGCCTCTCTTCCAACTGTCCTGCGGGGAGAGGGAGTTGGAACGCGCTCTGTGAAGTCATTTGGAAGCCTTGCCTGGCTTTCTCCCTTGCAGTACCTTGACGACATGAGGGTAAGGCAGATTTCCCAGCTTGCTTTGCGTTTCTTGTCCCTGTCCATTCTAGGTTGCCACAGAGACCAATACTATCAGGGAAGGTTCCTGGACTATATGTGGTGCATCAGATGCTGCAAGGAAACAGAGCTTCGAGCAAAGAGAAGAACACGTGGCCTCCTGATGGCAGCCCTGGCAGAGCAGTGGGCCCAGAGTCACGGCCAGAGACTCAGGGAAACATTGGTGAGGAAGAAACGGGGTGACTGTGCTTTTCAAAGCATTGGGACATCAGTCACCAGGGGACCTGGGTTCACCAACTTGCTGGCTGTGTGACCGTGGGTGAGTCGCTCGATGCTCAGTCTCCTCATTTGTCAAATTGAGAGAAATGATAACCCTACCACTTGAAGGTTGAGAGGACTAAGTACATATTTGTCAGAGTTTTCTGGAATTTAATACACATATACACATATCACTGGTGGGATGTTAGATCATTTACATTATCATGCAAATAAGCAGATTTTATTTTAATAGCTGGGTATTTACCTCTATGGATCTCAACATGAATAATGAGCGCCCTGTGGCTGTAATTTTTGTGGATATTATTCTTCAGGACGAAGCCACGTTAAATTTAGTCACTTTGAAGAAAAATATTCAGTAAATAATAGGGCAGGTGGTGACAGAATGTGGCGATCGCCAAACAAATGCAGCTTTGGACTTGGTGCCAACAGAGGGGGGGGGTACAGAAAGATGGGCGTGGCTGGCAAGGGTGGGTGGGGCACTGGGACGCGGGCCTGGCTGGATCTGGTTCCAGTGGGGTCAGAGATGGGAGAGCCCCATGGAATTTTCTGCCTCAGGCAATGGTGAGGAGGTGTCTGAAGCTCCCCCTGAGCAGGGCCTTCTGGACTGGACTTCTGTCCACTTCCTGCTGCCATAAGAGTGGTGCCACCCCCGGGGACTAGCCGTGCTGTGGCAGCAGCGGCAGAGGAGGTGGCCTCACCCGGTCTCCCTCTGCCTCTGAGCTGGTTCCTTGCTAGATGTCCTCTCTCCAGTGGGGCAAGAACCATTGGCAAGAACCATAGGCTTCGGGGTCAGGCAGGGCTGGGTTTACATCCCCACTCTTCCATTCACTGGCTCTGAGACCTTAGGTAAGTCCCCTCCTGCTCTGAGCCTCAGTTTCCTTGTCTGTAAAATGGGAGTGCTAAGCATGCTTGGAAAATGTGTTCCCCACCTAATTCCTAAAAACTCGGAATGGCAGCAGATAGGAATCATAGTGGCCTGGTGACTCATGCAGCTGCTGGAGACAGATGAGACACGCTATAGAGCAGCAGCCCAGGGCTCCATAGCTATGCATTTCCTTGCTCTGCTAATACAAGACACACTAAACCCCCGGCCTCAGCTGGTCTGTCTGTGGGAGGGAATGTCATGGGAAGGCAGGGTGGGACCCTCTCAAAGATCCCTCGCAGCTGGAACACACCCTCTTCCCTGTGCCAGGCTCTGTTCTGAACGAACCTGGGAAGTAAGATTGGTTTTATGTCCCCTCCCATTTCCCCTTTCTCCCATTTGTCTCAGGGTAGCGGGTGTAGAACCAGAAACCTGTATTGGAAGCTCAGCTGTCACTAACCAGCCTGGTGGCCTCACATAAGTTCTTTAATATTGATGTGCCCCCATTTCCTCATCTACAAAAGGGGAATATGGGTTCCCATGGGGAGTACATGAGATGAGGAATGTCAAAGGGTCCATGAGGGTCCTAACACAGCAGGTGGCCCTGGCAACTTTGTCCCCGCCCTTCTCAGCAGGAACTCAGTTCCCATGTGCCAACACTACATTCTACAACCTCCCTTCACCCTCAATGGCAATTCCAGTGCATCCTCTCCTCCCTTCCCCTCCCCTCCTCCTCTCCCCTCCCCTCTCCTCCCCTCCCCTACTCTCCTCCCCTCTCCTCTCCTCTCCTCTCCTCTCCTCTCCTCGCCCCTTCCTTTCTCTCTCTCTCCACCGCCCCCCCCCCCCCAAGTGTATCCTGCAGGAAGTGACTGAAGACAGAAGACTATTGCATAGTGAGACCAGAGCTCTTGGCTGGGAGTGGGACTGGGGCAAGGGGCATCTGGCTGAGTGACAGCAGCCAGGGAGGAGGGCCTTGGCATTGTGGAGTGAATGCCATTAGTACTGATGGGGCCCATGGTTCCTTCTCCATATGGGCCCGTTAACTCGGTCATCGCCCTCTTCTCTATAAGCACTAATGGGCAGTGTTCGAGCAGGGCCCTGGCCCAAGGTGGCTGGGTAGGAAAAGTAGGGGTGGGTGGCAAAGATTAGCAGCAGTAACAATAGCAGCATTGACTGAATTCTTAGCATGGCCACCTAGGGCTTACGTGCATGACTTTATTTAATATTGACCTTTGCTTTTTAAGAGTTTACACTAATAATAATGATTATAATTACCATTATGTATACCTGCCCTGCTCCAGGCACTGCGTCACACACATTTTCTCAATTATTTCCCCAACGACCCTATGAGGCAGATACCCATTACCATCCTTATTACAGTCAGGGAACAGAGGCTCAGCTCCTTGTGCTGGGTCAGTGCGTCTCACACCCGAGCGCACATAGAAGATCGCTGGTGATTTTCTTCTACCCCAGGGTATTCCGATTCAGCGGGTCTGGTGTGGCCTCGGAGACTGCATTTCTAACAAGCTCCCGGGTGATGTGGGTGCTGCTGGCCCGGGGACCACACTGGAGCAGAGAGGTCCTAAGTCGTCCCGCTGGACAGTGGCCCATCTCGGATCTGAACCCACAGTCACGCAGTGAAATAAAATGTGGGGCCAACATGTGATTTCAAGAGGGTCCCAACACAGAGCAGGTGGCCCCGACACTCTTGTTTCTGCCTTTCCCAGCAGGAACTCAGTGGCCCATGTGCCAACACTACATTCTACAGCCATCATGACAGTAAGAAGGGCATGCATGCGAGGACAGGGGAGGGAGGACTACTTCTGACCAGAGGGTAGAAGGAGGACTGTGTAGAGGAGGTGGTTTGAGAAGGGCCTTCAAGGTTGGGTAGGAGTTTGACAGAAATGGAAGGGAAAGGGCATCTCAGGTCCTGGGCAAGACCACAGAGAAAGAAGGGTGGGATGTGTTTGGAGGATGCCATTGCGGAAGCACAGGGCTCGTTTGGGCTGAACTGTGTCCTGCCCCCACCCAATTATATGTTGAAGTCCTAACCCATGTACCTCAGAATGTAAATTTGTGTAGAAATCGGGTTGTTGCAGATGTAATGGGCCAAGATCAGGTCATAATGGAGTAGAGTGGGCCTCTAGTCCAATATCGCCAGTGTCCCTACAAAGAGAGATTTGGACACTGAGACACACGCATGGGGAGGACGCCATGTGAAATTTGGAGTTATGTCTCCATGAGCCAAGGAACTAGCAGGCACCGGGTGAGGGGCCTGGAACAGATCCTTTAGGGGGAGCGTGGCCCCGCTGATACCTTGCTCCTGGACGTCTCACCTCCAGAACTGTGAGATGATAAATCTCCATAAAGTATCACTCAGCATGTGGTACTTTTTTACAGCAGGCCCAGCAAACGGATACAGCGCACCTGTCCAGTGCCTATGATATGTGTGTTGGCAGATGGCCTCTAGGAAGAAAAATGCTCCCTTATGGCTGGAAGTATTTCTAAGTGCTGCTTTAAGTTCCTCTCCCTACCTGAGGAGGTCACAGTGGGGGAAATGGGGAAAGAACGACCAGGTATAGAGTCCTGCTATGTGTCAAAGACTGTACTAGGTGCTCTCTATGCTTTAATGTCATCCCCACTGCACTCTTAGGAGGAAGATCTTGTTATGCTCATTGCACAGAGGATGAGGCTAAGTGTCAGAGAGTTTAGGTCACTTGCCCAAGGATCCATAGATAGGAAATAGCACAACAGACATTGGGACCCAGTGGTCTAACTTCTCCCATCCCGTCTACCATGAGTGGATGCACAATGATGAGAAAGGCGACCCAGAGCCGGGCCCCACTTTGAGAAAGGCAAGGCGCCCCAGATCAGGAGGTTGGCAGCGAGATCTGCCTGCAGAATTCTTACCATGTGAGATTACAGCCCCCTTATTGTTCGAGCTACTTTTAGTTGGGCCATCTGTTGTTTGCAAAAGCATCCTAACAGAAGCGGCCATTTAAAACGAGCCAGGTCTGCAGGTCTAAGACATCGCGTAAGAGCTGCATGTCAACAGGAGCTAATCAACAATACCCTTGTTCCCCCACCCACATTCGGCAGCAACTGAGAAATGAGAACAAGAGAAAGGCAGATGGAGCCCCCAAACACCACCTTTACTAAAGATAAAGCTGCTATTAGCGAGCGTGGCTCTAGCTGCAGGGATGTGGGCTGCCTTATGTTGCACCCAGAATAGGCAGACTCACCCACCCAGGTGTAGGCAGCTTTGGGCCACAGTGGGGATTGGAGGAACCAAGCAGAACCTGGCTCCCCGTGGGCAGCTCACTCCCAAGAAAGAATGGGGAGGAAGGTGGTGGGCTGCCATCCTTAAGGCTCACCAGTGAGCTAGGTCACTCAGCGGGGAGGGTATGTGTGTGTGGGGGGAGTGGTCAGGGAGTCTAGATAGGGTTGCTTCTGGAGGGCTTATTGAGAGCGGGAAGAAAATTTTTTTCAGAAGGGTAAAATTGAAAGGAAGAAAAGGAGGTGTGGAGGGAGGGTTGAGGTGTGGGGGTAAATGAGAGAGCATGTAAACAGAATAATGGTATAGTATAAACTCATTTTTGTTGGAAAAATGGGAATCCCCGCATCCCACTCGTGTATATGTTTGTATGAGCACAGACAAGCATGGGAGAGTATAGCCCACAGTTGCCCCAAGGGGTGAGGATGGAGGAGGGAGGGAAAGATGACAAATGGTGTTTAAGGGAGTCAAGACAACGAGGTACAAGGTTCTTGCCCACTAAGGGCCGCCATTCTTATGGGGAATGACCTGGGATCCCATCTGGAAAATGAGATGGGGTTAACTCAGTTCCTTTCTCTCCTGAAAAGTCAAAACATTCAAGGAAGAACTGAGGTGTAGGGAACATCTTCGAATGTAATCACAACATTTCAGGGCTAATGGCATGAAAGTATCATCATGCCAAAGCATGGCCACCATATTGAATTATTGGTTGTGTTGACTTTGGTTCATCTCTTTGCCCTCTCCCCACCTCTAGTGCCCCTTGCTGGGTTGGTTCCCTGCTATTCTCTGGTCTCCCTGTGTCCCAAGCAGTTGACCACTGGCCACCCCACCAGTCAGCTGCCCTTGGCCTCTGGTTTCCAGTTGGTGGTACCAAAAGGAGATTGGGAGGCAGGAAGGCAGAGAGATGGGGCCTCTATTCTGCCCACACTCCCCTGCACAGCGACAGTGGGCCTCACAGTGGCCACTTTTCTCTGTGGCCACAGCCCCGTGACGCTCCCTCTTCCTTGGCCCCAGCTCTCCCCAGCAGCCAGCCCTTTCCCTTGTCCCTCAAGGTCAATGGTAATGGCTTTTGCCCATTGCTGGCCCCTGGGGTGCTTCACCTTCCTTCATAGCTTTCCTTCACCCTGCCCACCTTACAAATAGTCTCTTTATCACACTGCCTTCCTAGTCAACCTTTCGGCATTGCATCTGTTTCCTGAATGGGACCATGGCTGATGCAGACATCAACACCAATAATGGCTAGCACTGATGGAGTGCTGACCATCTGTGTGGCCTGATGCTAAAACAGTGGTTCTCAACCTTCCTAATGCCGCGACCCTCTAATACAGTTCCTCATGTTGTGGTGACCCCCAACCATAAAATTATTTTCGTTGCTACTTTATCACTGTAATTTTGCTATTGTTATGAATCGTCATGTAAATATCTGATATGCAGGATGTATTTTCATTGTTACAAATTGAACATAATTAAAGCATAGTGATTAATCACAAAAACAATATGTAATTATATATGTGTTTTCCTATGGTCTTAGGCGACCCCTGTGAAAGGGTCGTTCGACCCCCAAAGGGGTCTCGACCCACAGGTTGGCGACCCACAGGTTGAGAACCGCTGTTCTAAAAGCTCTACACGCTTTAACTCATTTAACCCTCCCGGTGTAGTGGGTGCTATCTGGCATTATTCCTGAATGAATTATAGTTACCTTTGGCCAATGAACTTCAGGCATGGTTCCAGATGAAAGGAACAGAGTGGTAGATTAAAAGGAAGCGCCTGTAATGGAACCTGCCTTTTATTACCATGCTGTGGAAACAGATGTCGCAGAGGCCTCGGTCAGTGACGGCCTCTTGTTGGGGCTTAGTTCTCCTCCCCACGCTCTTGAGTGCTGGAGCCGTTTCCTATGCTGCTGGGTCCCTCCAAGCACCGGGCACAGGCGGAGAGGCTGCAGCAGACGCCATGAGCTCCCACGGAATGATGGATCGGCTGACGCCGTGTGGCTGAATGAGTAGATGCTTTCGGAGCAGCTGCTGCCAGGGGAAAATTCCAAATGCAAAATATTAGTATTAATTATCGCGATTGCTCTTTCGGCTGCAGGCACTGTGTCTGCTTAGAAGGAAGAGATAAGGCCTCCCTGCCAGAGTGAAAAGACAGATTGATGCAGATGGAGTTTATCCTCTGAGAGGGGGCAGCTGTGTGTTATTATTAATTTTTTAATGCCTTCCAGCCTGAAGTTAAGGGGAAAAAAACACACCTAGATTTGAGACCGGCTAAGCCCAAGGCTGTGTGACCTTGGGTGAATTACTTAACCTCTCTGTGCCCCCGAGTCTCCATTGATTAAATGAGGAGTTAGGACTAAGTCAGTGATGGCGAACCTATGACACGCGTGTCAGAGGTGACACGCGAACTCATTTTTTGGTTGATTTTTCTTTGTTAAATGGCATTTAAATATATAAAATAAATATTAAAAATATAAGTCTTTGTTTTACTATGGTTGCAAATATCAAAAAATTTCTATATGTGACACGGCACCAGAGTTAAGTTAGGGTTTTTCAAAATGCTGACATGCTGAGCTCAAAAAGTTTGCCATCCCTGGACTAAGTAATGTCTATGATCCCTTCTATCAGTTCTCCAGAGATGCTAGGAGGTGCAACATCAAGGCCCCAGCTGATTGGCTCTCTGTATTCATTCATCCTTTCTCCAACCGCTGGGGCACTCTCAGATGCCAATGCTCCCTGCCTCCTGGGTTTTCAGGATGAGAGTTGAATGTGTTCTCCTTTTGCTGTGAGAGGCATAGGCATGGTGGGGAGAAGGGACAGAGGTAAGGGCCTGAGAGTCCCTTCTTCCTCCTCCCCCTCTTCCTCCCAATCACTTAATTATAGAAATTAATCCACTTAATCCCCATAACACCTCGATGAGGGACATGCTGTTATTACCCTTTCTTTACTGATGAGGACAGGGAGGCCTGAGACTTTTAACAAATGACTCTGAGGCCACACAGCTGGAAGGAGCAGCTGGAAAGACCCTTAGCCCTTCTGGCCCACTGGGTCTCAGCCCTGCCTGCACATTGGAATCAGCTGGGAGTCTAGGTCCCACCAAGAGGTTCTGAGTTGGTTTGGGATGTAGCTGGGTATCTGGGTTTTTAGAATCTCCCCCAGATGATTCTAACTTGCAGCGAAGTTTGAGAACCACAGATTTCATCCAATTACCTGTTTTGCAGATAAGGGAAGTGGATTTACCTGAGTTTCTCCGTCATGTGTGGCCCCGCCCCCAGCCCTCCCGGCAGGAGTATGGGAAGTGATGCCAGGAACTTGGGGAGCTGGTCCTGCTCTATGCAGCCCCTTCACAGCCCAGTATCTCTGAATCTCCCCAGGGGATCACAGGGGATGGTCCCCATGATCCCCCCATCCCTTAGCCAGGTTGGCATCAGTCAAGCCTTGAGGTAACTCGGGACTCCAGGGATCAGCCCTGGGGACATAATTACCCTTCAGCCTGAGCCTTTCTTCTCATCCTCCCCAAACACGTGATTTCCTGAGTGAGTCCTCACAGGTTTGAACTGGTGCAGTCGACAGTGTCTGATCCACCGTGAGTACTGGTGCCGAGCACACTGACTTCAGACAGGAACAGACTGAGGGCTTGGACTGAAAGCAAATTATAAGAGCAACTGCCTAAGATGTGCTTCCATGGGCCAGGCACTGTGAATATTATTTCATTTTATGCCTCACAAATATAAGTGGGAAATATTATAAATCTTATGTTTCAATTATGGACACGGAGGCCTGGAAGGGTTAAATGATTTGCTCAGCGTAGGTCAGCTAGCAAGTGACTGAATGGAGTGCCACCTGCACCAGGAAGCCTTCCTTGAATACCAGACAGGCCAGAACAGATTCTTTTATATTCTTCAGCATTCTCTCTGTGTTACGTATGTCCCGTTATAATTAAGTATTCATCATGCTGTTATTTAATGAGGCTCTGTCTCTCCCACTAGACTTCAAGCTCCTTGAGAGGGGGCTGTTTTTACTCAATCTTCCTATATCCCCAATTCTCAGCCTAGTGCCTACCATATGGCAGACCAGCCACTCACTAAATATTGAAAGAAAGCAAAGACAAATGGCCCAACCGATTCCAATGTTTATACCCATGTACAATCTGATAGATTTCTCAAAAACTTACATGAACTAATTGGGGATGATCTCCAAAATTAGCTTCTTCTAAGATAAGAGGGCTCCCCAGAAAGAGGAAGCCCTGGGGTCCTTGCAATATTAAGGATTTGGGGAACCCCTGGGAATTTTTAACCCAAGAAGAAAAATCTTAAGGATTCTATCACTGTTGTGCATCCTTTATGCGTTTTTATTGGCTCAGCAGAGGCTAAGGGGCCTGAGCTGAGCAGGGGGAGATCTGGCCATTCAATTGGATCATTGAAATTCACTAAGCGTTACTTACGTGCCAGGTTGCAGCATTTAGGATTGCATTGAGCTGCATGTAGCAGAAGCCTATCCAGTAGATTAACCAAATTGGGGTTGTATTATTATTATTATTATTTTTAATCTGACAACCAGTCCAGAAGAGGGAAGTGCCAGGTCCTCACAGATGCTCAGGGAAGTCCACCGACAACTTGAGATCCTTCCCGATGCCTGCTCTGCTGTCCCGGTGTGATCGTCCATCCTCATGGTCACAAGATGGCTGCTTCACCTCCAGGCATGGACTCCCAGGTTCCAGGCGGGAAGAGGGGGTGAGGGTAAGTGGAAATAAAGGGCCACAGGCAACGAGCCAGCTGGGTCTAACCCTTTAGGAAAGCAATGCCTTTTCTAGAGGCTCCCCCTAGAGATTTCAACTTGCATCTCATTGGCCCAAGCTGAGTCACGTGGCACCTGAGCTTCAAGGGAGCCTGCAGGGGTGGATATTTTCAACTGAGCATGTTGCCCAGTGGGATTCTGTTAGAAAGGAAGATGGGAAGGATGGACAGTGATAGGCCACTGGCAGCATCTGTCATATAGGCTCTGTGCTAGGCATGCGGAATGTAAAGATGAGCAACGTATGGCCCCTCCCACCTGGGACCTGCTGCCTGGTCGAGGAGTCAGACAGGAAAACAACTTTCACACCACAACATACATATTGTTAGAGGAGTGGTGGGCACAGACAAGGAAGGAGAGAGTCAGTGGATCACCTGGAGGAGCTGGAGTGAGTATCACAAAGATGACGTTTTGGCATTTGGAATGGAGGACAATGAGACAATGGTTTGCCATGTAAATAGAGCGAGGGCCAGACCTCCCAGCTCTCAAACTCCCTGTTAACCCCAGCTCCTGCGATTGCTTCCTTCTGAGTGCTTTAGATCCACATACAACTAGCTGTGTTTTTTCTACTTTGAGGAGGGTCTTGAAGGATGAGTAGGAGTTCAGCAGATAAACAGTGAGAGCCTGGCCTTCAAAATCTGGTTCCAATCTTTCTTTCAGCCGCAGCTCTTGGGATGACTGCACTCTGCAAGCTTCAGAGCCCCCTAGGCAACTTGCCCTTCCCTCATATTCCATCGTTTATTTCTCTGTGCCCTTCCCTCTGTGCACAGGATGTATTTTTCTGTCTGCGATGCCCCTCCCCCTTCCTTCTCTGGGATATGGCTCTTCTGTGGTGGTGACTCATCCTTGGCCAGCTGTTTGGAGGGCGAGAAAGGACTTCATCAGAGGGAGATGTATGCAGGAAGATGCATAGCAGTCACACGGCCCTTCTGCAGAACTTGGCTGTGCTGGTCTTAGGAATGAAGGAAAAGGGGAAACCAACACTTTGTCAACTCCCACCCCAACCACGATCACATGAGGAACACTAGATACATCATCTGATCCCCAAAACAACCTTATGTGGTGGATATTGTTATACTAGAGGCCTGGTGCACAACATTCGTGCACTGGGGTGGGGGGTAGGAGGCCCCTCAGGGGATGTCCAACTGATGGCTTAGGCCTGCTCCCTGCAGTTGGACATTCTTAGCACTGCCGCGGAGGCAGGCTACTGCACTTGAAGCCGTCAGCCTGGCTTCTGGCTGAGCAGCACTTCCCCTGTGGGAGTGCACTGGCCACCAGGGGGCAGCTCCTGTGTTGAGCATCTGCCCCCTGGTGGTCAGTGCACGTCATAGCGACAGGTCATTCCACAGTTTGGTCGAATTGCATATTACCCTTTTATTATATAGGATACCTCTTATGGCATGGGAAACCGGAACTCCACAAAATGAAGCAATTTGTCCATGATTGCATAGTAATAAGTGACACACTTGGGTTTGAATCCTACCTGTCCAATGTTAAGGCCCATGCCCCTTCCATCAAACCGTGAGATCTTCTCGGGGGCTCTCCCTGTCCTGGCTTCTCCCTGGTTTCTGGAGGTCAGCCCTTCCATTTAGAGGACTGACTTCAGGGTATTCCAGAAACAGAGCTTCTACCTTGAGCTTCCGTCTACCTTCACCCACATTCTGAGTTAGCAGTGGCTCCAGCTGTGGGGAGGGGAGCGGGGGTGATTTCACTCCCCAGCTGGCATCTGAAGAGTCTGGAGACATTTTTGGTTGTCACAACTTGGCAGGTAGGCTGGCATGTAGAGGGAGAGGCCAGGGCAGCCCCCCACAACAAACCAATGTCCTCCCCAAAATGTCAGTAGTGCTGGGGCTGAGAAGCCCGTGTTCAAGTTAGTCCCTTTGGTTTTCCTAACACTGAGAAAGCAGGCTCTTTCTGGAAGATTCCCTGGGCAGCTCTCCCTGTACTTCCCCCTCCCACTCTTGGCTCAGCAAAGCAGTAGGGTTACCCTGGGCTGGTTGTGCTTGCCACTTCTCTGCCCATCACCTACATATTTGTTCATCTCAATTCCATTCTTCATGATTCTAATTCTGAAGAGCCCGGCCTCCAGAGCCAGGCCGCCCGGGGTTCCGATTGTGACAATTACTAACTCCTCAAAGACTCGCGGTCTATCTTCAAAATGGAGAAAACAAGCGCACAAATCATGTCAGGGTGGCTTTGAGAATTTAAGGGGATAATTCACGGGAATCGAAGTGCCCAGGCAGATGGCAAATACTCAACACCTGTCTGCATTATTGTTGCTCTGAGCTTCTTATTCACCTGTTGGCTCTTATTTTATTTTTTTATTGAGCCATTTCCTTTCCTTGGAAAGCATCTGGCATAGTGGGAAGGGCGCAGACATTGGAGTGAACTTTCCCAGAGCTGCCATCCCAGAGCTCTGGACTTGCTGGCCCTGTGGCCTTGGACAAGTCACTTCTCTGAGTCGCTTTCTCATCTGTGAAGCTGAGATAATAATACCACTTCATGGTTCTTGTAAGGATTAAGCTACTTAACAGTCTGACACTTGCTAGGTATTCAGTATATGTTAACCACCCACTCTTTCTATTTTTGAGTCTTCTGGGCATTGATAAATTAGCATTTTTGAAGCACCCTATTCTCATCACAAGTGTTTGCAGAAGATAATTCTTGCCTGAGAAAGACTGGGGAAGATAATCTTCATAGCGGGGGAACCAAAAAGCCTGTGAGTCCCTGTGTAGGGGCTGGTCTCCATGTGATGCCCTTCTCAGACATGGTCTCAATGGAGCACAGGTGAGACTCCACCAATGGACTCACTTGGGGGTCTGCCAGGGATTCCGTACAGAGAACGTCGTTTAGAAACGATGCTCCCAGCCTGCAGGGGCTAAGGATGAAGATGGTGTTCTTCATTTCTCTGCAGGAGTCAGCAAGCAGAAGAGAAAGGCTCCCACGGCGATATAGGGAAGACGCCATTGTGCCGGAATCTTCCACTTGGCCCTTTAGACCCACCCCCCACCCTGCTCTCTGCCCCAGAACGCCGGGCCACATGGACCACATCCGTGAGTTCTGCCAGTTTGGAGTCTTGGCTGGTGAAGGAGGGAAGAGTAGGTGGATGTTTCTTTCCCTGCCAGCTGGCCGGTCCTCAGAGGCCACGCTTCTGTTCCGGCAGCCCTCTCTCCACCAAATGTTCTCTTCCTCCGGGTTCCTGCTAACTGCGCCCTGCTCTCTCCCTGGAAGCCCAGGGTCGTGATGGTGACGCGGTCACCCAGCGCACCACGCTCTCCCTGCCTGAGTCGGATGGGCCAGGGCCCGCCTCTCTGGGGAGATTTGAAAGCTGACACCCAAAGGAGACAGGAATCAGCCTGTTGACTACCTGTTTGGGGGGGAGGATTCCTGGCAGAGGAAATGTGGGCAAACATAATCAGGTGTTTTCAGCCAGGGAGCAAGTTTTGCTGATGGGAGGGGGGGGGGGGGGGGGAGAGGTATTTTGAGGAGACGTGTTTGTTTTCATTGGAGAGAAATTTTAAAAACCGGATTGCACAAGCCTCATCGGGGTGTGCCATGTGCCATGTGCCAGGCCAGCGTGCCACACGGTCCCTGTGCTTGGACTCTATTTCTCCCTCCTTTGCTGGCCCGCCCAGGAGCAAAGTTTGGGTTCGTCCTGGCTCCATCCTGTCTCAACCAGCTTCGGGCGGTGCAGGACACCGCTGGCTCCTCTGTGCACAGAGATGCCCGGGCAATCCCGCCGCACGATCGCAGCTTCCGTGGTCTGCTGCGCCTCACGGAGGATTACTGCGCTGCAGCCAGGCTCACATTAAAATATTAATCTGCATTTCAAATGTTCCCATTGCGTCCATGGGGATCTCCATTCCATATGCTCGCGAGAGCTCTGGGCCAGCAGTGTGTTTGATGTTGAGTGTTTAACATGAAGGCTAAAGATGACTTGCAATAAAGCAGGTAAGCAATAGCACAGAGACTAAGACGCCCCCTTGGTAAATGCCAGCTTCCCAGGCTTTTCTTCCCACAAAGCGCGTCGGAGGAGTTAGGTTGAAAGGAACCCCAGGGACCATCTCCTTTAACTGGCTCAGCCTCTCTTGGTTCAAACTCTCCCCTTTCTTCTTTCCTTCCCCTCTCCTTTCTTTTTCTTCCAAGAATGCGTTAAGCTGACCACCTGTGGGAGTTTCCTGTGGCTGCTATAACAAATGACCACTAACTCAGTGGCTTAAAACAACACAAATTTATCATCTTATAGTTCTGCAGGCCAGCAGTTCAGAGCGGGTCTCCCTGGGCTGAGAGCAGGCTGGCAGCAGGGCTGGGTGCCCTCTGGGAGCTTCAGGGGAGAATCTTTCTTTGCCTTTTCACCTCCTAGAGGGGGCCTGCCTTCCTTAGCTCATGGCCCCCTCCTCCGCCTCCAAAGCCGGCAATAGACAGCCCAGTCTCTCATCGGCATCACTGAGACTCGGACCCTCCTGCCTCCCTCCTTCACTTATGACGGTTGTGATCCCACGGGGCCTGCCTGGATAATCCAGAATAATCTCCCCACCTCAAAACCCTTAATGTAGCCACACCGCCAAGGTCCTTTTTGCCATGTAAAGTAACATAGTCACACCGCCCCTCGTGCAGGCTTTTTCCCCATTGTTTATAGCATTTATTAGAAACATTTAAAAACTAGCCTTTCACTTAGACAATCTCACTTCATCAGGTCAATCATTTCAAATACAGAGTAAGAAACTCTTCTTTTCTCTTCTTTGCTCCTCCCCAGTCTACGCCAACAGACTTCTGTGTATCTTTCCATGGATTCTGGATGAATGTAGGAGTACATATATGTGTGCTCAAAAATGATATGAACCAGTCCCTACCGTATATCTAGCACTACCACCCTCACGCAGTCCAATTTCTCCAAGCTGTATGCTTTCACAGTACCCACACTCCTTATTCTCACTGCCTGTCAACATTGTCGTTCACCGCTTAGTTGTGAAATTATGACACAGCAGTGATATACATGTATGTACTGTCTGCCCCTAACTGGTCAAAAAGCTCCCCAGAGGAGGAGATAATAGATGTTTTTGACCATCACTATCATTTTCTCAGAGCTCCCTAGCAGCCGAGGTAGGAAGCATGCTGAAAAGGGACAAAGACGAGAATAAAACAATGGCTAACATCGAATGATCACTCATTTCTGTGCCAGCAATGTTCCAACTGCCTTTAGTCTATTTAACTCACACATCATGAAGGAGCGAAGGAGGGGCTGTCATCTCCTACAAGTGAGTGGCATAGCTGGGACTCGAAATCCATGACCTTAACCGCAAAGTCATATAGACCAATAGTCTCAAACAGTATTTCACGTGCTACCTGAGAAGGAGAACAGGCAGGAATGACGGAGGGAGAGACCAGTTTTGCAGATGTGTCAGGAAAAACTTGCCAGAGGATGTAATGAATGGAAGGCAAAGAGGGGTGTGCCCAGTTTTGGGGGGTGGAGAGCTGTGGGGCATAGTGGAGTGGGGCGTTCTAGGCAGAGGAGGCTGTGTGAACCAAGTCCCAGGTGGGAAGTTGGCTTGGTGTTTTCTGGAAATTGAAGGTAATATTACAATATGGCTGGAGCGTAGGTGATGAACAGCGGGGGACAGGTCAAGAGATGGGGCTGAAAAGGGAGGCGGAGGTGCTGTTCCAAGGATACAATCAGTGGCACCTGGGCTTCAGACATTACCCTGAGGGAAACGAGGAGCAGTTAGAGGCCTTTTGATACTGAGGCTTAAACAAAAGCAGTTTGCTCACCACGTGGAGGAAGGATTGCGGGGCCGGGATGCTGAAGGCAGAGAGACAGATGGAGAGTGGACGGGAAGCCTAGTGCTGGAACCCAGAGGTTTCCAGTCCGGGGCATTCTCAGCTATGCGCCCGGAGCCCTCCAAAGGCCTGACCACCACCCACAAAGGGGCGGGGTGGGAGAATAGCAAGCCCCCGCTCTTTGAAATGAATACGTTCGAAGTCCAACCTCTGCTTCAAAACCAGCCAGAGGGAGTAGACATGAGCCAGAGAAAAATTCATTTAATTCTTAACTCATAGCCCTTTCCT
The DNA here is from genome assembly GCF_000412655.1 of Myotis brandtii. NCBI lineage: Eukaryota > Metazoa > Chordata > Mammalia > Chiroptera > Vespertilionidae > Myotis > Myotis brandtii. The sequence goes on from NW_005359117.1 coordinate 114,568, forward strand.
TTAAGAAGCTTGCCTTGCTCAACTCGTTCAGAAATTATTTCTCCTTCTGTGAACAATCCCCGCTATTGTTCCTACCACTCACCTTCGTTTAATCAGCACATATTATTGAGCACCTATCATGTGCCAGGCTCAGTGTGAGATACAGAAATAAACAATCCTGACCGGTCCTTTGCCCTTGTGGAGGTTATTGTCTAGAGCAGTGGTCAGCAAACTCAGTCAACAGAGCCAAATATCAACAGTACAACGACTGAAATTTCTTTTGAGAGCCAAATTTTTTAAACTTAAACTATATAGGTAGGTACATTGTTATTAACTTAATTAGGGTACTCCTAAGGCTTAGGAAGAGCCACACTCAAGGGGCCAAAGAGCCACATGTGGCTCATGAGCCTCAGTTTGCCGACCACAGGTCTAGTGGGCGAATAACACATCAAACAAACCAATGCCTACAGTGCCACATGATTTTAGACCTGGTGAGCCCGCGAAGTGGAGGCTGCTTGGAGAGGATGTGATGGGAAACCTGACTGGCAGATTGCATCATTGGTGCCAGTTCCTTACCTCTCCTTGTAGTTTCAACCTTGTCGTGTGACTTTGAAGTTTCTTTCCTAATAGCAGAGTCTATTTCCGCACCCAGTTGACGTTTGGCTTGGCAGTGTGACTTGCTTTGGCTAGTAAGATGAAGCAGAGGTGACCTGAGCCAATGTCAAGCGCAGGTCTTTGACAGGTCTTGGTGTGTTTCCACTTGCCCTCTTGTGCCTCAGCTATCACCTTGAGAATAGGCCTGGGTTAGCCGGCTGGTCCAGAGAGGAGGCTGAAAGACACATGGAGCAGAGTAACCCCAGATTAAGCAGAGCCTAGATTACCTGGCCTCTGAGTGAGAGAGCTCAGCTAAGATCAGCAGAGCTGGCAGGCCAACCCCGACCCAAGTTAGCTGAACTCTAGCTAACCTGCACACTGGTGGGTTCAGTAAATGCTTATTGATGTGAGCTGTTGAGATTGTTGTGAGCATATGCAGAATTACTGTTTATAGTTAACTGATACACTGACTTAGTCTGAGCAGGCTAGAGCAGGATGCACTAAAGAAATGCCATCTCAGTGAAAGCTAAGTGGGTGAATGAGGAAAAGGAGCATTTCAGGCTGAAGGATGAGCAAAGGCCCTGAGGCAGGAAGGACATGAGCATTTGATAAACTGAAGGAAATTTCATTTCTCTAGGGGTACAAAGGTGACCAGTGTGATGGAAGAGTGCTGGCGAGGAAACAGACCCGTATGCGTCCCTGCTCTGGCATGGCACTAAGCAAAATTAACATGCTGTTGCTTTGTGCATTTCTGTGATGTTTCAGCTATAATTCCCTTGGTGAAAGAGTCCATGATCTAGTTACCTTTGTCTCTTCTCACTCTCTCAGAGCAATATCCCCCATGACAGTAATATCCCAGTATCTCAGATGAACAACAGAGTTCAGCTAATGTGGGAGGTGCTGAAAGAACAGCTCCCCAATATCTCCTAAACTTCAGACAATGGCTACAATTTCTCTTTCTTTGGTAGTTAGTCCTTTGGTAAAAGTCCCCTCTCCTTTACCCATCACTCTCTACTTTCATATTGAGCTTTTTGTTTCCTCATGAAATTTATTACTATCTGATGTTACATTTACGGAATTGTTGCTTTGATATGTCTTTTCCACTAGGGACTTTGTCTGGTTCATGACTGTATCCTAGGATTGTGCCTGACACAGGTGTAGATGCATGAAACATATTTGCTGATAAATGCATGATCAGATGCTTAAATAGTGCTGAAGAACCCTCAAAGAGGTACAACCCGGAAGTTAGTGAACTAATTATTTGTTGTTTCAGTAAGAAAGTGGGGAAAAGCTTCCTTATACGGGATGGGGAGAATCCATGGGCAGAGCAAAAGGAGTGGTGAAGTCATCTATGAGTCTATGATCCTTACTGGGATCTGGCAACTAGACTAGGGCTGGAAGAGCCAAAGGCTGGTGGTGATGAATGTTGACTGGATTATTCACTCCATAGGATCTTTCATCCTCAAGGATGATGGTGGCCTCAGGGCAGCAAGTGGGGTGACCAGCCATACTACTTTGCCTGGGACTATCTTGATTTTAGCAATGAAAGTACCATACCATAGGAAACTCCTCAGGCCTGGGAAGACATCAGGATGATTGGTCACCCTGGCATCAAGAAAGAACGAGAGTGGAAGTTACCAGTCCTCTGAGATCTAGCCTTACAACTTCCACAGTGAGCCTTCTATTTGTCAAAGACTGTCACAAGAAGAGCCCAGATTCAAAGGGGTAGAGAAATGGACTCCATATCTCGATGGGAAATGCAGCAAACAGATATTGCAAGGGGAATGCATGCAGGGATGGGAGGACTTTTGCAATCTACTATGGGTACCGTGGAAAGTAAGACCATAGACTCGTAAGTCAAAGTAGGCTTTTTTTGTGTATTGAAAAATCTGTACAAAGGAAAGAAATATTGGGAGAACCATCACTAGCCAAATGTCGAATGACGATGGCACTTCAGTGTCTTAATACATCCAAATTATAGACTTTCTTTTATATGTAAGCATAACCTCAGACACCCTTTCTTGGGAACAATGCCTTGTGGTCAGAAAATTAGGAGGGATGGTGAAATATTCAGGCAAAGAAGGGAAGACTTCTTGGTAATTAAGAGAGGGGAGGGCAAATCTTTTAGTCATATGTTAACAACATCAAAAAGGCCATTTCAAGGGTAGTATTGATAACCTGCTTGTCCAGGAAACTATTTGGGATAATAAAACTTGATGCTTACTGCGTTCCAGACACTGTCTAGTGTAGGTGATTGACATCGATTAGCACATTTAAAAGCCACATTTACAGATGAGGCCCACGGTCACCTCGGCAGTCAGTGGTGGAGTTGGCATTTATACCCAGGCAGCCTGGCTCTTAACCTGCCTCTCCAGGAGCTACTATTTTGCTGAGAGATTCACTTCCTTTTTGTAACTAGTGGTTGGGAATAGTCATCTAAAGGTCTATCTGTTATGGAGGTTGCTCTTTCTCTTTAGGGTCAGAGAAGGCGGCCCAGAGAGTTTGGCCGGGACCAGAGGCCAAGAGAGCCTCTTGCACAGGCACAGTGGTTTAGTCAGCACTACTGTCAGGTCTGCACCAGCCTAGAGTAACTAGGGGGTGGAGTAGGGGGTAGGGGGGTAGACGGGAGGGTGGATGCAGCCAGAGGGTCAGGCCACCCTCCCACCACCCACAGACAGGTAGACAGGTTTGGGGAGGAGACTAGAAGCAGAGGGACCCAGAGCTAACGAGAAACCCAGAAGGGCTTTGGCTGGTGCTCTGCGGCCCGCAGGTGGCTGTGTAGAATTTCTCAGTCGGCGTGGGATGGACCAGACCTTAGACAGAACCATGTCAGCGCATGCACACATTGCACAGATGGTCAAACTGCCCCTCTGGGAGCTCTGGGAGAGAATTTAGCTTTTACTTTTTTTTTCTGAGCCTGGGGTTCACATTTGTGAAATGGGACCAACAGTTTCTGCCTGGCCTCTGTCCGTTCAGTGAATACTGATTACGCTCTTACCAGGCACTGTGCGAAGCGCTACGTATTCACGAGATTATTATGGGGAAAACTAAAGATGAAAGTGAAAGCACGTTATAAGTGTGAGAGTTCTTAAGAACTCGCCTTTATGTTCGTAGCTCACGTTTATGAAGAAAGAGCCAAGCTTTGCTGTGTCCTGGCCTCAGGTCACCCCACTCTTCCTGGACAGATTTCTTGTAAATGGATCCAATTAGTCACTGGAGGAGTTGAGAACAGTGCTTGGCTCGAGCAGATAGATGACTATGGTGTTGCCCTTTCTTTGCAGTACATCTTTGCCCCTCCTTCAAAGGGATTAAAGTGAGTGGGTAACTTGTAACTGTACCACGTGTAGTTTTCTGGCAAGTTCGGAATATATTTCAATCTCCTAATTAATTTGGGAGGCTTGAAAGTGTTGATGTTGAAATGCAACATTTAGCTCCCGCTTCCCTTCCTTCCCCCAGTAACAGGAAAAACACCATTGGCATGCTCATTGCTTCCTCTTTTTCATTCACAAGGCTCAGTGTTCCATTTGTATCATATATAAAAGCCTAATATGCAAAGTGTCCCCTCAGGAGATCGACCAACTGGGAGTTCGATCGCTCACTATGACGTGCACTGACCACCTGGGGGCAGCGTGGAACGAAGGAAGGCCCCACCAGCAGCCAGCAGCCGCTAGGGACCCTAATCATGCACAAATTTCATGCACTGGGCTTCTAGTATGTAATAATATTTATTTTTGAGTAGCTTAAAACATGTTTATACAATAACTAATTTGGACAATGCATTGTGTGCCAAGCCCTCTAGACATGAGAAAGTGACTATGTTTGGTCCCTGCTCCCAAGAGGCTTGCAGTATTCACAGGAAGGAATGTAGTGGGAGAACCTCATACAAGCAGAGTTAAATTAGGACTAAATGGGAATCTCACAGACAACCTTCATTATTTCATTAAAGCCACTGGTTGTTTTATTTTACTCATGATCGACATTATGTCTTTCAGTGAATGCAGTTTAGAGCCAAAGTCACATGCTTTTCTAGCCCCTTCTTTGGCATGAAAATGAGTGGAAGTTCTTGACCTGCTCCTGTCCACTACACATGATCACAGACATGCCACTGACTCTGGGAACATATTCTCTAAGGACCTGAGTGAGGCACATGAAAGGAGAATTCCTGAGGCTTCATTTTTGCTTCTCTTGTTAGTGTTGTGGCTTTGGGGTTTGCTGCCCTGTCCCTGAGCGTGCATTCCTGACCATTAACCTTTCTTATCCTTTTTTTCAAGGTCCAGCTAGTCTACCACACTGTCCCAACCACCTGTAGCATATTGATCTTCCCTTTCTTTAAACGGTAGCATCCACAGTCCGCTGCTCTTATCTTGGCATTTAATCATAAACCGCTGTGCATTGTTAGTTAACTTTCATTATAAAGTGTGTGTCTTTGAGCAGGGATTTGGGGACAATGTGCAATAGATGAAAAAGCACGGGCTTTGTAGATAAACTGATTTGAGTTTGAATTCTTGCCCGACTGCCTACTGGCTGTGTGACTGAAAATTTGTGAACCTCCTTTTTTTCAGAACCTCAATCATGCTCTGCAGGATTGTTACTCAGGCATGTAGTGAGGATTAAATAAGATGGGAAGCACCTCTCTTTCCTTCCTCCTCCCCTTTATATTTTCTGATCCCATCCCTATACAGTGTCTCTATAGTCTCTACTTAGTACTAGTTGTATGAATGAGGGCCAGTCACATACAGTTAAATTATGAATGTGGATTAAAGGTTTCCTCTCACCCAGAATAATAAAATTTTTAGAATATACATCTTCTGATATCCTGTCCACTACCTGGTGTTATCCACAATGAGTATTTCTGTAGTATACATTACACATATTAAGTCTGAAGAACCATCTTTTCTTAGAAGTAGACGAGGTAGGATTCCTGTTCTCAAGAAGTCTCCGTCTGTGTGGGAAGCTAGGGCGAGCTATCTCTTATCTGTGTCACCTCTATTCCAACCATCAACCCCTGAAATACGGAGTTCTCTGGGCTATGGCCCAGGTCACCTTTTAGCTTTACCCTCTCCTCGGGCGAACTCATCCACCTCCATGGCTTTCCCTGCCACAAGCCAGAGACCCCCACATTTATATCTAAAGTTAGACTTCTCAACTTCAAACATGTATATATAACTGTCTACTTAACACATGCATATGTTCCACAGCTGCTCCAAATCAAACAATTGATCTAAAACAAGCCTCCTTCTCCTCCAAACCTGCTCTACTTCTAGTGTTTCTCATCTTTATTGAGTGGCTAAAGCCAGGGATCCAGGAGTCATCCTTGGAGTCTCCTGTATCTTATATCTCCTTGCCCACATCCAAATCACTAAATCGTACAGCATCTACCTTCAAGATATAACTGAATCCACTTAATTCTCTCCATCCCCATTAATATCGCCAAAGTTCAAGCCGCCATCATCTGTCCCCTGTAACACGGTAACAGCTGCCCCTTAACTCTCCTCTCACCCATTTTCCACGTGGCAACAAGTGATCTTTTTAAGAACAGAGCTGATGAGGCTACTTCCCTGCTGAAAACCCCCCTATGCCTTTGCTGGCAGATTAAGATTTAGCGTCATTCAAAATGCCAAGATCTCTGACAGTCCACATAAGTTGCCTCTCTTGACTTCTGTAACTCCAGCTCCTGGTTGCCTCCTCCCAATCACACGGATATTTTCTGTTTCAATGGTCACTTTTTCAGGGAAGTTTTTCCTGCTTCCCGCTATTTAGATTGGTTCCCTTCTTATGCCTTCTTGAGAAACCCTGACCTTTTTCGGTACTATTTCTCTTAATTGTAATTATATAGTACTCTGCATACGTATTTGGTCATTGATTTGCCTATCAGTTATCAAGCTTCTTGAGAATAGATATCATCTCTCCTTAGCACCCGGCACTGTGCCTGGCATACACAGATGCCCCTCAAATATGGTTGAAAGAATGAGAGCAGTAGGATAGCTTATGTCAAGGACCAAAGAAAAGTTCAAAATAGCGAATATAATAAGAATTCGGAGGAAGGAGAGATGACTGGGGCCAAGGGTGCATGAGACTCGAGTTATTTCTTAGAGAAAAACAGGACTCTTTGCAAAGGTAGCTATGGGTGATTAATATTCAGAGGACAGAAAGTGTACCAGTTTGACAGGAGAGTTTCAGATAAAGTAGCAATTAAAAATAAAGTGGGGAAGTAAGTTGAGGCCATCTTGTGGAAGGCCTTGGGCACCAGGCTAAGGAATTCAAATTTTATTCTATAGATAATGGGAAGCCATTGATTTTTTTTGAGCATGAATGGTAACATTTGCAAATTAGTGCCATGAGGAACGTATCTTCTGGCACTCTCAGCTGCCAGCAAGAGAAACCCATCTCAGATAGGCTTAAGCAAAAGGGAATGTATTGGCTAAGGCAACTGGGAAATCTAGGGATAGACCTTACTGTAGGCATAGTGTGATCCAACAGCCCCAGTGATGTAACTGGTTTCTTTCTGAATCTCTCTACTCTGCATCCTTGGGGTAGGCACCTTTCTCTGGCAGGCTTTCCCACATGGTGATAGGATGGTTGGTTGCAACAGCTCCGGGTTCACGTCTTTCAAGGCTGAAGTCTAGGAAAAAGAGATAACTTTCCCGGTGACACCAATAAAAATCTTAGAATCGAGCCTAGATGGCTGGCACGACCTCGTTTGGTTCATGTGCACCTCTCGGGACCAGTATTTGATACCAGCGAAATGCAGTGTGCCAAGTGGCTTAGGCCTGGTTCGAATTCACAGCCTGCATTCTTCTGCTCAGCATGGGTCAGCCCTGATCAAACCACATTGAAGGAGAGCAGGGAAGGAGTGAATTTCTAAATGAAAACGAGATTGTTGCTGGTTCTTGGAGGCTGGGCCCCAAACCATAACAGGAAGGAGGGGCGGCCTGACCATGCAGAGAGCAGACTGAAGCAAGGAGCAGCCACTGCTGAGGTTGCCCATTCTTCTGTCCCCTGCAGTGTCCTGAGAGCACCGAACACAGTTCTCTGCCCCATCTAAGCTCCTCTAGCAATGCTCTGCTGGCCAAGGTCCCCGTAGATCTCCTGCATGGTCTCCACAGAGATCAATCAGAAGGGGAGGATGGAATTAGGATGGATACAAGGGGCTCTGGAGGCCACACCTATTCCATTGTCATAAACTGATCACATTCTGCCATTTAACAAAAAGACCCTTATTGTTTCATTGTAGTAGCTGTTGTGACGGTGTGTCTGGGGGGGAAAGGCTGCTACCTTGGCAGGATTGTCCATCTGTCTGGGTTTCTGGTGATATAATTCTTCCTGAATTTGTTGTTATAAAAACGGGATTTAAAAAAATGATCAGATTCTTTTTTAGTTTTCTCGGGGCTTTTATTTATTGCACAGATAACATCCTCACAGCAATAAAGAAGAAAAAAGGGGAGGAAATAGTAGGCTGCTGTCACTGTCATCTGAAAGAGACAGACAGCCCTTGGCAGATGTGTAAATATTGTCTTCAATTTATCTTGTATCCTCTAAATGTGGACTTGTCAAAACACACAACTCATTCTGTAATAGCACCACGAGGTGCAGTAATACAAAGTCCAGCGTAGCTCTGTTGACTATTTTAATAAGTATTGGCTAGACAAGACAAGCAACCATCCTTATTCATCCAGTTTAAGATGAAGACCCTGGAGGGACGTGGGGCTAAAGAAAGGACTCGGTATACTGTTCGCTTACCCGGTAGGCGTTTCTTCTGACACATCGTCTTATATGCGAAGGAAATGCAGCTCTAAACCATTTTCTGTCTTCTGGTTTAATCTCCCGAGAGGTGGCTGGGTCACTGAGCTCTCAACTTTCCGAGAACTCCATAGAACCAAGAGAGCATTAAATACATATTTGTGAGCAAGGGGATGAATCATTCTGTTGTGGCTGAGAAGGGGGGTTGGCTGGTGTGCGACGGCCTTGCCGTAAGATTATTATCTGATGGACCGACCTACTTTGATACAGGATTTCCCCCCTGCACTTTTAAGTCTTTTAATGAATCATGGCTCATCTATTGATTTAACGTGATTGAGACAAACATCCATGCTACCGTTTTAAGACCGTAATTGAGAGAGCATGGCTTTTCCGAATGTGTGGGGGAAGACTGGTGTTTGCAGAGCCTCTGGACACCATAGCATCTCTCTAATGGGTGTGGAGGCGGCAAATTGAATAAGTAGGGTCTATCATGCGCTAGAAGGTGGTTTCTGTAAATAGGAAATTAATGTTGTCCGCAGTGAGTCAGATCTGAAATGATGGTGTTCAAAGCTGTTGCCTCCCACTCAGGTATTTGAAGGACTGAGTCATCTATCCTTAACCCTCTTCAAAATGCCCGCTACCAGAATATGACGGGTGGTAACCTTGAAGCATTCTCTGTCCCCCGTGGGTTCGTTTGCACACTACTCACGCCAGCTAGTAAAATCAACGTGTATCAGCTCGTGCTCTGCCAAATTAATGGAGCCATTTCACAAAGGCTTCCATGGAATTGTCCTTTTCCCGTCGTCTCTCAGACACGAAGCCTCCTCCCGTCACCCAGGTCCCTCTCCTTTCCTGTTTCCATGAAGATCCTCCTAGCCTTCCTCCCAGCTAAGCAGAGGGGACACGACGCTTGCTGCCCGACCTCCTGGCCTTCCCACTCCTCCTTCAGAGTCCCATCCATTGGGCCGGCTGCCCTCTCCAGTGACCATGTTCTTTCTGCCTCTCAGAGCTTAGTGTTCAGGAACATTGAAAAGTCGTCTCCAGCGTGTGGCAGTGTGAAGACACTCTTTTTATGATTTAAAAGGTACACATTTAATCCTAATAATGATTGTCATCGACTGCACAGCGCAAGCACCTGACTGGCGTGTGGGACCAGCAGTCTCAACCCGCCTGCCGTGTGTAGACAACAGTGAATGGCACCAATCTCAGTTCTCCCTCTTTAAAAAAAAATATATTTTTACGGATTTCAGAAAGGTAGGGAGAGGGAGAGATAGGAACATCAATGATGAGAGAGAATCATTGACCGGCTGCCTCCTGCACGCTCCACACAGGGGATCAAGCCCACAATCTGGGCACGTGCCCTGACTGGGAATCAAACTGTGACCTCCTGGTTCATAGGTTGATGATCAACCACTGAGCCACACCAGCTGGGTTCACTTTTCCCTGTTAATCGCATTGTGTGAACGTTCGTCGTTGTTCTTTGGGGACATGGGCCTCTGACCGCAGCCCTCTCGTTCCTCTTTGGGGATGTGGGGCTCTGACCGGAGCCCTCTCATGGCCTCTGTCATGCCCCCCCAGCCTCAGCTAGCCCCCCAGCCTCAGCCAGCCCCCAACACTGTGTAGCCTTCGCATGTGGGCCCCTGTCCGGGCTTGGGTGTGGGTAATTCTTCCCTGCAGCGCTCTCTTTGCCAGCCCTGAGCATTTCAAATGCAAGCATGGTTGGCAGGAGCAGATGTGCTGCTGTGCCCACCCGCGCTCGTCCTCATTAGCCGTCTTTCTTCAAGGCAGATCCCCAGGGCAGTGCAAGTCCTAGTCCTGCTGCAAATGCTAAGCCGCAGCTGGGTCCCGCCCTCTCCTCCTGTGCGTCCCTGAGACCCGGTTAGAGAAAATAACATTCCTTTGGTGTCTTGGCCAGGAATGTTCTAAATGGATTGAACTGCAGCCATTTATGCCTACTATGCAGAAGGCATACCCTCTCTGCTATATTTTGTAATCCTCGTATCAACTCTGGGAGGTAGGTAAGGAGTCAGAAATACCTGGGTTTGGATGCCGGCCCACCATTCACCAGCTGTGGGACCTGAAGTACCTCAGGTGACCTCTCTGAGTTTTGTTTCCCCATCTGTAGAATGAAGATAACAATCCCCCATCCATAGGATTATTGTGAGATTTAAGCAGGATGGTTGAGGTAAATCCCTTAGCATCGTGCCTTGGCACACAGTAAGTGCTTTAAAAGGGGGCTGGGGGAGGGTTGCTATTCTCATGGAGAGTTTCAACTTGGCCAGTTTACTTGACTTATCCATGGGGATACTCAGGGTAAGTGATGGAACTGAGCTGTGAATTCAAATGTTTTGAATCTATTTCCTTTTCTTCTTCTCCTTTTTTATTAGGAAAAAAAAATGCTGTGTCCATGCCAGAGCAACTGTGAAGAAGAAATGGGGATGTCTGGCTACTTTGGCAGAGAGCTGTGCAATTAAACTCCAAGGCTAATAATATAAAAATTATAACATGAGAGCTACCAGCTACTGGCTGCCCACTGTAAGGTAGGTCTGCACTGGGCCCATGGCTGCAATCTCTGACCTTTTTAACACTGTTCTCCAAGATGCAGTCATCTGTGTTCTATCTTCACAGTTTTTGCCATTTCTGTATGCCACCTAGACTGCTACTCCACTTAATTTTCTTTCACATTGACTTTCATTGTTACTTAAACTGTAGTTTCACAGGGAGAGTTGTTGTTCTACTGTAAGCAGAAAGCCAGGATCACTTACCATAAATAGAAGGTGGCCAGGATAAGAAACACAATGAAGACAAAGCAGTGTTGTCAGGGTCCAGCCGGATCACGGTCTGGACTCGAGGCCTGTTCTCTGTTAAAAAGGAAGATCAGCAGGTGTTAGAGAAGCTAAAAGACAACCTAGAACCAAACAGGTATTGCTTCTGGCCTTCGCTGGAACAATGAAGAGAACCGAGGAAAGAATAACATTCTCACTGTGATTCCTTGTTCTTGAATGCCCTGTCAATGGGCCACCTAGTAAAGTCACGTGACTCCGTCTCCTGCTGAGGGAAACACTGCCACGTGACAAGCTCGCGGGGAGTCCTTAGGCCCCAGTACAGATGACGGCTGAAGCTCAGAGGTCCCTCCTTCGCCCAAGGTCAGGCATCTAATAAGTGGGGGTTGGAGCCAAGGTCATTCTCAGGGAAACACGAGGGAAATGCATCCAACTCCAACAGGCTTGATGAGGGGCCCACCCTGAAACAGGGCTGTGTGAAGTCTGCAAGGGAGGCAGTTTTTAAGGAGAATGGGCAGACCTGTCATTTGCATGAATAACCAGAGCATTTCCCCTTTTGGCTGCTCCAAAAGTCAGTCTGTGGAGCTTTTGAGTGGTGTTAGCGAATTTGTTTGCAACTTATGCCCTTGAGTAAGGGCACCGCCTGTCTTGCAATAGCACTATTGTCATCATGTAAAGGCAGGAGGAGGCGGAGGGAAGGGTGACTACCATTTGAAGTTCTGTGACAAGAGACAGGGTACAGGGATTCTGCGAAAGGCCTGGAACAACGAGGACAATGAGCCATTATTCTCAGGGCTTCAGGCCTAGACTGTTTTGATAAGTACCTGACATTTCAATTGTTTGCATATGGATGACGAGACTTATAGGAATGCATGAAACCCATGAAAATGATATGCCAGAAATTGTGCTGAAGGCCTGTATTTTGGATTCAGTTGATCTACAGGAAAATATTGTCTGACCTCAAATATGTGGTTCTAGGAGGAGGAGAGGAGGAGGGAGGCCTGAGAGAGGAAAAGGTAACTGCAGAAAAAGGTGAGGAGAGAGGGGGGAGAAGGTAACTAACGCCTATTAGTCATTGCCGTGTGCTCAGCGCTTGACACGTGTTTTCTTATTTAATATTCATAAAGCTCCTGTAAGGGAGGAGTCTGTCTGCCCATTTTACAGATGAGGAAACAGGCGGAACAGATAACTACCCTTCCTCAGGCCACACTCAGGATCTGACCCTGAGTTCCTATCCTGAGCACCCCACCCCGCTGGGAGGGCTAACTGGTGTAGGGGCAGGACACGTCAAAGTCCTAACTTCAAGATGATCTTTAGTCAACTTCAAGTTCTATCGTCACCCTTCTGCTCACAGGGACGGTGCTACAGGTCATGGCTAAACAAGACAGTCCTAAGAAACGATCTTGATTTGTTTATAAGACAAACTAATACAAGTTTTATGATGAATTCACACCTCCTGTCCCTCTATTCCAACACCCCCCACTCTCCCCTCAACCTCCCCACAATCCACGCACTCCCCTTAATTCAGAAGTCTTTTGGAGAGCTTCGGTTTTGTTAATTCTCATACTATCTATGGCTCAATTCCTTGTAGCCAAATGGATGGACCCTGCTTTCAATCTACTTTCTGAGCTTAGAAAATTCCAGAAGCAGACAATTCCAGAGGCAGGGTAGAGTCTTAATATTTGGGTGCTAAGAACAGGCCTTGCCCCGATGAGCTCATGAAATCCTTTCATCACACGTGTGAAGAATTCTTGCTTAGAGGAGGAGCCATACCAAAGGATTTCTTATCCGATGCCCTTTCATGATTGCAGCAAAGACAGGAAAAGGAGGAGACAGTATTCCGAAAGAGAGACTTTCAGAAAGAAATAAAGATGTTTCCTTTCCTTTCCTCTGTGCTTGATTTAAAAAAAAAAATCTTAGCATTTGAAATTTGGTACTTGCTTTGAAGAATAAAATCCCCAAGCCTTTATATTGGACTTTTTTGGTCTTAGTCCAGGCTTCTGTCCCACAGTCTGCTCAGCTCGGCATGGTTGGGACTCTCAGTATTGGCAGTTAAAAGTAACATGCAGCTGCCCTGGCCGGGTGGCTCAGCTGCTTGGAGCATCATCCCCTGCACCAAAAGGTTGCAGGTTTGATTCCCAGGCAGGGCATATACCTAGATTGTGGGTTCAATTCCCACTTAGGGCATGTACAGGAGGCAACCCCATCAATGTTTCTCTCTTTCTCCCTCCCCCAATTCCTCTTTCTCTAAAAATCAATTTTTTAAAAAGTAACATAAAGCTGATAAACAGCTGCTTCCACCTCAGAACAAAGTGAAATACTGTTAACGTGCAGTGTGTGTTAGGGTCTACGCTTGCCATCATTGTCCTGTCATAGGAATAATGCTATGTTTTCACAAATCTTAGGTTTGAGAAATTCCTCTAAGTTGCCTAGAGTCCAAAGGTTTCACAAGGTCAAAGCTTGTCATTCCAGAGAACCTACAGTGACAGACTGTGAGCCAACAGCGTCAAGTTTGCGTTCTCCCTTTATTCCTGCCTGTGAAATATTTTCCAACTAGTGGCCCGGTGCACGAAATCCATGCATGGGTAGGGTCCCTAGGCCAGGTTGGCTATCAGGGTCGATCAGCTTCCCCGCCTCCCTACCTCCCCGCCTCCTCTTTCCCTTGCTCCCTCAGCGCCCCACCGCTGCTGCTGGTCACCCACCACCCCCTGGTGGTCAGCACACGTCATAGTGAGCGATTGAACTCCGGTTGAACTCCAGAGGGGACAATTTGCATACTAGCCTTTTATTATATAGGATTACTTTCCCATGCTGTTTGTAAGCAAGCAGCTCTCTGTGCTTTACTGCCTAGACGTTCTAAGTGAGGGTTTGAACCACTTGCCTCAGAAATAAAACCTGCACAGCACGCCCTCCATCTGGAAATCCACCTGCAAGACTCAAGTTTGTGCTGCCGCCTCGGGTTAAGGAACCCATTTCCCCATTTCTCGCAAGTGGTCCTGTCCAACCTGCCCCCGCCTTCACTTCCCATTTCACACCTCTCGGGTTCTGATTTAACAGCACTTCATTAGGGTGCTAATTCCAAGCTAATCTAGCTGCTAATGAAGTGGTTGACAGCTCAGATCAATTAAAAAAGAGAAAAGCATCCCTGGCCTTTTGTTTTCAGCCTCTACAGGATAACTTTTGAGTTGCTTTGAAACTGGCTTTGCTGAACAAATCAGCCTGTCATTGATGTTTGGCTCCTGGTCACGTGGCCAGCACTGCAGCAGGAGGGGGGCCCTCAGCCCCGGAAAAGCGAGGTTTCTCTTTTCTTTGTGCCCGATGCTTTGTAAATCCCACAGGTCTAAGGGACTGCTCTGCCCACCTGTCCTGCTCCTGACCACCGACATTCTAAGATACTAGCTGTGAATGTCTACTAAGCTGAGTGATTGTTTCACCAGCACACCCCCCGTAGTATAGGTGCATCTACCTGAAAAAGCAGCAATGAGAATTGAAACCAGACACATGTTTTAAACAATATTTCTTCTTTTTTCTGTGCTAACTTGGATGCTAGACTCTAGACATAGAACTCTAATAGCGTTTTGATGACTATTTTTGTAGAAATAACAATAGTGGGTGGATAGTGACAAAACAGGCATCACTCAGTAGAGAATAAAGTGGCTCTCTCGATGGCAGTCATCTCACACAATGTGTGAGGGTTGTTGTAAAGCTGGGCAGGTGGGTCCGGCTGGCGTGGCTCAGTGGTAGAGTGTCGACTTATGAACCAGGAGGTCATGGTTTGATTCCCGGTCAGAGCACATGCCCAGGTTGTAGGGTCCATCCCCAATGTGGGGCATGCAGGAGGCAGCCAATCAATGATCCCCCCTGATCATTGATGTTTCTCTCCCTCCCTCTCTCCCTCTCTCTCTCTCTCCCATTCCCTTTCTCTCTGAAATCAATAAAGATGCATTTCTTTAAAAGCTGGGCATGTGAATAGAACAGAAGGGCCTGATGACCGGAAGCAGACCATGAGAGGAGTGCAGAGCTGGAGGAGAGGGAGGGGGTGGAGTCTGGGCAGTGTGTGCCTACTGAAGAAGAGAAGAGAGGTGCAAGTGGTTTAACTATTTTTAAACTCCATCCTGAGCACCTATTGTGTACAGGCACTATGCTGAGTTATAGAGCAATGAGCAAAACCTGACCCTTTGCAAGACAGACAGTAAACAAATGGCTGTAAATAAAGTGTGGCAAGTGCTGCAGAAGATAAATCCGAGCACTGTGGGCATGTCCTCTGCAGACTTCCCCGAGCAATGAAGGTTAAGCTGAGAAGTGAAGGTCACGTTAGAGGTGGCTGGGCAGAGGGGCCAGGATGGAGTTCCCATGGCAGGCATGGCGTACGGACGTGGGAAGGAGAGGGCAGGTTTTGTTGTAGGCGCTGAGGCAAGAGCCCAGAGAAGGGAAGGGGTTCATGAGTTGAGGCTGGAGCAGTGCCCAGTCAAGCACAGCCTTTGACGCCACAGGAAGAGTGTGAGATAGGAAGGGACTGTAAGGAAGGCATTGAAAGATTTTAAGGAGAGGATTCTGAGGATCAGAGTGTGTTCTTGAAATATCCCAGCAGCTGTGTGGGGAACTGACCGGAAGGGGTTCAGATGGGATGTGGGGGTGGGGGTGGGATCATCCGGGAGTTTTCTCACCATGGTCCAAGTGAAGATCCTTGGTGGCCGGAAGTAGGGTGCTGACAGTGAGGATGGGGAGAAGTGGGGAGACTTGAGAGTCTGTGAGGAGATAGATGAGCAGGAATTTGGGGTGAGGAAGAGGGAGTAGCCAAGAATGGTTCCTAAAAGTATGGCTGGAGCAAGGGGTACCCAGCGGGACCAGGAGTGCTGGGGGAGGGTAGAACTGGGGTGGGAGGGGCAATTGTAATTCAAGTCTGGCCCATGTTTAGTTGGAGGCATCAAGGAGGACAGTGGCGTTGGTGGCTCTGCAGATGGATGGGCTGGACATGTGGAGCCCTCAGCCAAAAGGGGACCATGATTCCATGAGGCTCCACCAAAGCCCCTTGCAGGGGAGGGAGCTGCCCCTCCGAGAGGAGCCTCAAATCCAGAGCCGAGCCCCGAGGAATCCAGCACTGAACGGTCTCTTGGCAGAGGCGGACTCGGGCATTGGCCAAGGCAGCCGAGAAGGAGCTGCCAGGGACCAGAGCGGACACGGAGAGGACCTCTGTTGAGACTGTCCTCATGGTCCAGGCTTTCTGTGAGGAGACCGCTGGGAACTGATCACCATGCCAGGCCCCAGAGCACTGCTTTCCAAGGACATTCAAGCAGCAGAACCCACCCGAGCAAAATCTTACAGGGATGACACCTGGCATGGCGAGGCCCTGCTCTCGCAGCCTTCCTCTTGTCACCCCACCTCCCACCTCGGAACCCCAAGGCTCCGAGGAAGGGTGTTGGAGCAGCCCTGCCCGCGAGAATACCCACATGGCCCACTGAGTTTAGAGCTGCTCCTCCTGGGAGAGTCACCCTGCATCCTCTCCCAAGGCTGTGCGCCAGCCACACTGCCCATGAGCCACCCCAAGACCTGGCACCGGCACCAGGGAGCTCCCAGAAATCCCACGTCTGCATCACTCCCGGTTAAGAAGAATGTGAGGGCGGGGCTGGCGGTGTTACCAGACCCCACCTTTCTCCCCCTAACAGATGTCTCCTAGCCCTTCCCAACCCAGCTCAGGCCTCAGGTACTGCAGGAGCCTTCCTCCAGCCCCCAGTTCAGAACAGATTGCGCCTCCCTGCGCTCCTTTTCCTAAACTCATCTCACGGCTCCTAGGACAGGTTATTTACACACCCTTCCCTCTGCCAGATGCTGAGCTTCTCCAGGACAGGGACTAGCACGTTATGTCTTGAGGCCAGGAAGCCTGGCACAGTGTGGGCGCTGGGCGAATGTTCGCCCGGTTGGATTCCGTTACACCGAATCACACTCGGAGGGGCCTCAGGCCGTCTGCAGTCCTGCCTTCTTGGACCTAAAGGTGAGGCTGAGCTGCAGCTCATGACTATTGGGCAGACCTGGTTCTGGAATCAGAAATTGGATTTCCCGTCTCATTTTCTTAGGATGCTTTCTTCGGCGCTGGAGAGTCCGCAGCCCTGAGTAAATACGTAAATGTGGAGAAAAACACGCCCCAGTCTCAAGCTGTCGGTGGCTGGAGCTGGCTCAGAGGGCGCTGTCTCGGTGTCACCCACCAGGCCCACCGCAGAGAGCGACTTTCTTTGGAGCCGTTTTTCATAAGCAGAAGGGAGACGGTCTCTCCTACTTGTCCTCGCCACCTGTCACGATTCTGGCTCCTTCCCAGAGTCCCCGTCACTTTTCATCTTTCCCTTCAAAAGCGAGCCACGTCTCACATTTTCCGGTGGCAATGCTTTGTCGGTGTGTTTTTAATCTCCTCTTGCAGGATTTGGCCCAAGAATGGCTCCAATGGGAAGGCTCCGGGCTTCCTCTGTGTGCCTAAGGGTTAGGTCACTCCTTGGGGACGCAAGTCAAATGGACCTGCCTCCCCCGGAGCCAGAGTAACGGTGGTTTTTTGGAAGACCAGTTGGAGAGGGGTTCTCAAGAGGCTTCCTGGAGTATAAAAGCTACAAACGCTTCTTTTCCACCACAGGAGGTTCCTTCTCGATTGTGCGTGACCACTACACCCACCCCCCCAGAAGGAACTGGCTGAAGGCCTGAGAACCTGACTGCTCACCGCGTTCAGACCCCAGCTCCACCGCTTACCAGTGTGCAACCTGCCCCTCAATCTGTGAGCCTCAGTTTTCTCCTCTGTAGAATGGGACTAATAGCTCCTCCCTAGTAGTACTTGTGGGCGGTGCGCGGAAATGTATAAAGACCCCTGGCAGAGTGCTTGGTGCGAGGAGTCCCCTAATAAACGCATGTTGTTAATAAGCCAGCACTTAAAGATGAAGTTATTCGTTTTACTTGCTTTAGTCCTGCTTGCACATCCAAAGCTGTTTCCATGTCTGGTGCAATAAGCGTGTTTTTTTTAAAAATATTTTTTACAGAGAGAAAGGGAGAGGGATAGAGAGTTAGAAACAGCGATGAGAGAGAAACATCGATCAGCTGCCTCCTGCACACACCCTACTGGGGATGTGCCTGCAACCAAGGTACATGCCCTTGACCGGAATCGAACCTGGGACCTTTCAGTCCACAGGCCGACGCTCTATCCACTGAGCCAACCCGGTTAGGGCTGCAGTAAGCGTTTTGCTGCTCTAAGTATTATTGCTGTGGCTGCCATCACTGTAGTGATGCTCATTGATGGGATGCCTCTTTGAAAGATAAATCCTTGCAGGATAAGTAGTTATTTGCAGCTGAAAAAGAAAAGAAAAGAAACCCAGATTGCGTTATGTATTTTTCCTGTTTTATGTTTGAAAAATATGGATTAATCTGTCAAAATAAAAAGTGTTTAACCAGCGGGGACACTTGGACTAACTGAGTCTGGATTCTGTAGCTACTCGGGGTATTCTTGGCAACTGTTTAGGCTGGAGCTGAGCTTCCCAGAGCTGCTCTCATGGGGAGGACACCCAGAGGTTATGCTTTCAAAGCTCTCCTGTCTGTCAGCTCCCGTCTGCAGGCAATATGTGCTTTTTAGAGAGCCTGGTGAATTACAAGGAAGAGTGGGCGGCCAGGTTCTTTCCGTGAATAGCAATATTATACTTTTAAACTAATGTCTGCTTTTGATTTAATAGCTCTCTGGTTAAGAGGTGCCACACAACAGTTCTTAACCCTAGTTTAAGAGCAACCTGCACCATTACTCTGTCTTTGCATCTTTTTTCCAAAACGATCATTTTTCTATTCAAGAGCCCTCCCCGAAGGAGTTCTGCTACTTGACTAGGCCATTGGTTCCATCCACAACAGTGACTGGATTCTGTACTTTTTTTTTTGTAACATTGAGTATTTGCTGGGAACAGTTTTAGTATAAACTAGTTGCACATCAGAGTATACCCTAAGGAAATAATTAGGCGCGCGCGCGCGCGCACACACACACACACACACACACACACAAAAGCATAAGAAATTCATCTCAGCATTACTCACAATGGGAAAACATTGGAAAGACCTGAAATATCCAGCAATGAAGATGTGATTAAGGAGATTAGAAAACACCATAAGAGGAAGTTTTATACGGTTATTAAAAATTGTATTTATGGATACTTTTTTAAATTTTGTTTTTAGAGAGAGAGGAAGGGAGAGGGGGGAGAGAGAGAGAGAGAGAGAGAGAGAGAGAGAAACATTGATCAGTTGTCTCCTGCACGCACCTCAACCAGAGATCGAGCTCACAACCTGGCATAACTTCGTGCCCTGACCCGTAATTGAACCAGTTACCTTTCGGTGCATGGGACAATGTTCAACCAACTGAGCCTCACTCACCAGGGCTGTAAATTTTTTAATGGAAGACATGGAAAAAGGCTTATAATCTCATGTAGAAGTAAGACACACAATTGTATGTTGAGCCTGATCTTGACTTAAATTCAAAAAGATACATAGACAACGACTGAAAGGAAGTGTGCCACGCTGATCATTGCACCAAGGTTGTTACTTGGGAGTCGGGCTGTGATTTTTATTTTATTCCTTATATTTTCCCGTACTTTCTAATTTTTCACAGTACACATTAAGAACTTCAATGTAAGTAGAAGTGTTATTTAGCAAAAGTAAAGACAAAATCTCATAGGTTTGTGGAGGTGGGAGTGGTGGAATGTTTAAGTGGCAGCTGTTGGAGATGAATAGTTAGCACTTATATAACATTTCATGGGAGGCTTTTAAGGTGCTTCATGGCAACTGAGCTCATTTCCATGCCATCCCCGTGTGGTAGGCAGCAGGAATTGTAACGATTTTGTGGACACAAAAAAAAAAAAAAGATGCAGAGTGAACATTGCATTTTGTTTCTACACAAATACACATAGCCCCTAACAGTCACCATCTCTGACATTCTCATCAGCGCTTAACTGAGGAGGAACGTTTTGCATAGCACCCAAGAGTTGACAGGGATTACAGAAAGAGGCAAATGTTAGTTATTGATGCTGTTTGGGAAGTTCAGTAAGTACCTGGGTTTGAATGGAGGTTCTGTCTCTGGCTAGTTGACCCTCAGCTTCTTCAAATGTAAAAAGAAGTGATAAGACTAACATAATATTGGCTGTTAGTCAGGATAGGGTATGCCATGCTGCAGTAACAAGTAAACCTGGAAATACCAGAAGCTTAGACCAGCAAAAATGGATGCTTCGCTCATGCAAAATCTGATGTGCATCATCTGGGCCCTCCTGCACCTGGTGACTCTGGGATGCAGGTACCTTCCTTCCAGAATTGCCATCATCTCAACATGTGGCTTCTAGGGCCACTGAGTCAAGGAAGAGAGGCTAAAAAGTCACGCACTGGTTCCTAAATGTTGTGTCCAGAAATGACACATGTCACTTCCACTCACATCACACTGGGGTGATTCCTGGTGCACATAAACCTATGTGCCTGTGGTGGCTGGTGCCACCCCGCCTTGCCGGGTGGGAGATGGAAGGATGGAAGGCAGAGCCCAAACTAGCCACATGGCTTTGCTTCACCAGGGGGGGACTGGATGTTTAGGAGAACACGTGGGCTACTGAGTGAGCATTGTCTCTCTCTGCCTCATTCCTAACTTTAATTCTTTTCTGTGTGGTAGGCATTTTAGATGCTGACCCCACTTACCCCTAAACCTTATGAAGTAGTTGCTGATGTCTCCATTACACAGATGACAGACTGAGCCACGGAGAGGTTGGGCAACTTGCCGAAGTCTCACGTCTAGTTAGTGATGGAGCCAGGATTTAAAACCAAACAGTCTGACTCCAGAGCCTGAGTTCTTCACCTCTGTGCCTCCCTAATAATGATCTCTCTCCTGGAGGGATTTCTGTGAAATTATAGGCAATGGAAATAAAACACCTGGTAGGCCGTGTCTGAGGTGTAGCAGTCGCCCACAAATGGCAGCTATTTCATTCCTGTTGTTGTCGGCTACCTCAAATCCTTTCTGAGTCAGCGCAGGGTAAAAAATAGATGATTATGTGATAGAGCTTTATTAAAAGGGATCTTTTTTGTCATGGCATCTGGGGCTGCATGAAACGCCTTAATATAACCGTGCAGAGAATGATCAAGTAATCGCCATCAGATGGAAGTAGTTTAGCAAGTCATGCCCATTCTTACCCTGTAATGGCATGAAAGCAAAGTCTACATTTTAATTACCGGCCTGCCATGTCTCATTACTGGTTTCTGCAAGGCTGATCCAAGCAAAGTTTAAGGACACCACCGTAGTTTATTTTGTATTTGTTGTAATTAAACATTAGCGGTGATCTCGACCTGTTCTGTAGGTAGTTAAAGCAAAAGTACTGTGCCGTAAAGTGTGGCCAGAAATAAATTTGGTGTTGAAGTGACTCCCCAGTGTCTTCCCTGCCGTGAGTTCATTGATATGGCTCCTGCCCTTTCTCAGGAAACCCAGGCGGCAGCCGAGACAGCCTGATGCGCAGGTGAATGAGCACCACCCTGAGAAAATGAACTGATTTGGATTCTCTTGATTTGCATAGACCAGTGAAGGACAGCACCGAGTCTGCGGAAGGACTGGGGTGATTCCTGGGGCACATAGACCTATGTCCCTGTGGTGGCTGGTGCCACCCCTCCTTGCCGGGTGGGAGATGGAAGGATGGAAGGCAGAATCTTGTACTTGAGAAGTATTTCCAGCTCTTCCCTATCACTGGGAGTGGAAGCATAGCTCCATTTGATTTTTTAACCTTCTTTCAGAAGTTCCATTTCCACTGTAGATTGCAGCCCATTGTCTCCAGTCTCTGACAAAAAAGATGCCCCCGCCCAATCTCTCATTCCTTCAACCTCAAGTGTGAGGTGCTGTGCTTACACTTGGGCCGAGATAGAAAGATAAGGAAGGAGACACTGCCCAGTATCTTTTATCTCCACACATCAGTAGATAAATAATAAACTAAGGAAGATGGACTTTCAAAAGCGCTAAATAGAGAGGCCCCAGGGGATGCAAAAGAAGGGCAAATATATTGGAGGATGGGCTAAGGATGCTGAGTCAGGTATGTGGATGCCTCTTAGTCCTTTCATACCAATCAGAGTCCACAGGTATTACTGTTCCTAAGATCTAAATAGGTCGGGTCAGTAATGTAATTCCTCAGTATGTCTTTAGCTTTAACTAAATATCGTTCTATAGGCTCTCTGGATTAGGTAGTGACACTTTTCTCACTGGAAACTATATCAGTGGATATTGGATAAATTTTTGGCAAGTCTTTAAAAAGAAGTGTTCTTCACTGGAGAGCATTATGCTAAGTGAAATAAGCCAGTAGGAGAAAGATAAATATCACATGATCTCACTCATATGTGGGATATATATAATGATCAACATAATTTGATGAATAAGAATAGATCCAGAGACAAATGGCAGGGGGTGGGGGGGTGGATTAAAGAGCAACCAAAGGACTTGTATGCATGCATATTAGCATAACCAATGGACACAGACACTGGGGCTTGCCCGGGGTGGGAATGGCTGGTGTGTGTGTGTGTGTGGGGGGGGGGGGGCAATCGGGGAAAAAGGAGACATATGTAAAACTTTAGACAATTTTAAAAAAGTGTTCTTCAAAATAGCATGTATTCTATGATTATAACTAAACAAAAATACCCATATATGTGGCCAGCATTCAAGCAGGAATCCTATTTAATAAAAGGGTAATATGCAAATTAACTGTCACTCCGTCACAAAGCTGGTGGTGCCCATAGCGACCAGGGCGGGATGCTGGTGGTGTTACCCCGGCGACACGAGTCCAGTGTCCTGCGCCCCAGCTGTGCAAAAGGAAGGAGGGGCCTCTGGCCAGAGGCTGGGGCACAGACATTGGCATCATTGCAGGCCGGGCTGTGGCCCCCTCCCCCCCCTGCCCTGTGCACGAATTTCATGCACCAGGCCTCCAGTATGCATGATAAAGGTAGTTATTTTACAGTGGTGACATTATGAATTCATTTTTGATAAAATGTTTTCAGTATTATACCACCTTCAATTTAGAGAGAAAAGAACAAATAACTATTCTGTTACATCCAAAACATTACGTTTTTTTAAAAAAAATCAGTGGAACAAACATCAATGGTGAGGTTCAGAAAGGGAATCTTTAAAAATAACTCAGGAACAGTCACACTTGATGGAAATTCTGACCTTTGGGCAGAGAACTTGAAAGGGGTTTTAAAACTGAAACACATGTTAGGGGAATACAGGAAGCTTTTTAGGAGTCCATAGATCCTGGTCATCGGGAATTTGCTATTGATATTTTTCAAACATCAGAGCAAAATGAACACTTTAAATTTAAGAACGAAAAATTCCCCCCATCACACAAATGCCACAAACCATCTTCCATTTGTTCCTTATATTCTAATATTTGCTCACAGAATTCAACTTAGCTTTAGAAACATTTGTGCCATTTCCCCTCCACAAAAGACTATAAGTATTTTTACCCAATACTGTGTTGTTTGAAAGACTCAAAAAAAGAGTTTACTGACTATATTTTATACATGATTATTCTGGAACATTTGTTGACTTGAACTATTTCATCTTCTCTTTAAAAAAAAAACCAATGTGGAGATTATGGTGGAAAGAGATGTCAGTCTTTTCATCCTGGACTTGAACAGACACGCGGAAAGGTGCAGGCCACAGGAGACAGGGATGCTGCAGCCGCGGGCATTTGCCCTGGGGTTCTCTCTAATGCTGCAGAGCCTTTGATCTGTGAGGCTGACATTCTAGAAAACGGCGCCGAAAATGGAGGTCTAGCACAGAGTCTGTGCCAGGATCCTCTGGCGACAACGTGTCCTGGTGAAAAGAGGATGCACATATGTGGGGCGACGCTGTGGGGTTCAAGTCCGGGCCTCGCCTCCAGGAAACTACCTGGTCTGCCCAACCTTCGCCAGAGCTTTACCCTTTTAAACCCAAATGCCTTTTTGAAGTGTAAGCTCCTGACCATTTCCTGTTCTGCCTGGATTCGACCTGCAGAGCCGGATTGCACAATCTCAGCCTCCTGCTGGCAAGGCAGCAGCCAGCCTGGCCCGGGCTGTGCTAGGCCAAGTGGAACCGCTGAACAAACACCCACAGGATTGCTGCAGGCCCTGGCCCTGCAGTTGGAGACACAGTGCCATCTAGTGGAGGAGAGGGAAAAAACCCTATTATTTTTCTAAAAATATTCTAATTAGTGGAGAACCATTGAAAGAGACCGAAGAATCAACTGTCCTCTTCCATACCAAAGGAGCTGGAGAATCAGAGAGGGAGGTGGGTTTCCCGAGCGTCACGCAGCCTCGACACTACGGAACCTGACCACCTGAGCCTCGGTTCAGTGTTCTTTGTGCCACAGTGGAGAAACCCTCCGTGATGGTGCAAGGCCAGAGCACGTTCAGTTGTCCACCTTCTCCCCGCCCCCTGCAAACGTGCTGACCACTCACACACACTGGGTTACAAGCAGGAGACGCCATGGGTCCCCTGTGCCCTGAGGGGGGAGAAGAGAGCTTGCCAGCCCGGCCTTTCCCATCCCTTCCCCCTACTTGTTTAGAGCTAAGGAAAATTTTGCACCTCCCTGGTCCCGGGGTACATCCTGGTCCTTCCAGGTCCCCAGGCTCCCCAGGTCCCAGAAGAGGTAGGGGTGGGGTGCGGGGAGCAGCACCCTTGTTTTCTGTGCTCTCGAGCCTGCTGTGACCTTGATTAAAGGGCTCCGCAGCCAGCCTGCAGCTGCGAGGCCTTTCCACCAAGCAGACTGTTACCCAGGCTGTGGGGGGAACGCACGCTGCATTATTCAGTGTGGGTGCGAGGGCTGGAGGGAAAGGTGGGAGCCAGCGCCTGCCTTCAGCCCCCGAAATAAAATCCTAAATGTTGACTTGCAGCAGAGGCCTGTGCTTTGGGATAAACCTTGGTCTCATTTCTCGTGGACCTCCTACAGCAGTGGAAGGATTGATGGGCTGTTCCTTCCTTCAGAGCCGGGCCTCCCCTCGGCCCCTAGACCGTCGTTCCTGCAGGAAGGGCCAGCCGTCCTGCCTTACACGAAGGTCGGTCGCCGGCAGAGTCAAAGCCGTGAATGTGACTATGAAGGATGTGCTGTGAACCGTTAAACTCTCTCCTTTCATTGAATTTTTTTTAATGCTGATTAGAGGAAGGGGCACTGTTAGCACCATCTGTTTTTCTACCCAGGGAATCTGACTCAGGGACTTTGTGGACTGGAATGTCCTGAACTGGCTAAGGTTTGACGAAACCTTCGGTGCCCAGGGCACTGGCTGAGTCAGAGCAGCGTCACGTGGGCTGGTTTCCCCCAGGCACACGCGGCTGAGCTCCCTGGTGGCAGAACAGCCTGCCCAGCCAAGCACCGAGGGCCTGTGCCTGGCACCCCAACCAGAGAGCCCACCCCAGGCCGGGCCCTGCTTCCTCCTGCTCCCACGGCCCCTCCACGGCCCCTCCACGGCCCTGGCTTGCTCTCCTAATGCTGATTAGAGGAAGGGGCACTGTTAGCACCATCTGTTTTTCTACCCAGGGAATCTGACTCAGGGACTTTGTGGACTGGAATGTCCTGAACTGGCTAAGGTTTGACGAAACCTTCGGTGCCCAGGGCACTGGCTGAGTCAGAGCAGCGTCACGTGGGCTGGTTTCCCCCAGGCACACGCGGCTGAGCTCCCTGGTGGCAGAACAGCCTGCCCAGCCAAGCACCGAGGGCCTGTGCCTGGCACCCCAACCAGAGAGCCCACCCCAGGCCGGGCCCTGCTTCCTCCTGCTCCCACGGCCCCTCCACGGCCCCTCCACGGCCCTGGCTTGCTCTCCAACATTCTTTCTCCTTCAAAGCAGGTGGTTAAAACAGGGCTTTGCCCGTGTGTCCAGGGGTCTGTTGAGCTGTAGAGGCATAGAAGGCCCTGCCTTTCAGCCCAACCTGTCCCTGGAGAGGGGACCAGAAACAGCATCTTCACCACATACACCAGGTCCCCCCACAGGAGCTGTTATAATTGGGTTGCATTTCTAACCGGAGACCTGGCACCAAGTGACTCACAGTGACATCCAGCAGCACTTCATACGAGCCAGCATGTCCCCAGACCTCTCTGATCGTCTGCCCGAGGCACATCTCTGACGAGCCTTCGCTTGATTCTGGCAGGGCCTCTGCTCATCACTCAGTGTTCCCGGGCCGCGCTGTCCCTCCCGGGCACACCTGCCGGAGCCCTGGCTGTCCTCTCCTGGCCTTGATCTGAGGCGGTTGGTCCCCTGGTTGCTCCACTCAGGCTGGCGCTTCTGCTTTTCTTGCTGAACTCCTTTAACTAAAAGACCATCAAACATTTTCATAGGCCCCCCTCTCCCTCCAGCCCCCACACGGATGTTATCCACGCTGTGGCGCCCAGCTCCCCAGGTCATCAAAACAGCACCCCCACTGTTGAAACAGGGCTGTGGTTAGCATGTAAAGAAAACCCCTATAAAATGCACTTACAGGTCTGAGCCCCAAACAGCCTGTATAGAACCCAGTGCATTCTGCCTTAAGGGGAAAGGGTCACTGTGTACGGCATGCACTTATTCCAAAGGTATTGATTGATTTCTATGTGCCAGGCACTCAGGATAGAGCGGAATCCAACAGATAAACACCCACCTGGAAGGGTAGGCACACAGGCATCTGACTCACGAGTAGAGAGACCATTGTCAAGGGAGGCTGGGAGTCTGAGGAGCAGTTCTAGATGCTTCCACTCACAAGCTAAGTCACTTCTCCCTCTCTGATCCAGTCTCCTCACTTGAGTCCCTACCTGTGACCATCTAAAGGGGCTTTGTTACTCTCCTTGTCCTCTGGAATCCTTGGCTTCCCGGCCCAGAGCATAGAGCTCCCAGCCTCTCCTTAAGGGGGGCATTCGCGGCACATCCCTCTCTGCCCTCACAGTCTTTCCTGCTTTGATTATTCTTTGTTCTTAACCAAAAAAGAAGAGAGAGAGCGACTCTCCATCAGGCTAACCTGCCTGCCTTCCCCTCTCAATCCCCTGTCCCCTCCTGTCTTCACGTCCACGTGGTCACAAGCTCCCTTTTTCCAAGATATGTGTTGTGAGTGGAACACTCTTCGGGGGTCACGGTGATGTCTTTGAGGGCATCCGCGCCCCTGGGCGTGCTCAAGAAAGCCAGCAGACAGGTCACAGGGAGGGGTTCAGTACAGTTGGTGCAACAGAACCCCTGGAAACCAATTAACAGGCTGAACACCAGAGAAAGGACGGCGGCCAAAGAACAGGCACCCCGCGGTAAACAATTACCAGTGTGGGCAGGGACGGCAATGTAGGTCAGCTCTCAGCCAGGAAATAGCGCTACAAGTGCGAGTGCGTTCCCTTCTGGCAGCGGCATCGAGCTGAAGGTTTGCTTTCTATCTTTGGGTGGATGGCCACCTGGCGGCCCTGGGCCTCTCCGAGGTCTGAGACAGCTGGTCTCGGCTCCCCCTCCCCTCCGAAAGAAAGCAGCTCAGGGGCCTTCTCACCTTGACCTTCTGGTTGATGATGATGGGTGGGGGGGGGGGGGGGAGAGAGAGAGAGAGAGCTAGATTCTGCTTTATAAACTGGGGCCAGGCAGGGAGCATTTGGAGGACACGGGGTGCTTCCTGGCGCAGGTGTGGTAGGTTCTTTTGTGTTTGTTGTTTGAGGGGTACTCACTCCATGGTGCTTGTGAAGATTCGCCTCCCCTAGATGAGTCTCCAGGGCACCCTGAAATTAGGGTCATCATCCGAGCTTTAAGGATGCTTCTGGCGGGAACTTGGTTGAGCAGCAATGGAGACTCGGGGGTTCAGATCCAGTTGGGTGTGAAATGGATCCCCACAAGCCCTCGGTGCCCAGACCCAGAGGCGCAGGTGTGTGAGTCACTGTAATGTTAAGCCTCCTCACCCGTCACAGTCACAGGCGTTGACAGTGTACAGTGTGTCTGCCTTTATTCTCTTCATGGCTCCTCAGAACAGCTTCGGAAAGCAATCAGGCCAGGTGTTAACATCTCTGCTTTGTAGAGAAGGAAACTGAGGCTCAGAGAAGCTCCGGGTGTGGAGGACAGCCCTGCCGGCGTGGCTCAACCTAGGAACCAGGAGGTCACAGTTCGATTCCCAGTCAGGGCACACACCTGGGTTGTGGGCTCGATCCCCAGTGTGGGGCATGCAGGAGGCAGCTGATCAATGAGTGTCTCTCATTGTTGATGTTTCTCTCTCTCTCTCTCCCTCTCCCTTCCTCTCTGAAATCAATTAAAAAATATCCTATATTATAAAGGGCCGTCACGACCAAACAACGGGTCAGAGCTGTGTGGCGGAGGCGGGCCCGTGGCTTCGCGCAGTGAGGCCTGGGGTCCCGCCAGCGCAGCGGGTCTGGGTCTCACACAATTTCGTGCGCTGGGCCTCTAGTATATATAAAAGACTGGAGAACACTCTCCTAGTGCTGAGGCCAGGGGTCTCCCCCCCAACCGCCCACCGTGGTGTGTTGGGGTGTCCTTTAAGGCCCTGGGCCAGACTGGGCATTGATGCTCATGAAAGTAGGTTTCCTGTATCCCTTGGCAACCTTATTCTAGAAACTACTTTACATTACTGGTGTCTCACGGAGGCTGGCCCTGACATCTGGAGTGGTAGGGGAGCTTAACCCCTGGGTACCACTTCTCCTCAGAGGCCGGAGCCCCAGAACCCCGACAGGCATTTTTCTAGGCAGTTCCTGAGTCTACTTCATCAGGACTCTGTCATCATCCACGGCCTCCCAGGGCAGCAGCCGCGTTTGCCCAGGGCTCCGGGCTCCGCTCTCTGGTCCCCATCCCGGTGCAACTTGGCTCTGAGGCCTTTCCTCCCTGACCCACTCGGCCTCTGAATCACGTGCACGTGTTGACCAAACCCAAGGTCCTCTCCTTTGCAGGCACTGCGTGGGGAGCTTTGCTAGACTTTCTGCTGGTCTGGAACAACAAGGAGCTGTCATCCTCAACTTAGCAACATCAGCCTCCTCCATGACAAACACCTGCTAACAGCTAGTCATGTAGCGTTTCTTAAAATGGCACATGAGAAAGTTTGCAAAAGCAGTTGTTTAGAGTTCCTTAAAAGTTGCCAGCTGAGTTGTCTTCCTAAATTAATACCAGCAGAATCCTGCTTGGACTCCTCTCCAACCAGTTGGACTTAATGTAGCGTATGCTGCACACACCCCGCCCCCCAAGATTGCCCCATGCGGTAAATGCTTGGCCTGACACGGCTTCCCAGGCACTCTTCGGGGCCCCATTAGAGAGGGGAAATGTTAGGGATGATGGAGTGCATTGGATTTCAGGGTTCAGGTGATTCTGTACTGTTTCTGCCTTCTCTTCAAGGACCCTTCTATCATTATAGCTTTTAAAAATATATTTTTATTGACTTTTAGAGAGAGAGGAAGGGAGAGGGAGAGAGAGAAACATCGATGTCAGAGAGAAACATGGATTGGCTGCCTCCTGCACACCCCCTACTAAGTAATTGCTTTGTTTTGTTTTGTTTTGCAAGTAGGATCAGGAACAGTTTCATTGCAGGGAAGTTGGCACCTATCACGTGCAGGGCCCAGTGCCAGGCACCCAGGGGACCACAAAGATGAACGTGTCATGGGCTGCTGTTGAAGGGCCACGCGGCCCAGCTGTGCGCTGGTCCCCTCCTACCCAGCCCGCTGAGCCCCAGCTCCTGCATCACTTTCCAGAAGCTCCCTCCATCTGTGACTCCATAATATCCTCTAATGTATTCACTCATTCCACCAACACTTACTGAGCGCCTACTATGTGCCAGGCACTGTTTAGACAGCTGTGCTAATCGCCCGATGCTGTGGTTTTCTGTGTGCCACTCTGCCTCCCTGCATGGGACGGGAAGCTCCTGTGGGCAGCAAGCACATTCCCAGTGCCTGGCACTAAGCAGCTGCTCAATAAATGTCTGCGGAACAAATGAAGAGAGAGAAATGACAACAGTATAAGATGGGTAGTTACTCAAATAAAAATTAGCATTTATATATATATTTGCAGGTGTCAAAACATCCTTAATAGACAGGACTGCTTCATCTGACTTCTCTATACCCCCTGTTGAACAGTCATTTGCATTTGCAGGCAGGAAGCCTGAGGCTTGGGCAAAGCATGACCCACCCGGTATAAAACATGGGACTTTGGGTGCCAAATCCCATGCTCTCTGTCTTCTACACAAGGGCGTTTCTCTGTGGGACCTGGAGGGAATAATGAGTTGGGGAAACCTTGGGAAGGAAGAGGTCACCCTAGAGACTGGGCCTGAAGCTGGAACTGACAGCAGGACTGGGGGTGGCAAGGAGGAAGTCCAAGCAGAGATTTGAGAGCCCAGGGCAGCCATTGGTCTGCCCTGTTGAGACTGAGATGAAGAGACTCAGACCATGGGTGTTGGAAGGGGCCCTGACATGACCTAGCCCAGCCCAGCAGTTCTTAGCCTGGCTGACCCTTAGTGTTTCGGGGATGGGGGAGATCTAAAGGGGCAGTTCCCAGGCTCCGACCCCAGAAACTGGGGCAGATCTTAAAATCTTTTTAAAATATATTTTTATTGATTTCAGAGAGGAAGGAAGAGGGAGAGAGAGCTAGAAATATCAATGATGAGAGAGAATCATTGTTCGGCTGCCTCCTGCACGCCCCCCACTGGGGATCGAGCCCGCAACCCGGGCATGTGCCCTTGACCGGAATCGAACCTGGGACCCTTCAGTCTGCAAGCCGATGCTCAATCCACCAAGCCAAACCAGCTAGGGCTGGGGCAGATTTTTTTAAAAAGCTCCAGAGAATTGTGGATGCTGAGGTCCCCTTTTAAAAAATTATTCAATTTTTGCCTATTGGACACAGTCTTAGAGTTCAAAGCCATTTGGAAGGCATTACTGGCTGTGCTGAGTCAAAGATTGGTCAGTGATAGGCTGTGTTTTCCCCAGTGCTTGCAGCCTTGCCCTCGTCTGCCATCTGCACACACACACACACACACACACACACCCTTTGCACACTGGTCTTCCCACTCTGTCCCAAACTGAAGAGACAGCCTTTGGGGTTCACAGCTCTCATGTAGGGTGATTTATTCTCTCTTGAGCAGATGGCTCCCACCTTGGACTTCCTGGAGGTGGGACTGAGGACGCTGGACTGGTTGGTACCGAGGCCTTGGCTGGCCCAGCCTAGCGGGGGATGATCTGATCAGTGGAGCACAGCCTGAAGCGCCAGGACCGAGGCCAAGAGCGTTTCCGCAAGCCCAGCGTTCGGTGTCTCCTCAATGGCCCCTTTCTAGGAAATGTCATCGGTGGCAAATGCTCTCTGCAGAGTGGCCTGATTTCCTGTGCTCCCAACTGGCCTTTGCCTCCATCTGCCTCTTGTCGCTCCTCCGCCCTCTTCTTACACGCCAGTGAAAAGGCACGAGAAGACAGTGCACTGGTGGCCCAGGCGTCCAGACGAAGCGCACGTGGCTTTGACCAGACTCTCGGAAGTGGAGCCTTCAGACAACCTCCCCAGACTATTGGTTGTAGATCAATAGGAGTATTTGCTGCCACTATTGTGCTTAGCTGGTTTCAGACTTCTGTCAAATGAGGTAAAAGACAAGCAGAGCACTTACCACATATGGTGTTTTTTAATTTACATGCCTCTTCCCACTAGATTGGAAATTGCTTGAAAGCAAAGACCTATCTGATTCATCTTTATGCCCCATTTCTGGTGCCTGTACTGGTTCAGTTTGCTGGCTCAATAAGACGATATATATTTAAGTAAGACTTGATTCATAAAAATCCCACATGCCTACAGTTCAGTTCATGACTATACGTATTTTTAAAATGTAATGCCTGTATCAATTATGATGCATCCATCGACACATATGAATACGAAGACAAAGACATTTATCTCTCAGACCCCCACTAGTCCCCACTTTCCCTTGGGTTTCAGTGGAATAGAGTGTCCCAGATTATGACAGCAAGTTAACTGCGTCTTGAGCTTTTTATTTTAATATTTGAAATGTGTAAAAAGACATGTAAACATGTTAATATTTAATAGCAATCAAAGACATGCAAAAATACACGTTCACTTTCAATTTCCCACCAACAAAAGGAAAATTATCACAGGCAGTAACCTCAAAACTGAAGATGCTGCGATGAAACTGTTTGCTACATGATTTTTTGAAAAGCAAAGCAAAATCCACAATGTGTTTTATTTCATTTGACCTACCTATCCCATCCCTGCAAATTATCCTAAAGAAATAATTCAAAGATGCAAAAACCTACATAAATTTAGATTTCAGCATTGATTTCTATAGCAAAAAAACCCCAGAACCATGTAAATGTGCCATACAAGGGGAATAGCTTAATAAATTACAGTATACCATGTTGAAAAATTACTGTCTTAAAATAATTATGAAGACTGTAGAAATTTGGAAAAAGAATATAAAACTGCTGTGTTTGCTAGGATTACAAATGTTAAAAATAGGCGTGTGTGCCTACGGGCAAGAAAGCAATGTGCAAAATAAACTTAATCCTTCAGAATGAAACAAGATATGCCAAAGTGTTAACGACGGTGATCTCTGACTGAAAGGACTACGGACCATTTTTATTTTCCTCTTCAATCTTCTCTAGAGTCTCCAAATTTTCCATTTAAATGAAAAAAGAATGTGTTTGGTTTATGGGGCAGATTGTAGCGCAATCTGTAAGCGTGAGCCTCTTCTGCCTGGGAAAGCAATCTGTGATGATGATGCGTATTATGGGTCAGCATTTACTTTAACACTATTTTGTAGTTAAGTTAGGTATTGCTTTTTTTAAATAAATGAATTATATACCCCTAAGCTGACCGCTTCTCATGACATCTGTGGCCGGCACTCTGGTCTGTGTCTCTCACTTGGATTATAGAAGTAAGAGCTTCTGCTTGGCCTCCCATCCCCTACCCTTACCTATT
The DNA here is from genome assembly GCF_000412655.1 of Myotis brandtii. Classification (NCBI taxonomy): domain Eukaryota; kingdom Metazoa; phylum Chordata; class Mammalia; order Chiroptera; family Vespertilionidae; genus Myotis; species Myotis brandtii. The sequence continues at coordinate 147,547 of NW_005359117.1, forward strand.
CTCAGCCCAGCAGCCAGAGTGCTGATGTGGGCACACCTGTGGGCACCCTGCAGCGGCTCCCCATTGGTGCCTAAAGGGCATGTAACCTGTCTCCCCGCCCCCACCTCTGACAGCCCCGCCCTCCCTAGCTCCAGCCACTGGCCACCTGCCTCTCCTCTCATAGGCCAGATGTGCTCCCCCTTAGCCCTTTGCATCCCCTCTGCCAGGGACCCACTCCCCTCCCCACCCCCAGCCCCGCCTCCACACAGCTGCCTCTCTGATCTGCCTCCAGTTCTCCACTCAGATGTTACTTTGTCAATTAGGTCTGCCTCCACCACCCATGTAAGATCTCCTCCTACCTCCACCCGCCCCACGCTCTCCAGATCCCCTGGCCAGGCTCTGCGTTTCTGTTTTGCTTTGCATGTATCCCTTTCGATCACACCATGTTCTTCATTATGTGTAGTGTTTCTTTTCTGTCTCCCCACATTAGAACGTGACCTCCACGTAGGCGGGGATTTGGGGCCAGCTCTGTTCACTGATAGACCTCACATGAACCTGGCATATAGGTGCTAAATATGAATTTGTTACAGATGATTTGAATCAGGTGAGGGCCAGCTGGGGACTCTGTTAAGAAGGAAAAGAGAGAGCTGAGGCCCAGGCCTGGGTTTGGGAAACAAACAAACCCTCTATAGTCTGGAACCATTGACGCCTGGTCTGGTTTTTGTTGTTGTTGTTGTTGTTGTTGTTTGTTTTTTAAATATATTTTGATTGATTTCAGAGAGGTAGGGGGAGGGAGAGAGAGAAACATCATTGATCGGCTGCCTCCTGCACGCCCCCTACTGGGGATTGAGCACACAATCCGGGCACGTGCCCCAGACCAGAATCAAACTGGGGACCCTTCAGTCGTAGGCTGACACTCTTATCTACTGAGCCAAACCAGCTAGGGCTGGTCTGTTTGACACTGTAGTATCCCAGGGCTGAGGCAAGCGATTTCTAGTCTATTTCCCAGTTGGGAGAGTAAGAGTTGCCTCCATGCTCCCATGGTATGTCTGCAGGAGGCTGGCCACTGCTGTTCTCAGGGCTGGGGCCAGAGCAGACCCAGGCTGCCTGTCGGTGGTACTCCAACCAGAGTGGACCCGTGGTCCCCACCTCTCCGCCAGAGGACCGATGTCAGAGGCGGTTCTCAGCCGGTCACAAGCAGGACCATGGCCCGACTGCACAGACGTCCTCATTGTAAAGAACTGGTGGGCATGACAATTATGAAACCAGCACTTTGTTAGTTAGGCCAAAGGACAGTGGTTTTGTTTGTCTTCCACCAAAAAAAATGCATCTGAGTCTGAAATCGGCTGCTGGGTTGGAATGACTGGAAAGAAGGGAGGCAGGGGAGGAGGGGAGAGGGAGGTTTAAACAATGTGTCATTTCACTGGAACAAGGGCTTCTTTCCAAGTGACCTTGGTCAGTACTCATACCCCGAGAGTTAGATGGTAATTGATTTTGTCTACCCTACACATTAAGTGCTATAGCGACCTTTTTAGTTGCATCTCTTCTTAATTACAGCAACGAATAGCTTTGGGATTCTCTGTGTGCCTTGTCCAAGAGCATTCATGCATTTCCTTTCTGTGAAGGGAAACTCCTGGGAAGTGCCTCTCCCCGCCCACCGTGTGTTTGTCTGGTTTCTGTATGTGTTTTGTTTGTTTTTGCAGAAACAGTCCACACTGGTGACGTGGTCAGCTAAGTCCACTTGAGTAAATCCCACCTCATCAAACTTCTTGCTTTTTTTTCCCCTTAAGGAAATAGGTCCTTCTGGCTGGCATGGTCAGTGGTTGAACGTCAACCTATGAACCAGGAGGTCATGGTTCGATTCCTGGTGAGGGCACATGCCTGGGTTGCGGGCTAAGATCCCCAGTGTGGGGCGTGCAGGAGGCAGCCGATCAATGATTCTCTCTCATCATTGATGTTTCTATCTCTCTCTCCCTTCCTCTCTGAAATCAATAAAAATATATTTTTAAAAAAAGAAAGAAAGAAAAATCTATGCCCCATGACATCTACAACTCCCACCCTGGCTCCTGCCACCAGCATCTCCCTGGTTACTGTCCACGGCAGCAATTGGTCTTCCATCTTCCACTCTGACCCCACAGCCCACTCGCCATGGCAGCAGGATCATAGAATGAGGCTTGCTTAGTCATACCAGTTGGTAGCTGTCACCTCAGTCGTTCAGCCTCTTTGGAGAGGATGTAAGTGGGTCCAAAAAGACCTGCGGAGCTCTGTTCTCCCACCGCAGCCGCTCAGGAGCGCGGCTGCTTCCTGAGCTGTTTGAAGGTGGAGGAACACAGAGGGGCGTCAGAAAGGACCGGTAGAAACTGCCCAGATCAGGGAAGGAAAATGTCACCCCCAGCGGAGACACAAAATAAAACAGCCAATTTTATTTTTATAATGTGAGCGACTGTCTTGTACGTCCATGAGTCACCGAAAGTCTGCTCCACTCGGATTGCTAACTCCCCCGCAGTGGCCTCTGCCCTCCTCTGCGGATATGGCGGGGGGTTTGGCTGGGTCTGGTTTCGGGTCAACAGGCTCCCAAACTTTTCATCGTGTGGCGGCGCCTTGCCCCGGTGAACGAAGAAAACCGATGCTCCTGCCTCACTCTCGGCATGATTTCCAAACTCACGCTAAAGTAGAATAATCTCGTTCTCTCTCCACTTCTGTTCAAAAGGCAGAAGAGTAGATCCTCTTATCACGTAAAAGGCTCCTCTAAAACATACCCCGAAGCGCAGGAAACTGTGCACCCTTTTATCTCACTTTATTATGAAGGCCTTTATGTCTCAGTTTATTGTAAAACATTCTGGAGAGAGGAACTGTTTTGCCTCTTGGGACGGGGCTTTATTTGACATTGAAATCCACTGAAAATGGCCGAGCAGCACATGAAGCAAAGCGGAGTTTCGTTGGTGGGATGCCTGCCTTTGTCCTGCCCGATAGTGATCGGTCACCAGACCACTGGCTGTGGGGCCTGTCTGAGCTTCTTTGTCTGTGCAGTGCTTTCTGTGGGAGTTCGGGGTGGCTGCTGGCCCACGGTCATGTTCACAGGCCGCCTCTTCGGCGGGGCTGCTCTGGCCCGACGGCTGTTGGCTGGGTCCCCAGGTACTTTCAGGGCAAGGACTGTTGTTAGAACCACCTGCCATCTGTCGGTGAAAATGTTTTGGATTCTAAATGATGAGTCACTCATTTCTCCTGCTGTTCCTTCTGCTGCCGGGACTAATTTGCCTCTTGGACTCCATCGGGGGACATACTGGCAGACCTTGCCATGGAGCTTTGTCCTATGCAGGGTTCACAGCCCTCGGGAGCCGTCTTCCTCGCGCCATCGCTAGAAACCGTGGCCTTTGCATTTCCACGAGGTGGGGAGAGGACACAGCGGCCATCCAGCCCGGGCCTCACTCGGGTCCTTTGGGGAGAAAGCCCAAGCGGCCGACTGCGGAGTCTAGGGGTGGTTCCACGTTTTCCTGCCCATGGTTTCTTGCTAGGGTGCCAATGGCCAATCACCAAGTGTGGCACCGGGTGGGGCCTCCAGCACTGTTGGTTACATGAATGACTAGGGTCTGGGATTGCTAAGTGGGCAAGGCAGACCTACCCAGGGCCACCGAGAGGCGTGCACTGGGCCCGGCTTAGCCCCTTAGGCCAGAGCCCCTCATTGGCAATGCCACACGCAGAGCCGACAGGACTCTGAAATTCTGAGATGGTCGGCTCTCACTAACCCCGAGAGGAGAGCGTGGGATGATGTCCAGGAGAAAGTCAGAGACTCTCCATGCAGACAAGCTTCATGCTGTGATAGAAGCAAGAGGGCTGGGGATGAGGACTTGGAGGAGAGCCAAGTGCTTTACCAAGGAGAAAACTGAAGGTCAGGTTTACAAAGCCCTCTGTCCACCAGAGTGTGGCAACCAGAGTCTTCGGCTGAAATATAAGATGCGCTTCTCCATCGACTCAGTTTCACACAAATCGGTTTTATTGTTAGAATCATCATCTTTTGTCCAAACGTTTATTAAGCTGTTTATTAAAAGTTTATTAAAAGTTCAAATCTAGCTTTACTCATATCTCTTAAAATATGTCTATGCTTCCTGCCTTCCATATTTTTCACCACCCCAAAACTCTAAGCTAAACAGCAGCGGCAAACCCCTAAATGCGGAAGGCTCTAACTGCTTCGAGCATGCCCCATTTCACTCAAGTCTTCTGAAGATTTCCTGCCTGGAGAAATTACCAAGTTCCAGGTGGGTGGCATTTTATTCTTACCGTAGAGTAGGTGTGATTTCGTGGGGGGCACTTCCCCCGCCCCTGCTC
>NW_005359117.1:151889-159536 GCF_000412655.1 Myotis brandtii
AAGGCACAGTTATATGTACTGGAGTCCTGGGTGGGAGGTGAAGCTCCTGTACTGCAGGTACCAGGCTCCAGCCACTGGTCCGTAATTGGGAGACCTGGCCAGTTGCATGGGCTGCCTCGGGCACTGCAGCTCCTCTGACCAAACCCTGATGGTCTTAAGAAATTTTGCCACCTATTCTAGATTGTTTGGGTGGCGTGGGGAGCAGTTAGGACAAGGTGAACCTTCTTTGGTAGAAGTGATGATGGTGCTCATCTCAGCGGCTAAGTATCGATTTGCTGGAGGTCACGTTTCCAACCACATTTCTTATCTATGCCCAAGAAGTCCTTGTTGCGGAAGCAGCAACAATGATGTGCTTTTAGAACTCCTGCCTTCTATGTGTGCATGTCAGTTCTCAGGGCTTCACGGTGGCCGGGGGCGGGGGCTGGGGCTGGGGCTGAGGGACAAGTTTCCCTACTCTGAGGAGTGATTTGGCCATAAAGGGGACCCAGATGACACGTGGGAGTCTTGCTAAACTAGCAATACCAGAGAACTTTGGCAAACTGTCCATGTCACCACTCAGGGTTGGAAAAATAAGACTTTGTGGCTTCAACACAGCTACAGGCTAAGGCTGTCAGAAGTGCTTCATGCCAATCAGCCAGACACTGGGACACATGGTCTCTCGGCACAGGCACAGCATGTGACGCCGAACCCAGGTGCCCACCCCCTGGGAGGATTCTCAGTCAGAGAACAGGGGCACCACCGGAGCCTCTGTGTTTAAAGAAGGCGAGACACTGCCCTGACTGGTTTGGCTCAGTGAATAGAGCGTCGGCCTGTGGACTGAAAGGTCCCAGGTTCGATTCCAGTCAAGGGCATGTACCTTGGTTGCAGGCACATCCCCAGTGGGGGGTGTGCAGAAGGCAGCTGATCGATGTTTCTCTCTCATCGATGTTTCTTACTCTCTATCCTTCTCCCTTCCTCTCTGTAAAAAAATCAATAAAAAATATATATTTTTTAAAAAAAGAAGGCGAGACACTGAAACTGGGGGATAAAACAATGTATCCACACCCCGATGAGCAGAGTGGGGGCGGGGTGATTAGTACAAACCTGTAGACTTATAGGTTTATACAATTACAAAACCAAAGACTCATTACTAAGAAAATCAGATCACACTGGCTTTTCTCAGTTTTGGAGAATTTTGCACTCAGAGAGTAGCTACCAAAGGATGTTAACCCTGGTCAGTCTCTGTTTCAAGGTAGCTGCTGGCTAAACTCCTGGCGATTTGCTTTCCAACTCTTAGACTGTTTAGACAACTGATGCAGTGGGAGATCGGTCCCAGCAAAAGACCCGATCCTTCCTCTGCAGCCGCCTCACACAAACCGAAAACCCCAGGAAATTCTAGCCACCTGAGCCCCGCGAAGGGGCTGTTTCCAACACAGGGACACCACCCGTTTCTTAACATACTTGCAAGAAATGCAAATGCCAGTTGGACATTTCCTGAACCCTGGTTATTTACCAGACTAGAATCCTCTCTGGCAAGTGTTTAATCCTGCATCAAATACAGAAGGGCAAACCATTGGCTGAGAGAGAGAGAGAGAGAGGGAGAGAGAGAGTTCATTGTCAAGGCGAGCAGGTGCTCCAGGAAGGTCCCAAAATGCTGGGAGGGAGAAGGCCTGGCCACAGCTGTTGCAGGGAGCGCCCCGGTCGCTGACCAGTTCACTCCAGGGGTGGGGAGAATTTAACAACCAGGAGAGAATCTTCTCCGTGCCCTTGGTGCAGGTGCAGATTTCACTGCTTAAAAGGAGATGCTCTGAAGATGAGAGTCCCGAGAATCATCGCTGCACCAGGCTCACGTGGCACTTGGAACCACCTGCCCCCGGGAGGCCCTGGCACCTGAGCAGGCTCCTTGCTCAGAGACCCGGGACCCCAGCTGGGCGGCTGTGGACTCAGACCCACCGCTCCCCGTCTCCCTGTGAGATGCCCAGCACCGACTTGTGCGGGATCCTGCACTCCTGCAGAGACTTGGTGAGGTCGGAGAAACGTCTCCTGGGCACCTCCATCGTTTCAATGCTGCAGTGTCGGTAGGTGGCCTTGTTCTTGTGCTCGGCCACGGCCACGATGGTCTGTAAGTCATCCGTTGGCCGGAAGTGGCGCACGAACCTGCGGCCTGACGGGGATCGGACGGCCAGCAGCAGCCTCGGCTCTTGATCGGATGGTTCCTCCAGGTCTCCAGCCCCGGAGGAGCTCGGCCTCCTGGTTTGGAAGACGAGCTTCCTCTCCGGGAAACGAGCTGGAGCTCTGGGGTCTTCCTGGCTGGTCTCCATGGTGCAGGTCTCCTCCTGGTAAAGAGCCTGGATGCTGCTGAGTTGCAGGGAGCCGGCCCTTTCAGCTACTGTCTCCACCGCCCCCTCCCCCAGGGTCTTCCTGTTGATGGAAGGAAGGACCGGGTACTTATTGAGGGAGGAGGCCGCGCCCATGGGCACCTGCTGCAGCAGCTCGGGGACCTCAACGGGGGCGCCCTGGTTTGGGGACCTGGGCACACAGACTCCTGGCTTCTGGCTGCTTGGCGACTCGCAGGGAATGGCTGGAGGCGGAGAAGAGGGTGTGCGGTGAGAGCACACCCCCGCGTCCTGGGGTCTGTGTAGCCTCGGCCGAGTCCGTCCCTTGGCGGACTTGGGCCTTATGACGTGCATGTTCAGCGAGTTTGGCTGCCAGATGAAGCGGTCGGCTGCTGTGCTGACGACAGGGCTGCATTCAGGGAGGGCTCTATTCACAGGGGCTTCTGTGGCCATTGCTTCTCAAGACCCCTGAGGAAGCAGGAGAAAAGAGAGGAGGCCATGATTAAATGCCCTGGCACTTCTGGATCCAGTCACAAAGGAGAGGGGCACCAGCTGCCATTCATTCATTCATTCATTCACTCATTCATAGTATTGGACTATATCAGTGAACCAAATTCCTTGCAACTTACATTATCATAGTCATAGTGAGAAAAGTCAAGTGTTAATCCTATACGTAAACAGATATTTTCAAAGAGTAATAACTGCAATGAAGAAGATAAAGTATTTCATCAGAGAGTGACTAGGGTGGGGACTAATTCTGATTCTTAATTTGGGGGAGGGGGAGCTTTGAGCTGAGAGACCATGATGAGAAGGAACAGGCCATGTTACAACCTAAACCAGGGGACGGCTACCTTTTTCCATCAATACTTCGGGCTTTGGGAACCACACGGTCTCTGTCCTAGCTCCTCAGCCCTGCCATCGTAGCTCAGAATCAGCCACACGTGATTATGCGAAGCAGCGGTTCCAGGAGCTGCCTTTGCTCTAAAGAGTGAATGTAGCCCTGTTAAGTCACCGCTCAGGAGAGCCAGGCTCAGCTTCACGCAAGAGCTTAGGGACAGACCAGCAAGCTGCCCCCTGCACTCCGGTAGAGGCGTCCCGACAGCAGTTAGCTCTGGTCCAATATTCACTGTGGACGAGCCACCCTCTGTGACCCCCACTTCCCTTTCTCCCTCAGTCCTTTTCCTCTTCACCAATCTGCCCATTGCTTGTCCTTTCTACTGTCTTGCAGAGGTGGCTCTGCACAGATCACCCAGTGCAGTGTCCCTCCACCACCCCAACCCTTGTCACCAGGGGCGGAGGGAGAGGAGGGGGCGGCCCATTGCTGACCCGCCCATGGGCCAGAACTTACAGGGACGTCCTCGGGTTCTAGACTAGGGCTCAGCAAACCTCTTCTGTAAATGGGCAGATAGGAAATATTTTCAGACCATCTATCACAAGTACCCAACTCCTCCCTTTTGGCGTGAAAGCTGGCACAGACGGTATGCAAATGAATGGGTGTGGCTGTATTTAAATAAACCTTCAAGTACGAACACAGAAATTTGAATTTCATAGAGTTTTCATGTGACACAGAATAGTATTCTTCTTTTGATTTTTTTCCCCCCAACCGCCTAAAAGTCTAAAAGCTCTTCTTGGCTCACGAGCCACACAAAAACACGGTGGTGGGCCGGATTTGGCCGCAGGCTGTCATTCACAAGCACTGTCCTAGACCGATTGCAAAGGGGACTCTGGTCGCGTGCTAATCCTATAGACACTTCCCTCTGGTCACAGCCAGCGAGCGGCAGAGCCTGAAACAGAACCCAGGTCTGTGACACGGGTCCTGTTTTGAGGACCAGGCTGGGCGTCTCCCGCAGCACTGACTACATTCTGTCTCTTACTGTTACTCTTAACGGTCCTGTCTCCCCAGCTACCCTGCAAACACTTAGAGGGCCTCGTATTTGTCCCTGGCACCTGGGTGCTTGGAGTGCCTGTGAGAGCTCACAGGAGCAGGGTTCCCACGCACGGTGGGAGGCGGGAGCATTTCCCTGTGCTGGTCCGCAACCGCCAAATCAGATCTTTCCTTCTTTCCTGGCCATCTTGGTGGCCTTTTCACTAACACTGTTACAGCCACCTCCTCCTGCTGGTCCCCGGTCACAGCTTCCCAGGACACTGCTAGGTCTTGGGCTCCAGCCTCCCTCTGAATCCTCACCACCACTGTGACTGCTGTTCTCTCCGCCCACAGGCTGAGCAGCCCGCTAAAGACCTGGCAACTCCCCGGTGCCTCATGGTCCCGAAGCAGCAGCATGTTTGGGTGCACAGGACACGAGCCCCGGAGTCCTAAGACCAGGGTTCTATTTCAGGCTCTGTCTCGAGCTAGCGATGTGACCACAGGCAGTGGCTCCATCTTGCTAGTAAGTCACTTTCCTCATCTATGGAATGAGCTATGTGACCCTGAAGGCATTATTTAAATACCTCCGGATCAGTCTCTTCATCTGAAACATGAAGACAGTAACATGAAATGATGTAGGTAAGGCCATGACCACCAGGCTTGGTGCAAAGTAAAGATTTAATTAAATGATTAAGCGGTTGTCTTTGCTTTTGGTTTTCTGTTTGTTTAGTGGCTTTTATTATTTTAGGTCCAAATGCCTTCCCTGTTGCTTCAAGATTCTTCCCCAGGTGCAGTCATCTCTAACCAGCTGGGTGAATCACAGGGCTCATGCCTGCCCCACCCACTGCACAGAAATGCCAGAAGGTGGATTTCAGTGGGCTACCACTTATTGAAATTGCCTCAAAAATATGAGATCAATGCTTTCTAATAAATACCTTCTAACTCCATGCTTTAAACTTAAACACCTCAACTTCACTTACTCCAAGCTCCCTTCATCACGAAATCCTGAACAACCGAGTACCGTTCTGTGGGCCCTGCCGTCGTTGCCTGATTTTAGGGAGTCTCCTCTTCCTCTCCATTAAAACCACAACCGGACAAAACATGCTACCCCTGGATTTTCCTGAAGTCCTACTCGGTGCAAAATCTTGAGCAAAGCTACCCTCTCTCTCTCTACACTTAACAGCCTGTCTTTTCCCCATTCTGCTCACAGACCCAGTCTTCCTAACACTTCCATTTCCCACTTCTCACTCGTCTTTCACACCCCATCTGGCGGCTGGGAGTTCAGGAGCCTTCTCATTGGCATCAAAACAGCAGGCCCGTCTCCGTAACTTAATCTATTTTCTGATCAACTGTGAAGAATGTTTTGGGGTTTTGTTTCCCCCTTTTAGTTTAGTTCTAACGTCTTTCACTTGTCATTAAGCGATCCTGCACTTTCACTCAGGGCAGCGCGAGCAGGTCACGATTGTCCAACTGTTCTGCCCAAGACAAGCTCAACCGGCACATCCACTCCCCCTCTCTGCCCACCCTCCCCCTTGCGGAATGGCTATTAATTTGCCACAGTTTCCACAGAGTTATCACAGGCTTGGCTTCCAGCTCCCACACATGCCTGGGGAAGGTTTTACTGTCAGGGAGTTTGGTAACTTAGAAACCTCTTCCTTAACAACTTTGACGAGCAGAGTCATGTGTTCTCTGCTGGATTATTTTTAACAGTGAAGCTTGAGTCTGTGCATGCACTTTCCATACCTCTCGGTACCATATAATTATCCATGTTCAGGGGGTGTCATAGTCAAGACACGCTGGTCATAAGCTAACATGACGGCGAGCTATCTCAGAGGAAAACCTCAGTTGTGACTAATTCCTGTCAGCCCACTCATGGTTATTTAGAGACTAACACCTCCTTCAGGTGAAACCACTCTGTCGAACCTGCTTTCATAACCCACTGCCTCCTCCCAAGTGCAGGGACCATCTGCTACGTGGCGGGAACACCAACTCTCCCGGCATCGAGAACATGGAGAGGGGAGGTGGGGCAGGCAGGTGTTTGGGGGCCGGGGCCCACTTCATGCCTTTATATTGGGTCCAGGACCGCTGCCTGCCCCACTCAGCCGAGAAAGGCTTGTGTGGGCACCCATCATTATCCCTGCTCGGCTCATTTCACCACCGATAGGCCTGGCAGACACAACCACAAAGTGACTTGACAAGATCTAGGTGTAGGCATCCATCGAGCTGCCAGCTGAAGAGGCAAGTGGCCTGTTTACTTAAACATACAGTCTGGCCCAGGGGCTGCTAGGAGTCAGGAAACACACACTGAGAACTGCTTCCAAGGAGCTGCCAAGGGGCAGGTGCGCATTCCTTCGGATTAATCACCAAGTCAACTAGAAAGAAGGAAAACGCGACAGGGGACGCTGTCGCCATATTCCTGCTTTCCCGGGCCCGCCTCCCACCCACCACAGGGTCAGACCACCCTACTGCACTCACAGCCCAAATCTAAATCGACGGTAAGTGCAATAAAATATGACCACCCACATACCGGCTGCTGGGATGTACTAAGGGTGCATACATGTGAATTGGTCTTTTAAAAATATTTATCAGTTAATATTCTCCCCCTGCCAATTCCCACCCCTCCTGGCGACGCTTTCGGGATGAAACCGCTCAGAAGAACCAGCAGGAGATGGCAGCTGGCCTGAGCATGAGAAAGCTTTGGTACCATTCCCAGTTCTCACCAGGACTCATGATTAGAAGACACTGTCCTGTGCCGAGTGCCACGTGTGAAGGGGGCGTGGAGAAATTGGCCCACAAGCCACCAAATGATCCAAGGTTTGGAAAAGGAGCTGGGAATGACTCCCAGGGGAATGGGTAGGTGGAGGGGGACAGCTCGATTGTCTCCAAGAACTGGCAGCTCCCGAGGGAAACCAGCCTCAGCAGCTGGAAGAGGGGTTAGGGGCGGGGCAAGGAAGAACTTGCAGAAAGTGAGAGCCGACTTGGGTGACAGAGCGCTGGTCTGGGGGAGGCTCAGAGCTGGTTCCGGTCTCTCCATGTGACGGGATGTCCTTTTGTCCCTCGGGATCTGTGTCCTGTCTGTACTGCCCAGCCAGGAGGGCATGGCCCGACGGTTCCCTAGGCCCCTGGCTGCCGCAGAGCCCCGGAGTTGTCCTACTCCCGCAACGGTGAGCTCTGGCCGGGCTGGCTTTGCCACTGGGGAGTAGCCCCCCCCATCTCGGGGCCCCTGTCCTGTCTCCCAGGGTTCGCCCAGCCCAGCTCGGGGAGGCCCGCCTGGGCGGTGTGTGGGAGGCTCGGGTCTGGCCTCTCCTGGTCCCTTCCATGCTGCAGGGGGCCCTGAGCTGATCCTCTGGGCCAGCGGGGGGCCACGCTCACCTTGCCTCTCCGCTCCATCCGCGGCAGTCGCGGGCTCGTCCCGCTGGTAAACAGCCCCGGTCTCCCGGGCAACCGAGCTGGTGGGGGGCCACGTGC
>NW_005359117.1:159716-165736 GCF_000412655.1 Myotis brandtii
GAGGCCAGGGTGCTGAGGGGGTGAAAGGGGTGGGGGCCCGGTGCTGGGCGGAGGCGGGGTAGGCGGACCTGGCGGCCCTCACCTGGCTGCCTGCCTGGTTCCCATCTCCCGGGAGAGCGGGAGAGCGCCCTGCCCGGTTCTGGTTCCGGCCTGGGCTGGCGGTGAGGAGCGCCCGCCGCCTCTAGCCCCGGTTTGTGACCTTGGGTCAGGCCTGACCCTGCCAGTGTCCCCAGTTTTTAGATGAAGCTGCTGCACTAACTGATTCCTGGTGACCCTAGAATTTGAGCGGCCGCTCTTAGGGCATCTGTTTGAGTTGGGGAGCCCTTGTCTGCCTTATCTGTCCTCCGCAACTCTTTCAAGACCAGATCCCTGACCTCCTCATTTCCACATCCCCTCTGGGACCTTGTTTTCAACGACATTGACACTTGCTTTGACCTTCCTGACGATGACCTCTTACCCTTCCAGCAACTCCTACTGCATTTGTCTTTCAACATCATGGAGGCTCCAGCCCCTTGCCCTCTCTGCTTTCTTCCTGCCTGACAACCTGCTTCTTCCCTGGTCCACCCCCTCAGCCGTTTTCTTGCAAGAATCCTCCAGGCCCCGTCTGCTGTCTTTTCATTCCTCCCACTCCCAGTCAGCCCACTGACACCCGGGTGCTGAAGAGATCTTGACCAGCCACATTCCATTGAATAATGGAATGATCTCCAACCTCGACTGACGCCTCAACCCACACAGAAATCCTTCCACGTTCCCCAGCGCAGTTCTGTCTCCTTTCTGCTCAGTGGCTCTTTCAAACCTGTTCTCTCTCCCTAACGCCCCCACCTCTCCCTTCCCTCCTCCCACCCAGAAGGTAAACTTACTTCTCTCTTCAGAGAGAAAATAGAGGCCATCAGATGGAACGGTTCGCAGCTTTCTGCCATCAGCCCTACCAACTTGTCTACTTTTGTTTCCCTGCTGTCCCCTCTCCCTCCTGTTTTAATGCAGGGGATCCATCCTCTGATTCTGTCCAAGATCGACTGCTCCTCCATGACTTCCCAGAAGCCTGTTCTCTGTCACAGGCCACGCGAATGCACACCCTCGCCACAGTGCAGGACTTGGCTTCTGCTGTCCCCTCTGCTTAGAAGATTCTTCTCCAAACTCCCCAACCCTTCCATCCTTTCCTTCACCTAACGCTCACTTACCCTTCAGAACTCCATGGGAGAAGTCGTCTTTCTTCCACGATGGAATTAAGATAGCTTCAGAAGGAGTCCTAACTGGGCTGTGGTCTGCCAGGCACTGTTCTAGACTCTTGGAATATGCAGGTGAATAACTTAGTGACTATAATACTAAAAGATAATGTTAGTAGATATTCAAGAACCATATCAGAGGAAAGAATTAGGGTTCATTACCCAGCATTGTGGGAAAATATTTGCTATATGAGCATGACTCCAGCCCTCCTCAAGATGTTTACATTGGGTCGAGAAGACACCCAGAGAGTGACAGATCAGATTATTTTCAAGACAGTTGGAGCCAAGTGTGGAAGAGCAGGCATAGGCTGGACATGGTTATGTGCTAAGTGCTTGGCACCGACAGAAGGTCTTTGGGGCTGCGAAGGAGGTGATCATTGCAGCAGGGGTGTTCCTGCCCATCTCAGGAAGCGCCTCATCTGTGGGAGGTGAGGGCCTGGGCTGGGCAGACTTCCTGCTACGGTCACCTTATTGCCCACCCTGGACACTCAGGGAGGGATCTGAGGCCTCAAGAAGGTGCAGGAGGTGGCAGTTTGGGGAGCTGAGAAAGGTTTGCAACTCTGGGCTGGTGGCTTAGTTCCTGTATATGATTCTGTCAGAAATAGCTAAGCAATGCGCTTCAGCCCTGCAACACCCACCCAAGAAAGATTAAAGTGCATTCTTCATCAGCTATTTTAATATCACCTAAGAATTATGCAATATCTTTTAGAAAATCAAATTGGCTTCTCGCCCCCCTTTGAGTGAGTGTGTGTGTGCATGTGTGTGTGTGTGTGTGTGTGTGCGTGCCCACGCGGGCAGGCAGTGAAATGGTGCTGGTGCCTAGGTCTGTTTAATATCTGCAGTGTCTTTTGCTTCCTGGTGCCATGTAATGCCCAGTATGAAATGAGAGGGAGGCTGGAGGGAAGGAAAGGCAGCTGACCAGGCAGTTGCTGGGACTGCCTGCTCTTCAAGGAGAGAGCTGCCTCTGCTGCCTCCCTCTCCCATTTTTCTTTAAAGAACATGGCCGCAAAGGACGGGCCCTGATGTCACCTGCGAAGTGGGTCCTCAGTAACGTGGCCAGAGGTCACTGCCATGCCAGCTCCATGGAGACTCTCCCTCCTCCCCAGCCATGGTTCCCGCTCCTCCCCAGCTCTCTCCCCGAGCTCCAGCCAACTTGTTTCCCAAGGGGAAGCCTGGGCCCTCGGGTTTTTCATCTCTAGGGTCTTTGCTCATGCCTGCCCCACCCTGCTCCCTTCCTTGAAGTTAATCCAAATTCGCTGACCCCTTCAAGTCTCGTCTTAAAAGTCACCTCTTTCATGCAAGCTTTTCTGGAACACCTTCTCTCTCCTCACACCTCATGTGCCTTTTCGGGTCCCTTTTGGTCCAGTAGAACATGCCCAACCACAATGGCACCGTGCACCCTCACCATTAGAGTAGCTCCTCTCATCTTCATGCCTGGCACTTCATCTGTATCCGCCGATGGGACCATCATAGGTGCTGCAGGCATGGGCTCTGTGGGCAAGTTTGAATCTCGGCTGCACCACTTGCTAGCTGAGAACCTTGGGTAACTGGTTTAACTTCTATGGGCCTCAGTTTCCACATCTGTAGAATGGAGATGATAAGAATAGGATTGCTGTAACAATAGGTTTGCTGTGTGGAGATGATAAAAATAGGTGCTTGGCAAATGGGAATTAAACTAATAATGATGGTGATGCCAACTCCACGGCTGGCTTTTTCCCTTGAGAGATCTAGCAAGCCACCAGTTGGTATCCCCCCAAGGATATCTGGTTGCCTGCAGGCTAAATGACCTCCCCCAGGGCTGGGCTGAAGGCAGGAGCTTATGTGCTTTTCACCTTTGCAGTCCCTGGCAAAATGAAACCTTTTCTGGGTGACACACAGTCCATAATTGTGCTCCAGGAACAATCCTGTTGATGTGGCTAGAGCCATCCGCCCCTATACTCAATGTCCCCAGGCTCGCAGGCCTTATCAGTTATTGTTTTCAGCATTTCTTCCTCTCCTTTGCCTTCCTGCTAAGAGGAGCCACTCGACCTTCATCCCTGTTTCACTTCTGCGTCTGAGCAAAAAGAGGCCGGTGATGCGTTGCTAGAACTGTGTCTGAGATGAGAGCGTTGTGGCAGCTGCCTGGATGCTTGGTCATTTGGTTGTGTTCTCAGTGTTTTGGGTAGGTACGGCCCTTTGCTCAGCGACCCGCAGGTAAACAGGAGAACTGCCAAGGGGTAGGGGTGCCACCTTTGGGGTCAGACACACCTGGGTTAAGTTCTGGCTCCAGCAGTTTGCAGGGCAAAGCACCTAACCTCTGCCCAGCTCTATTTCCTCATCAGTAAGCTGGGGCTGATGGTCTGTGCCTCCTTGGGACAATTCCAAGTGGATTCAATCAGATAATCCAATGCTTAGCCTTATGCTGGTCCTCAGTAGGTTGTAGTTTTGTTTTTACTTCTGTAACTTGAAGCATGATTGTACTCTGATCATCCATTCATTCACTCCCCAAATATTTATTTAATGCCCATCTCCCTGTGCCTAGTTTCCTTACCTGCAGAATGAGGAAAATAACAGTACTTACCCAGCTGGGGGATGTGAGGACGTAATGAGTAGATATGGGTAAAGTGCTCAGAAACTGTGCAAGGTTTAAAACAAGCGTGATGCAAATGTCACCCACCCTTATCGTTACTGCTGGTTTGTCCTTGGCACTGTGCTACTTAGATTCTAGGGATAAAGAGATGGACAAATTGGAATGAGCCTTAATGTGTAGATCTTTCCGGCTCCTTCCGCCTTATCTTCTCCATGGGGAAAAAGCCAACCAACGTTTCATCACTGTCTATGTAAGATGAATGGATGGGTCTGAGAGGGTAGCTCTTAAGCACCTGCCAACTTGCTGGCTGTTGCCCTAGAGGCTGGCATAGGAGGCCATGCATGCTCCCTACTATGCTCTCACCCTTCATCAAGTCTGTAGGCCTCTTGGTTTTGTTTCAGCACCATCCAAAACTCGCGCAATGATTCGTCAGATGGAGAGAACCATGTCTGTCCTGCCTAAGTCATAGCTGTGAAGGTCAGTGTCTGTGAAAATGCTGTGTGACCTTCAAAATGCCACACAGACAAGAGGTCTAGACAGGGGTCTGGTGGGGTGCAAAGAGCACTGGGTGGAGTCGGTGACCACAGGTTAAGCCCTGGCCCGGTCACTTGGTATCTATGTGGATCTTTTTGGGGTCACTTCTTGCTGTGCCCTGGTTTCTCAACTGTCAGATGGGTGGGGTTGTAGTGAGGAGTATATAGGAGCAGAATGCAAGTTTAAGGTAAACCCAGGCCCCTTCAAATGCCACCTCCTTGTGGAGGTGAATTCACTTTTCCTACCTCTGAGCTCAAAGGCATTTATTGTACAATCCATAGAGCAATGCTCATCACTCTACCCAGGGTTAGATTGGCCTCCCTGGACACCAATAATGGGACGGAGAAGTGCATTGCTGGGGGACAGCCAGGAGACACACCAGCTGGGAAGTGAGCAAGGCAAGACTCGGGGGAGAGGGAGAAGCTGACCCATAGAGGAAGAAGCTAGCCCACAGAGGGAGAAGCTGACCCACACAGGGCAGTTGCTGAGGCCTCAGCTTGTCTTCTGGGGAGCTCTGGAGCTGGGATGGCTTTTTAGAGCTGTCCTGAAGGAGGCAGGGGATGGCCCTTTAAATCATCACCTGAGCTAGGCATTGGCGAGGGGTTACTTCTACCCCCTCACCAGGAGGGTCATAACCGTGAACCAGACAGTTCCCTACAGCAAAGGCATTTCTCAGGGCGTGGGAGTGTCAGGGGCAAGTCCCAGCCCTGAAAAGGGGACCTACCAAAGATTGGGCTAAGCATTCCAGAAACAATGGAGACCCAAACACAGAATTTCTCCCCGCATTGGGCTTTTGGTCTGTATTTACCCACCTGGTCTCTCCAGCCAGCTCAGCAGTCTCGCTTGGGCCAGAATCCTTTGTCACTAGAAAAGCACATAGTTGGTGCTTAATAAGAGTCTGTGCTGTTTCCTTACCAGTAATTTATGCAGGTGCCATCACCTGCTCATTTGAAAATGTCAGCCCCTTCCTCATGGACTAAACCATCACACAATTATTTTTTAAGACTCAAAAGAGAAAAAGGAAGCCAGCCCATAGAGCTGGAACATCCTGCATAGTATTTGTGATGAAGGCTGGCTGGGACCAGGCCTGACCAAGGCCTGCAGGACCCACCAGAATTTTGCTGAAGAGGCAAGAATAGCAGACTCTGATTCCCTCCCAGGCTCCGCAGCAGGGCCCTCGTCTAGAAGTTTTCCTGGCAAACCTCGCCACGGAGTGTAAGTCTAGGTCTGCCCCTCCCAGTCCTCTAGGCTCATGCGAGCCATTGTTCGTACTCGAGTGCTGACCTTATCAGATTTAGCTTGACTTCTGATGGGCGCACAGGGGCCACTTGTACTTAAAGAGAGCTGTTGACTGACCAGGGGGCTCCATGTGATAAGGTGGGACACTGAGCCCACATCCTCTCTGCTGTCCTGAGGAAGGTTGCTGAATGTGGGCACCATCACCGTTGCTAATAGCAATAGGAAGGGCGTGTCTACCTGTCACGGCATTTGTTAATACAAAGCAGGGTTACTGCATTATTTCAGTTGGTCCCCATGAGTCTGTGCAGTCAGGGGCTATGGGAGAGCAAGGATGTGTTCAAACTCTCTGGGCCTCGGTTTCTCCATCTCTAAAATGATGGTCAACATTATAAACTTATGAACAAAAATAGATACAGAGGCAGAGCTGCCTCAAACAGACTGTCAAACTACAG
>NW_005359117.1:165853-170487 GCF_000412655.1 Myotis brandtii
ACTCTTTGTATACTTTAAGCAATTAAAAAAAATGATGGTCAAGCTGCCCAAGGTTTTCTGAGGATTAAATAATGGAATACCCATGGAGCCTTCAAAGAAAGCAGCACAGGCATTTAGTAATTTCTTCATAAACATTGGAGATGGTCGATAGGCATTTTTTATAATATATTTTATTGATTTTTTACAGAGAGGAAGGGAGAGGAATAGAGAGTTAGAAACATCGATCAGCTGCCTCCTGCACACCCCCCACTGGGGACGTGCCCACAATCAAGGTACATGCCCTTGACCAGAATCGAACCTGGGACCCTTGAGTCCGCAGGCCGACGCTCCATCCACTGAGCCAAACCGGTTAGGGCTCCATAAGCATTTTTAGTCTCACTTTAAGGAGAGGAAACTTAGGGGCTAAGTTTATGAATAAGATACATGGGCATCAAGGAAGGTAAACGTGTGTGTGTGTGTGTGTGTTGGGGGCAGAGGGGGTGGGTATCTACCTTGCAAATGGGGACTTTCCCAAGCTGGATCTCCATCATGGACCACAGAGATGCCTTTAAACTTGGGAATGGAAGAAATGCCGGCTCCTCAGGAGAAAGAGAAAAAGAAAAACAAGATGAAGGGTTGGTGTTGCCAAAGAAAGACATGTTTAAAAACCACAAAACTTGCACTTTTTAAACGACTGCAGCCTTCTTTATCTTTATCCTTAGGTCTCACTACCAGAAAGAGTGTTGTATTAGAAGATGGTTAGGGTTAAAGAGCTCTCTGCTCTGGGCTCTCCTCCCAGGGCCTTCCGGGGTCGGCCCTGCAGCTGGGGCTTTGCGCCCACATGGACTCGCCTCATTTGGTCATTTCCTCCCTGAACAGGTGCTCACCTAGCCGCCCCCTGGCAACCCGAGGAAGCTGTGATCGCGGCGCCTTGGACCCCCTGGTCCCCTTGGGAATGAAGGCCCTCGGGGTGCTCCTGGTCTTCACGTCCTGCTGTAAGTAGTGAGCAGCGGGCGAGTTTCGGGGCACTGTCCCCCATTCTGTGTGTCTGTGTCTGTGGGGCGGTCCCTCCTGAGGTGGCATTGGGCAAGGGGGAGTCAGATGTTGCTCAAAAGAGAACCAGGAGCGGAACAGGCTCCCACCAAAGCCCTCCTGCTTGACCCCAGTGTTGGGATCCCCCCAAAACTTCTGGGAAATCAAAGGTTGCAACCGTTTGCTAAGAAAGAGGGCGCTGGACTCTGCTCTCCCACACACGCCCCTTCAGGAGTCTTTCCTCAGGATGCTAGTGAAGGTGAATTCACTTTTCCTACCTCTGAGCTTTATTGAAGATCGTGTGGCTCCTAGAACAAAACCGCAGACATCAAGCTAGCTAATTTAGGAACAATTCTTTCCCATCAGAAAGGCATTCTTCTGGTGACTTGTGGAGTAACTGGTAATCGTGAGTCATCGCTCTCAGCGGGTCAGATGGCACACCTCTGCAACGTGAAAGAATGTGCAGGAAATGGTGTTGGTTCTATTGGAAGCTCTTCCACTCTGGATTAGTTGTGTAAAAATTTATCTAGATCCGTTTTCCTATCTGTTTTAGCTGTGGAGCAATCACTTTTGGGTCCCTAAGTCAAAATGTCAAAATGGGGTTCTCATTTTCTCTTAGCGGTAAGATCACAGTGTGGGGGGACCCATGTGCCAGCAGTGCCACTTCTGCACCCCGTGGTGTGCCCAGAAGGTTCCGCCCTCTCTCTGGGGGCCGTTCGGACAGCAGTGACGGGCCCCTCTTTCGTGCATTGTGATAAGATATCCAAAATCTCAGTATGAGATGGGAAGGCTCCTGGGAAAATTTCCTCAAACCCTCTCTCTCTGTTTTTCTTCTTCAAGTTCATGCTTTATTTTTATGGCAAAATTAAGATATGCATGTAATTAAAAAGTAAAATAAGTGAGTGGAGAGTAACAAAATAGAGCCCCTTCTCATGCCTCCCAGACCCCCAGCCTTCTCCTACACCCAGATCAACCATTTGTAAGAGTTAGGTATATCCTCCAGGACTTTGCACACACACACATTTAACACATTTCAACAGAAAAGTAAGACATGCGCATCATAAAAGAGAATCATACAGCATAAAAGTTAAAATGAACTCTGAAATATCTTATCTAATAAAGAGGGACTATGCAAATTGACCTTCATGCCATAATGGTCAAGATGGCTGCGCCCACAGCGGAGGCAGGGATTTCATAACACAATATGGCTGCGCCCACAGTGGAGGCCGACTTCTCATAATGAGCCTTAACGAGCAATCAGCAGGAACCTGAGGCTGCATGGTTCTGGGCCAGGGCAGGGGACCTAAGGCTGCACCCCCCCGCCCAGCAGGGCTTGATGGGGGACCTCAGGCCATGCCCCCGGAACAATTCTTTCCCATCAGAAAGGCATTCTTCTGGTGACTTGTGGAGTAACTGGTAATCGTGAGTCATCGCTCTCAGCGGGTCAGATGGCACACCTCTGCAACGTGAAAGAATGTGCAGGAAATGGTGTTGGTTCTATTGGAAGCTCTTCCACTCTGGATTAGTTGTGTAAAAATTTATCTAGATCCGTTTTCCTATCTGTTTTAGCTGTGGAGCAATCACTTTTGGGTCCCTAAGTCAAAATGTCAAAATGGGGTTCTCATTTTCTCTTAGCGGTAAGATCACAGTGTGGGGGGACCCATGTGCCAGCAGTGCCACTTCTGCACCCCGTGGTGTGCCCAGAAGGTTCCGCCCTCTCTCTGGGGGCCGTTCGGACAGCAGTGACGGGCCCCTCTTTCGTGCATTGTGATAAGATATCCAAAATCTCAGTATGAGATGGGAAGGCTCCTGGGAAAATTTCCTCAAACCCTCTCTCTCTGTTTTTCTTCTTCAAGTT
Organism: Myotis brandtii; assembly: GCF_000412655.1. Classification (NCBI taxonomy): domain Eukaryota; kingdom Metazoa; phylum Chordata; class Mammalia; order Chiroptera; family Vespertilionidae; genus Myotis; species Myotis brandtii. The sequence goes on from NW_005359117.1 coordinate 168,723, forward strand.
CATGCTTTATTTTTATGGCAAAATTAAGATATGCATGTAATTAAAAAGTAAAATAAGTGAGTGGAGAGTAACAAAATAGAGCCCCTTCTCATGCCTGAGCTTTATTGAAGATCGTGTGGCTCCTAGAACAAAACCGCAGACATCCAGCTAGCTAATTTAGGAACAATTCTTTCCCATCAGAAAGGCATTCTTCTGGTGACTTGTGGAGTAGCTGGTAATTGTGAGTCATCGCTCTCAGCGGGTCAGACGGCACACCTCTGCGACGTGAAAGAACGTGCAGGAAATGGTGTTGGTTCTATTGGAAGCTCTTCGACTCTGAATTAGTTGTGTAAAGATCTGTCTAAATCCATTTTCCTATCTGTTTCAGCTGCGGAGCAATCACTGTTGAGTCCCTAAGTCAAAATGTCAAAACAGGGTTCTCATTTTCTCTTAGCGGTGGACTTGACAGTTTTCAAGATCACGGTGTGGGGGGACCCATGTGTCGGCAGTGCCACTTCTGCACCCTGTGGTGTGCCCAGAAGGTTCCGCCCTCTCTCTGGGGGCCGTTCGGACAGCAGTGACGGGCCCCTCTTTCGTGCATTGTGATAAGATATCCAAAATCTCAGTATGAGATGGGAAGGCTCCTGGGAAAATTTCCTCAAACCCTCTCTCTCTGTTTTTCTTCTTCAAGTTCATGCTTTATTTTTATGGCAAAATTAAGATATGCATGTAATTAAAAAGTAAAATAAGTGAGTGGAGAGTAACAAAATAGAGCCCCTTCTCATGCCTCCCAGACCCCCAGCCTTCTCCTACACCCAGATCAACCATTTGTAAGAGTTAGGTATATCCTCCAGGACTTTGCACACACACACATTTAACACATTTCAACAGAAAAGTAAGACATGCGCATCATAAAAGAGAATCATACAGCATAAAAGTTAAAATGAACTCTGAAATATCTTATCTAATAAAGAGGGACTATGCAAATTGACCTTCATGCCATAATGGTCAAGATGGCTGCGCCCACAGCGGAGGCAGGGATTTCATAACACAATATGGCTGCGCCCACAGTGGAGGCCGACTTCTCATAATGAGCCTTAACGAGCAATCAGCAGGAACCTGAGGCTGCATGGTTCTGGGCCAGGGCAGGGGACCTAAGGCTGCACCCCCCCGCCCAGCAGGGCTTGATGGGGGACCTCAGGCCATGCCCCCCACCCCAGGCTGGGGGACCTGAGGCTGTGCCCCCCGCCCAGGGGAGCTTGATGGGTCTGGATCTTGCCCAATGGGGGTGGGGCCAGCCAGGTCTGAAGCATGCACGTTTGGGCGGGGACTTGACTCTGGGTCCTGCAGCACACCCCAGACTCTGACAAGAGGAAGATTTTCATATACATTTTAGTAATTTTCTTTCATCTCTGACAATGCTATTATAAAGGGCAAATAGCAATATTAAAATATTTCCTCTAATTAATTCCCCTTTAATGTGCATGAATTTCGACAGCTGATCAATTATTCTCTCTCATCATTGATGTTTCTATCTCACTAACCCTCTTCCTTCCTCTCTGAAATTAATAAAAATAATAAAATAAAAATTTTAAAAAGTAGTATGTTTTCAAGACATCATATAGTTTTTATCCCCTGTCAATGGCTATGTGGGTAGTTTTCTTTTTATTATTATTATCTATACTAATAAAAGGGTAATATGCTAATTAGATCAGGAGATCTTCCGGATGTCCTTCCAGACAAAGCCATGGTGGCAGGGCCAAAGCAGAGGTAGTTAAGGGTGATC
>NW_005359117.1:170726-171275 GCF_000412655.1 Myotis brandtii
GGTGCAGGCTGGGTTGAGGGACACACACACACACACACACACACACACACACACATGCACGAATTTCGTGCACCGGGCCACTAGTTATTGATAAGAGAGAGAGAAACATTGATGTGAGAGAGAAACATCCATCACTTGCCTCCCATACCTGCCCTGACCAGGGATTGAACCGCAACCTGGGTATGTGTACTCTGACCGGAAATCAAACCTGCCACCTTGTGGTGTACATGATGACACTCCACCTAAGTGAGCCATGCTAGGCAGGGCAGTTTCCAGTTTTTTGATATCACAGATAATGCTGCAGCAAACACACACATATATATTTCCCTCGACTTTTGTAAGCATTTTTTAGAAGTAAAAAATGCTGGGTCCATGTGTATTTGCCATTAAAAAAAATGGATGAGGTTATCTTTTCTGCTTCTTAAGTCTTTTGCTTCTTCTGTGAGATTGTAAATGCTCTATGACATTTGTAGGGATTGGCATTTCTGGCCTTGAACTTTTCCCGTTAATGTTGAACATCAGGCTGAGGGCGTTTCTGCGGGGGGGGGG
>NW_005359117.1:171701-177909 GCF_000412655.1 Myotis brandtii
TTTTGTAAGCTTTTTTAGAAGTAAAAAATTGGGTCCACATGTGTATTTGCCATTAAAAAAAATGGATGAGGTTATCTTTTCTGCTTCTTAAGTCTTTTGCTTCTTCTGTGAGATTGTAAATGCTCTATGACATTTGTAGGGATTGGCATTTCTGGCCTTGAACTTTTCCCGTTAATGTTGAACATCAGGCTGAGGGCGTTTCTGCGGGGGGTGGGGGGGGTACTTTGGGGGAAGGCTGTAGTTGTCAATGTGTCAAAGTTGTTCTCAACATCACGGAAACTGGGTTGTCATCCTGGACTAGCAAGAAACCAGCTGTGCGCTGCGGTAGAGCTGACCCCATTTTCTTCCCCATTGAAGGGGCCGATGGTCCCAGCGAGCCGACGCACCACGCGCAGGGGCTCCTGGTTCCCCGGATGCCAGGCTCTCATGGCATTGTTTCTTCTTCCTGATTTTCTCCTTGGCAGTGGTAGCCCCCACCCACAGCAGCTTCTGGCAGTTTCAGAGGATGGTCAAGCACACCACAGGGCGGAGTGCCTTCTTCTCCTACTATGGCTATGGCTGCTACTGTGGGCTCGGGGGCAAGGGGACCCCCGTGGACGACACTGACAGGTGAGTACAGAAGTGCCAAGGCCTCCCGGCATTTAATTTGCATTGAAATCTATGTTTGCAGGAGGGAGTGTATCAGGGCTCTTGCATTGCAAGTAACAGAAACCCATTCAGGTGAGAGTGAGGAAAAAACGGAATGGGAATTGGAGGGAGAACTCAAGGTCCGGAAGATCAGGGCCAACTTCCTGCAGGTGTGGCCCGTGCGGCATTCCCAAGGACCTGCACCGTCTGGAAATTCCTGTGTTTTCATTTGGCACCAGGCCTTGCAAATTATGGAGTCAGTCCTGCTCAGAGCTCTAGAAACATTTTCAATTCTCACGGCAAACGTGGTCTTCTCTCAGCTCCCCAGTTTTAGGATTATGGGAGCAGCAAGACTGACCCACTGCCTCCCAATCCTAATTCCGTATTCCAGGAGAGAGAATCCGAGGACCAGTTTGGAAAAGTCAGGATTTGGACAAGAATTTGCTTGTTTTAAAGTCTGGGCCCTTTGAAGCTCTGTGCCCTCCTTGTCCAAGTTCAAAGGCAGATGAGAAATAACACTAATAGCCAAAGATGACAGGTGGCTAAGAGCCTGCTTGTGGGCAGGGATGGGGAGAGGGGAAGACTGAAGTACTTCCTTTTCCAGATCTTAGATCCAGTCCCAGGTTTCTGCATCCCTGGGACTGGTTGAAGAAGTGAGCCGCTCCCCAGCTATTTCCTCCACTTGAATGTTCTCCCTTTCTGCCACCCCTCGATCCCCGCCCCATCACTCTGAGCACCATGAACACAAGCGCTAAAGCATTATGTGTTTTTGCTGACAACTGCCTCCTCAGAGACTATCACAGTGCTTGGCATATAGTAGGTGCTCATAAAAAACCATTACATGAATGAATGAGTACAAAGAACTAAAGGTGAGTCTGGAGCTATCATTTTCCACCTCCGAATCTCATTTCCTCCCCTATGAAAGGGGGACAATGATGGCACTTCCTAGGGTTAGTGTGAGGAGCTAATGAGATAGGTTCCGGACAGACCTCATTAATTGTTAGTGGTTACTCATATGATTTTTAATATTATCATTAGTTTACCTCTTTATCTTCAGTGCCTTCTTGTCCCGGGGGAGGAGGCAGGTGAATCCTTTGCACCAGGGCCTCCAGCTGACCCCGCCCCCTCCAGGGCCCACCCATGGTAAAGCCCCTCCCCCCTCTGGTCTGGCCCCCAGGTGCTGCCTGGCCCACGACTGCTGCTACGAGAAGCTGAAGCAGCTGGGCTGCCAGCCCTTGTTGAGCAGCTACCAGTTCCACATCGTCAACAGCACCGTGGTCTGTGAGTAGCCTCCCTGTGGGGAATGTCTTTGAACCTGAGCCTTCCCTGAATGTCCGCCTCCTCCTGAACCCAGAGAACATTTAGGGAGTGAGACTTGCCCAAGTGTTTTGAGGTGCAAGTTGGTAATTCTGAGAACCAGAGCTTCCTGGGAGTCCTTGCTGTTTCTCCTGGTTGTTCTCGCCCACAGCTACACCTAGCGCCCTCTGGGAGCACGGAGCCAGTGTATGTAGTAGCTTTGAGATGCAAGGTGGTAATTCCGAGAACCAGAGCTTCCTGGGAGTCCTTGCTGTGTTTCTCCTGGTTGTTCCCGCCCACGGCTACACCCAGCGCCCTCTGGGAGCACGGAGCCAGTGTATGTAGTAGGTGCTCAATAAACAGTTGTTGACTTGAGCTTATGTTGGCTTTTGCAACTGTTGCTGCTGTGAACCTTCTCCTTATGTCAGTCGTGAGTTGACGAAGCAGCTCAGCTGTCTTCCAGTGGAACAGATATTTGGTAAGGGGTCTGGCATGCCAGGCACTGTGATAGGTGCCATGGGCGACGCAAAAGTACATAGGAGGGTCGGGGGAAGGGAACTCACATGTGGTGGAGGCCACTCAAGGAGGAGGGCAAGTACTGAGTGTCCAGCACGTGGGGAGTGGCCCTGATATCTCAGGGGATGTTCTGGGGCTGCTGGGGCGTGGATATGTGTAGGGCAAGTTCAGTCTAAAGAGCAGCACCTTGAAAGCCCTGGGCCATAGCCTCCTTGTGAATGCCACTCACTGTGTGACCTCCCCTGCGAGTGCGCGACTCGCCCCCTCCTTGGCCGGTGGAGGAGCAGGAACCCCTTTCCTTCCCTCACGTGTTTATTCACAGCCGTGAGTGTGTCTTCAAGTTCGTGTCTCCTCCTGAGGTCAGGGAACCACTCTCTCTTGCCCTCATCTCCGCTTGTATAGGGTGTGCTCAGTGCCCCCACCCAGAGTTCTGGCTCAGGACACACCAAGGTGGACCCCGGTTCCGGTGGGGAGACCTGAAACGCAGTGAGCTGAGAGCTCAGGCCACTGCCTCAGGAGGGCCAGCTTCAGTTCCGTCTGCTTCTGGGCCTCCATAGCACCTTTCCCCAGGCACATGGTCAATGAGACCCCAAGGTCATGTCCAAGGAGATGGGAAGGGATCAGGCCTCATCCAAGGGCAGAGGAGGGGGAGCGGGAGAAGGTTGCCCCCAAAGTATTGTTTGCTGTGGCCTCTGATGCCCTCTGGAGGCCAGACCAAGTTTCTGACCACCTCCTCCCACCCCTCTAGGCCCCACCTAGGGATGTAGGGCAGGGGTGGGGAGAAGCCTGGCAGCTGGTTGGCGAGGGAGGGGCACACCGCAGAGATGCCCCCTGGCTCTTTTCTCAGCCTGGCTCGCTGTCTTGCTGTCTGTCTTCTCACTGGTTTCTCCTCGCCTCTTTTCGTCTTGATCTTACCATCTGTCACGTCAATGTTATCTCAAATGGTTGGAAAGGCATCAGTTTTAGAGAAAATGTACTCAGGGAGCCCTCTCCTCTGATGTCCCCGTAAAGCACAGGGACCGAGGAAGAGGGAAAAGGTGCCCTGGGGAGGGAAATGGAACGTCAGTAGCTGCAAAGGACCTGCCACCCCCACTCCTTCCCCCCGACCTCCCGCATCAGTCCCAGGCCTGGACCATGCCTCTGCCCTGGGCTGCGGTGGGCTGGCTGTGCCCACGAGGGCCGGCCTGAGCACTCTGCACCTGGGGAACCTCCCTTAACCTTCTTCCCCTCTTGTGTGGGGATCTGAGCCACAGCCCAGGACCCCAGGAGGCGGAGGAGATAGAGGAGAGTGACTGGGAACAGAGGCTGGAGCCCCAGGTGGTGGCATGCGGAACTGTCCTCTGCTTGGCACATGCTGAGTGGTGGCAGGAGGTGCAGGCAGGGGCTGGGAGCTGGACAGTTGCTCCTGATACTTAATCAGGGCTCCCAGAGGACAGAGCCCTGCTCAGGGAATTAGCACGCAGGGACACTTCCCTGTCACCACCAGGATGTCAGCATCCCACTCCTCAGCTGACCAGCCAGTGAGTACCAGGCCAACCCCCTCTCATCCTCACCCCCCCTTGCCAAGGCCCTGATCCCTGGGACAGGGCTGAGACCTGGGTGATCTGGGTTCTAATCCCCGGTCTGTTACTATAGGTGCTGAGACCTTAAGGGAGACCCATGGACCTTCATTCATTTGCCCTGTGATGACTGAGTGCCCATTGGGTGCCCACCCAGGGCCAGCACTGTGCCAGGGACCACGGGCGCTGCTCTCTCGGTATTCTCTAGGGCTGAAGGCGCCCTTAGGGACCATCCAGACCAACCCTTCATAGTAGTGACAGGGAGGCTGAGGCCCAGAGAGAAGAAAGGCTTGATCCAGGCAACAGGCAGGGTTATGATACCTGTGTCCTGAGTTTTCCCAGGCTTTGGAACACACTGCCTGGCCTGGGTTTTCTGGGCCTCCGTCTCCTCATCCATAAAATCGGTATAATAACAACAGCGTCTCTGACAGCACCTGGAACCCCATGACAAACCTTTGAGGTGGGCATTATTCTCCCCATTATTGAGGGGGACCCTGAGGCTCAGAAAGGTTAAGGGAGATGGCCAAGGTCACACAGCCAGGGAAAGAAAAGTTGGGCTTTGGACCCAGGTCCTCTGACCCCAGAGCTGGTGCTCCTGACACACTGCCCTTCCCAGTGGCAGGGGGCCGTCGGGAGTGTGATGGGTGCACTTGATTGGAGGCCACACAAATGCGTCTTGCTGTCTGCAGCACACCATCAGGATGCTTGGCCCTGGCCCAGGGGGCAAAGAAAGGCCGCTGCCCCAGATCTCTCTGTTCCGTCCTGAGTTTTCCCAGGCTTTGGAACACACTGCCTGGCCTGGGTTTTCTGGGCCTCCGTCTCCTCATCCATAAAATCGGTATAATGACAACAGCGTCTCTGACAGCACCTGGAACCCCCATGACAAACCTTTGAGGTGGGCATTATTCCCCCCATTATTGAGGGGGACCCTGAGGCTCAGAGAGGTTAAGGGAGACGGCCAAGGTCACACAGCCAGGGAAAGTTGGGCTTTGGACCCAGGTGCTCTGACCCCAGAGCTGGTGCTCCTGCCTCACACTGCCCTTCCCAGTGGCAGGGGGCCGTCGGGAGGGTGATGGGTGCACTTGATTGGAAGCCACACAAATGCGTCTTGCTGTCTGCAGCACACCATCAGGATGCTTGGCCCTGGCCCAGGGGGCAAAGAAAGGCCGCTGCCCCAGATCTCTCTGTTCCAGCTCCGTGTGCCCTGCTAAGAGGCCCAGGGAGAGCAATGCTTTGGAGCGAGGCAGAGCTGGGTCCGAATCCCAGCTTCACCCCTTCTGGCTGGATAATTGCAAAACCACCTGGGCCTTTACCATCTGTAAAACGGAGATGATAATATGCACTTCATGAGGTCCCTGTAAGGAGTGGCTAAAGTGACCCAACTGAAGGCTCTGGCCCACAGCAGGTGCCCTTCCTGTTAGAAGTTGAGATTGCTTTTTTATCCCAGTTTTCTTTTCCCCTTTACTCTGTGGGATTTTCTCTATTACTATTGAGAGACTTCTTTGAAGCATCTCCTTGAGCTAAAGCCATGAACCCTCTATAGAATAAAAGCACCCCCCGCCCCGCAACCCCAGTTACACTGCAGTTCAAGAGCTGCCCTACAAGGGTTAATCGCCTCCCCAACCTCCAGTTCAAAATCCTGCCCCCAAGCCCAGTCCCAGGTTGCCTAGCAACCAGTGGCTGCTCTGGGATGCAGTTGGAGAGCAGGGGAGGGAAAGGAGAAAAACAACTTGCTCTGTCCATGCCTCGAAATGTCACTGGGAGATCAGTGCAGAGATAGGCCTGCAACCCGAGCCCTGTGGCTAATTTGTCCCTTGAGGAAGGCTGCTCTCGGCAACTGGGGAGGCAGCTATCCCTCCTTTGAGTGGGCTTACATAAGCACCTGGCATTTGCAAGGGACTGTAAGATCAGCCCCGGTGACAGCCCCCCGTCACCCACACATGCATGCATATGTTGTGCAAGGAGGAACCTGGCCGTGGGAGGCAGAGACCAGAGACCGGTTGCAGCCAAGGGGACTTCTCCCTCTTCCAACGGGGGACAGGTGAACTTGGTAGCCATTGGATGTGTTGTTTGCAGAGGTCTTCCTCCTTTGCTACTGAGTTCATTCCTCACCACACTGCCTCCATTCCCTGACACATCACCATGTTTCTCTCCTAGCATTTGTCTCCACCTGAAATTCTCTGGTTTACTTTTGCGTCAACTTTCCACAC
>NW_005359117.1:177998-194913 GCF_000412655.1 Myotis brandtii
TAGAATGCGAGTTCTGGGAGAGCAGGAAACAAGCATGTCTTGTTCGGGGACACTCATTCTCCGAGTCCATGGAGAAGGATGCCCCTGGAGCTGTGCACGGTGGGGTCTGCTCACTCAGACCTGTACCCCCAGGTCCTAGACAAAGGCCGCACTCATGGTAGAAAATCAATCCCTGTGTGTTCGATGAGTGGATGAATGAAAAGCATTAGTCTATGCAGGTGTCCTTAGCCCCGTTTGAAAGCTGAGGAACAGGCTTGGAGAGAAGCCCCTGAGACCTCAGAGCATGCGGGCAGCAGGTGAGCACCGAGAACCTGGCTTCCTGTTCCTGGGATGGGGCTCCTTTTGCTGCCCCACAGGTGGCATACGTCCAGCCAGTGAGGCAGCAGCAGGTAGTGATGGCGTGTTTACGCATGCTCAGGGCTGAAGGTCCGCAATGATAAGATAAGCTCCCTGCCCGGAAAGAACTTGCCTTTAAGGAAGGAGACAGATCATAAAATAGTCCAAAGTAAAGGTACATTCAGGTAGTGGCAAGTGCTACGAAGCATCTGAAACAAGGCAACAAGGTGAAGAATGACGAAGGCAGGGGGAGCGAGGGATGGCTACTTTAGGCAGCTGAGGAAGGCCTCTCTAAGGGGGTGGCCTTTGGCCAGCGGGGTGGGAACAGAGGAGACAGGAAGGAGGGGAGATGAGGCGTGGGGGCAGGGCAGGGAGCTCACCTTCCACTTCAGTTGCAGGGGAAGCTGTTGGATCCTTTGAGGCAGGGAGTGATCTGCACTAATTCTGCTTTAGAAAGATGGGGCTCCTTTTGCTGCCCCACAGTGGCTGTGGCCACTGCAGAGAAGTTGGGGAGCAAGGGGAGAAGAGGGGGAACTGTTCGTGGACTGTTTCAGTAGCACTGGAGAGTCGCCACAGCTTGGGTCAGGGTGACGACGTGGAGATGAAGAGAAGTGTCAGGTGCTGGGTGTGTTTTGGAGGTAAATCGACAGGACCTGCTGATGGGTTGGACGTGGGGCGGGAAGGAAAGAGGCTGAACTGAGGTTCTCGGCCTGAGCAGCCATGGAGAACGGTGTCATCTTCTGGGCTTGTGCAGATGGGGGAAGAGCGGACCACAGAGACACAGCTGAGCTTGTCATGATCCATGTGATGTTTGAGATGCATGTCAGACACCAAGAAGGACGTCGAGTGGACACGAGCGTATTGGAGTCTAGAGCTCAAGGGAGCCCTCTGGGCTGGTGTGAGAGCAGGAGAGTCGTCAGTGCTCAGATGGTACTTAAAGCCCTGAGACTGAACAAGAGCCCAGGGAGAGGACTCAGGGACCGGGCAGAGGCCTGGTGCAGGCACTAGAGGCCAGGCAGGCCGCCTGGTGAGCCCGGGCAGGAATGCGGATCTTCTTGCTCTTTCTCATTTGTGGAAGTGTATTTCACAGTTCCATTTTTCCCTTAAAAGAGAGAGTAGAAGTGGGTGGGGTTATCTAGAAAGAGAAAGCTGTGCCTTACTCCCGCCCCTTCTCCCTCTCTCTCTCTCTCTCTCTCACACACACACACACACACAGCACTACAGTTCTGACTATTAAATAGAAGATCCCCATCTAGCGGTGAATTCAGCCAAAGGGCAGACACTTGATCCCAAAGGCCCATGGGGGCTTCATTCATTTAGTCAACAACTGTTTGTTGAGCACCTACTGTGTGCCAGCATTGATTCTGCATGCCGGGGACACTGTGGTGGACAGGACAGACAAAGTCCCAGTCTCACAGAGCACACACTCCATTGAGGAGAGGCAGACACAAACAAGTAAATAAATAAGAGAAGTACGAGTTATGAAAATACAGCCAATGAAATAAGCAGGGATGTGAGGGAGAGTGGCTGGAGAGAGCCTCAGGTCGGGTGGTCCTGGAGAGCCTCTCTGACGAGGGCAGATTTGACCAAAACCCAAAGGATGGGGATGGATCGAAGATCCTGGCGAGAACTGTTTTAGACAAAGAGGACCGCGAGTAGCAAGGCCCTGGGACAAGACAGAGCAAGACACGTGCCATAAAGAGGCCGGTGTGCCTGGAGAAGAGTGGCAGTGGCAGAGCGAGGGACAATAAGGGTGGAGGGGTTGGCAAGGGCTGGATCATGGCAAGCCTGCTTTGGAGTCCGTGGCAAGGATTTGGGATGTCTTCCCCCAATAGTGGGAACCCTCAGCAGGGCTTTAAGCAGGAGAGGGAACCTAATCCAGGCTCCATTTGAAGAAGGTTCCTGCTTGTTTCTTCCATGGGGAGAGGGGGTGGGGAACAGAGCTGGTGATGACAGGGATTGGGGTGGTGGCTGAGAAGATGGAGAGAAGCAGGCAGAGCGTGACATTTTAAACACGGGGAAATCCATGGAACTTGCTGGTGGACTAGATGTGAAAAGTCAGAGGAGGAGAGGGACCAAGGTTGGCTGCTAGCTTTCAGGCTCGAGTAGGAGGTGGTGCATTTACTGAGCCCGGAGTGTGGGAGAAGGCAGGCTTGGTGGGCGGAGGGAGCACTTACAGTGTGAATTCACTTTGGGCGTCTTAAGTTGTTGATGCCTGAGAGATCCACGTGAGATGTCAAGCAAGGGGTTGGAAATATGAGATGAGTTTTGAGGAAATGGGTCCCATTACCTTGGCCCAGGTGCACCAACTCAGGGCACCCCTCCATGCAGCCCCCACTCCCCCATGTCTCTTGTTTCCTTCTAGACTGTTCCTTATGCCAGTACTTGTGACATGTCCAGGTGTGATCAGGCCTTGGGTCCGAAGGAAAAGGACTCCAAGTGACTTCCCTTTTCAGTTTTCAATCCCTGAGCCCTTACAGCGAGCTCTCTATTTTCCAAACCTTAGAACCAAACCCCGGGAGTGAGCTGGGAGCTCCCAGTGACCCTCTGTCTCTCCACAGGTGAGTGTGCCCCCGGTCCTGGTGTCGGCTGCCTCTGTGGGCTGCGGGCCTGCGAGTGCGACAAGCAGTCTGCTTACTGCTTCAAAGAGAACCTGCCCACCTACGAGAAAAACTTCAAGCAGTTCTTCCTGAGCCGGCCCCGGTGTGGCAGGCGCAAACTCCAGTGCTAGGGGGGCCACGGGAAACCCTTGCCCGTCGGCATCCGCTCTAGGATCGCTTCCGGGAAGCCCTCTCCCATCATCCCAACAGGCTCCAATCCATGCAGCTCACCCGCCAGCATCCGGCTGGGGGTACTCCTTTGTCATTCAGCACCAGAGGGCTGGAGAACAAAGACAAAATCCTGGCATTCGATGGAGGGAGACAGACCATACGTGCATCCACAAGTCCGTGACACATTCCCATGGCAGTAGGGGTGGGAGGCAATGAAACACGGTGACAGCATAGAGACGTCCCCAACACCCACCCTAGGGAGTTCCCAGGAGGGAAGAAGCCCAAGGATCTTCCCTAAAGTCTCCCTCCACCCCCACCCCAAACCAGGATGCAGGGCGGACTTGGGGAATGGGCCCACAGTCCAGATCTAGTTGTGAGCAGAGCAAGGTCTTGGCACACATGCCACGGACCCCGAGGCACACTCGGAGCTTGTCTCTCATTGGCTCGAGTTCTGCCTTCTGAAAAGGCTCAGGAGAGAGAAAGTTGATGCCATCGTCACCTCTCAGGAGACAGAGCATGAGAGCATCAAAAAGCAGCACCCGTGTTCTCACCTCTCTGCGTCCTCACCTCAATGTGACACTCTGCTTTTCCTATTAAGAAGTAGAATGTTTCCCCCACCCCTTGAATCTGAACTCTGAACTGGGCTTGTGACTTTCATTGGTCGATAGGATGTAGTGGGATAATGGTCTACCAGTTCCCCAGTCTAGGCGTTAGGTCTAGTGCGTTCGGCTCTCTCAGGATCCCGGTCTCCACCATGAGGAAAAGCCTGGCCAGCCTGCCAGAGGCCTGGAGCCCACCTGGACCAGAGTCATCAGCCCAGTTGTCTCCACTGAGTCCTCAGACACGTGAGAATGCTCGGTGAAGATCCGCAAAGCCAACTCATAGCTGACCACAGACACACAGGGGAATCTAGCCAAGACCAAACAGCCACCCAGCTGAGCCCAGGCTGAATTGCCAACTTGCAGAATCGTGAGCGAAATAAAGGCTGCTGTTTCAAGTCCCTCGGTTTTGGTGTGTCTTGCTATGCAGCATAGCTTACTTCGTAATTGGTCTTCATTCACTGAGACTCCTGGGTTCCCAGCACTGTGCTGTGCCCGGGGGCCCTAGAAACATTGTGGGCATGGCCCCTGCCCCTTACCTGGTAGGTTGGGAGGAGAAAGGCCTTGCTCATGTAATGATGGGGAACACACAGATGGGCGTGGTCACTCGGTCACCCAACATTTCTTGAGCTCCTGCTCTGGGCCATGCATAGTGTTAGGCAATAGGAATTCAGAGATTTAAAGAAAACAAACATACAAAATCAGGTCTGGGGAGAACATTAGGAGCCATCGCAGCTATTAGAAGTTCAAGGTCAGATACATCATTGGTATGAAGACAGAAAGGAAAGCCCAAGGCGGGTGGTCTGTCGAGGGCTCCTCGGCTCTGCCTGATTCAGCTCACACGGTCACTGTCACGGTCACGTGGGAAGTTGGTCTGTTCATCCCATTTGCTCTGCCCGCATGTGCTGTAGTAATTGCCGAAGGGAAACTTGAGGTTCATGGCATCAGAGCGGGTCTTCAAGGTCTATGAGTGAAGTGGTTTCAGAAGGGCAGGTGTGGAACCAGGGGGGCCAGGCCCCAGCCAGGCACCTCCCTCCTTGGGGGTTCCTGTCTACAGCAGAGTCCAGCTCAGGACCGAACGTGTCTGGCCATCTGCCACAAAGGAGGCAGAGGGGCCAGGGCGGGGCTAGTCACGGAGGACAGGGGTTCTAGGGAGGGACCCAGGCCGTCCTCTACTCCTGGGCTTGGCTCCTGATCTGTAAGCAGAGGACATGGGCCTGTGGTGGCATCCAGACCCGTTCAGTGTCTCTGCCCCGACTCTGGGAGGAGCGAAGTGGGGCCTCCTCCATCTTTGCCCCCCTCCCCAGGCCAAAAACCTGTGTGCTGAATTCTTTATCTCATATCTCACATCCCACATCCAATCTATCTTCAAAATGCATCTGCATCCTGTATTTATAAAATACTTCAGTAAAACATACACATTAAAAAATAAAACAAGAAGGGAAAAATCTAGAATTTGACCACTTCTCACCACCTTCAGGGCTGCGGTCTTGGTCTGAGCCACATCACCTCGTGCCTGAGTTACTACAACTGCCCCTCTCATTCTCTCTGCTCCACCGTCCTCAGCCCAGTGTCTGTCATCCGACCCTATCCCTCCTCTCCTCACCCCTCCCAGGGCTCCCCATTCCCCTCTGAGTAGGAGCCAACATCCTTCCAATGCCCTGAAGTCCCCCATGATCATTTCCACCACCCCTTGACTCCACCTCCTGTACCCTCTCTGTCTCTCCCTCCACCTGAGCCACCGGCCTCCATGCCGCTCCTGAAGGCTCCAGGCACACTCCCTCCTGAGGACTCTGCCTGGCTGTTCCCTCTGCCTGGAAGGCGCTTCCCACAGGACTCACCCCCTCCTCCTTCGAGTCTTTGCTGGAACCTTCCTAATAAGTCCTATGCTGACCACCCTTCTTAATACCGCTCTCTCCCCACTGTCACTTCCCATCTCTTTGTCCTGCCCTCCCAGTCTTCTCTGCCACCTGATGCACCAAATACATTCACTGATGGCCATTGCTCATTGTCTATCTACCCACTAGAATATCAGCTCACGAGGGCAAGGACCTTTGTTGCCTTAAAAAGCACTGACGTATGCGCTGAATGATATGAGGTCAAGGGAGAATGTAGAATGTGAAGGAAGTTCAGGTAGCCCAGAGGGAGAGGAAGAGATGAGGTGGGCAGGCCAAGGAGAGCCTGTGGTCACTCGGAGAAGTCTGGGAGCAGGGAGTCCAATGTTCTGAGCAACCCACCACTCTCCACCTGTGAGAACTTGGGCAGCTCAACCTCCTTTAGCCCCAGTGTCCTCGTGGGCAAACCCGTGGCTGGTGGGAGGCTGTGCGGCCACCGCAGGGACTCGGTAACGTTCATTCCCTTCGCCACTCGGCACTGTTGTTGGAGGAGCGCCCTGCCTCAAAGGGGGCTGACGTGGAAGGTGGATGTCTTTTTACAACAGCCTCTGTAAAGTTTGGCCGTGATTCTTGCTGTCTGGCTGAAGCCATCCGTCAGTCCTGGAGGTGGAGTGGTCGTCACACCCTCCACCAAAGGCCTACTAGGGGCTGTGCCCCACAGGGAGATGTGACTGCTTTAGGATGACTGTGCCCTGAGTGTTGGTCAGCTGTGGCTGGTGGAGCCGCTGTCCCCCATTCCCACTCCTGGGGTGTCTGTGGAACTCTGAAGGGCATGGGGACCAGCAGGTGTGGGGACTGTGGTCTATGGCAGCGTGGGTGTGGCTGCAGGCCCTAGCGGGGGTGCAGGCTGGGGGTGGCAGGGACTGAGGTGACTGGGTTTCTGGGACAGTGCGTGAATGGCTGACGGCTTGTGGGATGGGCCAGGCATTATTGAGCTCACTAAGGAGCAGAGTCACATCCAGATGTGAGAACAAAGAGAATGGATGGAGTGTGGCCCCAGGCGCTGAGAGGGGAGAAGGCGAGTCCAGACTGTTCCCAAAGCCTTGTCACTGGACTAAGCAGCCTCCAGGTACTGAGCACTGACCTTGTCCAGGCCCAGGGCTCCCTTTATCCACAGAATACCCGGCCCATCTTCAGGCAGATGCTGTTAACATCCCAGGGTACTGAGGCTCAAGGCCACACAGCTGGCATGTGGCAGAGCGGGAGACTTGAGCCCCGCACTGACGCTCCCGCCCTGGGATTCTCCTCCACGGGCTTGTCCCAGAGGGAATCCAGTCTTGGAGAGAGGAGGGTGAGGCAGTGTAACCCAGGAGGCTGCTCCAAGGGCTTAAACATGCCCTGGTTTTGGCTAAGCCACTGAATTGTGCGGCTTCGTTCATCCATGCATACATCTACTGCACAAATGTCCAGGGTGCTGACACTGGGCTGGGCACCATAGATTTGGTGGGAGTAGAAGGTCTACTCCGCCTGCAGCTCACAGCCCAGGTGGAGCCAGACAGGTAAACAGGAAATAACAGGACTGGGAGGAGTCGGGGGAGGATGCAGGCACACCTGGAGCCATCCATCCAGACCTGCTGGTCCGCAAAGGATTCTGGTCCTGGAAAGATTAAGTGGGAGTCAGCCAGGCAAGGCAGAGAGGAGGGGAGAGTGCTCCGGGCAGAGGGAACAGCCTGAGCAAAGGCCAGGAGGGAGCGAGGGAGAGAGAGGTGGAGAGGCGCCCAGGCCTCGGGGAAGGAGGCTTGGGTGAGAGAGACTGCACAAGCCCCTCCTCTTTCCGGGCCTCAGGTTCCTCATGACGATAAAAACCCTGTGAGGCTCTTTCTCATTCATTGTCCTTGACCATCAGCCAGATCCTGGGATCCGTGAGCATCCCCCGTTTGCAGATAAAAACAGAGGCTCCTCGAGGGCAGTGGGGCTGGAATGGGAACCCTTGTGTTCTGAGTCTAAACCTCGTTTCCCTATGAGAGGGCTGACTGGATGCTCTCCGAGGCTAAGCACTGGGAGTCAGGGTTCAAAGCCCGCTTCCACTGCAGACCCTTGAGTTTCTCTGGGCCTCAGTTTCCTCCTTTTATTAACAAAGCTGTTCATAGCTCCGCCTCATAGGGTTGCTAAGAGGGTTAAAGGAGCCGCCACACACAAAGCCTGAGCATGGTGCTTGGCATACAGTAAGCTCAGTAAATCCCACCCTGCTTCCTGGGCCCTGACATCTGGGACAGGGGTCACCTGCCCTGGCTGAGCGTGGGTGTTCCAGCAGGCAGCCGTGGCAGGACCATGTGCCTGTGCCTTTGTACTGTACACCCTGCCGCCGATGCCCAGCTTTGGCTGTTGTCACAGTTGGTGGTGTCAGCTGGGGAAGCTGACAGCACAACTGTGCCAGCCTGGGAGGTGGGAGTGGGTTGGGGGGCGGGAGAGAGGGAAGGGCTGTCAGTCTGCATTCATGGTCAGTCCTGAGCGTGGGGAGTGGGGGCTCCCAGCCCAGCCGAGACCAGGGCTGGTCAGGCTCCAGGTGCCTGGCTGTGGGTTTGGGACAATAAGTGTCCACAGAACCTTATTCTTCTTTTCCCCCTCTCCCCCTCACACCCCGATTTTCTTGTTAAATCACAGCTTGGCTTCTGCCAGGCTCCCGTTTGGAGAGAATGTCCCCGTGGAAGTTCCATCAGCTCCTCCGTCCTTCCACCTATGGCTGTGTGCCAGTCGGGCCCTGGGACCTTTGGTCCAACACGCCCGTGGCCGGCGCTGACCCTTTCTGTTCTCCACGCCAGGCCCTGCTAGGGGCTGCTTTCACCCGTGGCTGCAAATCCATGATGTGCTCTTCATCATTATCCACAGTTTACAGAAGAGGGAAACAGACTGGGGTGTGTGTAAAGTGACGCGCCCAGGACCAAGTGGCCCTTAAGTGGCAGCGCCAGGGGTGCACCGTCTGTTCTTCACGAGGAGGTGTTAGTGGCAACGATACGATGGTGGAGGTTGGAAGTGCTCCTCCTCTCCTGTGCTCTGCTGGGCTTTGCTGGTCTGGAGCAGGTTCTCCTTCCAGAAGCAGAAGGGCAGAGGATGGAGCACCCCGCTGTGGTGACCGATCATTACCACTAGGGGCCACCCAAGTTCCAGAGAAGTGTTGGCAGCCCTCCCTGGAGGGCTGGAGGGGAGGAGTGGTGGTTCCCAGCGAGTGGAGAAGTGGTGGAGGTCTGGGCTGAGATGGTGTGGCAGCAAAACAGAGCTGGACAGAAGTTAAAGTGGTAAACACAGATTTTATTCAAGAACGATTGCAATGGGGGAAAAGAGACCTCAGTGGGGCTTAACTCTGAAAAGCAGAAAGAAAAGTGGGTACCTATAGCTAAGGAGCAGGGTCAGGGGTCGGTGGGTAGAAAATGACTGAGAGGGTAGGGGAGTTCTTGCTAAACTGGCCTAGCAGGATTCTTGGGCCAGGATGGTCAGACAGCACCCGGAGGATGTGGAGGCTGGAGGGCGAGGAATTTGCTCAGATACTGAGGGTGGGTGGGGAGTCTCACTAAACTGACATAGCAGGGTGGTTGCTAACACCGGGCGGATGCAGAGATGGACACCGGAAACCCAGAGGTCGAGGCCTGGTTGAGAAGACATCCCAGAGGGGCCCGACTAAGGTGGGGTCAGGGAGAGCCTGTCAGTCCCTCTTCTGAACAGTCCGTTTCTGCTGGGCACTTTGTTCACTCGTGACCATGGGGCCACCTGCCGAGATGTGGTCGCAGAGGGTATTCGCTGGGTGCTGTGACCCACCACCATTTAAATGAGGGGATTTCTGTGGAAACAGAAGAAAAACAAAGGTAATGGTTGGAACCAACGAAACCCAGTTTCTGAGTCCAGAGGGCAGCCCACCGAGCTTTCTAGATGTTGGCTTGAAGCATCTTTGCGGATGAAGTGAGGCTGGCAGTGGCGCTCCAAGTGGTTTGTCGTTTGAATGTCTTTGATGATGGCACAGTCCTCAGTGTCAAAGTCAGGGCAGGGGGCATCCAGCTTCAGATCGTCCCAGTGAGGATCTGGGCAGTCGGGTTTTACTTCTCTGTGACTCCAAGTCAGGAAGAGGGGAGGAAAACTGGACATGTTCTTATGGAGAGTTGTAACCAGATCTTGAAGGAAACCAGAAGGATTGACAAAGGTACAAAATGGCAGGATCCAGGGTACATTCCTGCCTGTACAGGTGGATAACAAGCTAAAATGGAAAATGTAGTTTAACCCAGAGGCAAAAAACTAGCTCAAGGACAATGAACATGACTATAATTTAATAGCCATGAGGTTGTGCTGTGTATCTCTACAGTAATCCCTCCCTCTTTAAAAAATTTTTTTTAATTGATTTCAGAGAGGAAGGTAGAGGGAGAGAAAGACGGAAGCATCAATGATGAGAGAGAATCATTGATCAGCTGCCTCCTGCACGCCCCCTACTGGGGATCGAGCCCGCAACCCAGGCATGTACCCTTGATCAGAATCAAACCCGGGACCCTTCAATTGGCAGGCCGACACTCTACTGAGCCAAATTAGCTAGGGAAATCCCCCCCCCCTTTTTTTTTATTAGTGTTTACAAAATAAGTCTGATCTCTTTAGATTATTCACAGAAGGGCAGCAAGAATGGTAATTGACCACGTAGGCCTTTTTGAGTTTGTGTTGCTGAAACCTTTCATGACTAGAATCTGACTAGATTTTTAAAAGCCTCACAAGGCTAGGAAGTGAAGCCAGGGACTCACCACCAGATTTTTCTTGCAGTCCCTATAGCTATGGGTGAAGTCCTCTCCTCTCGAGGCCTCCAAGACATCCTGTCTCCTGGGTCTGCCAGGAATTGGCTTCCTTACTCATCTTTACAGGTAACAGGCTGGTTTTTCCTAGAGGGTTTTGCAAGCATTGGCTCCCTACAGTCATCTCCAGTTCTTTAAATCATAGCCTCTGTACACATCGTTCTCAAATAGGATATTCCAGTCAAGCCTTGGTAATGGAACCAATGTCTCCAATTATGTTCTGTTATAAGGAAGCAGATTCTTATTGCACTTATGCGAATTTTTATGTTGTCATGGAAATAAGAATACTCAATAAGGGTTTCCAAATTCTGGAGGGGTCAATCAGGGAGAAAAGATAAGTGTTTCATTTCTGCTTATGGAAATATACTCTACTAAATGGTCCTGAGTTATAGGTAACTTAATATAAGGGGGAAAGGAGTTCCTTAAATCCAAAAAAAAATAAAACATTAAATAAAGAAGCAGAAATGTTCCAAACAAAACTGCAGTCATCTGTCATTGGTTAATGCAATTCCATGTAAATCATTAGTGTTGGTTTGATCTTGGGTTAGCAGCTTTATGAACCCGTCAGCTTCTCTGCTAGTCCGGACAACCTTACCCAGTCCACTGGTATGATCTCAAAGTTGGCCAATGTCATCAGAAGCTTGTTCCTCAGAGTACCTGTTATAGTCCTTTCCTTGGGTCTCAGAAATAGTCCATTCGGATGAAGACTAAGTATTTTGGCTACCCGCTGATTGCAAGGGCTTTCAGGAAAGCATCAGAGAAAAACAATAGCTATCTGTAAATGACAAAAGGCTTAAGCTGGCCATGCTTAAAGATCTGATGAGGATGTATTATAATCCAATTGACAAGGAAGTGTGTTTGTCTCTGTAAAATGCAACATCTTCAAATAATAACTGGAATCAAGACTGATGACATTGTATTAGGACATATGGACAGCAAGGTCATTGACAAATTTACATGAACTCCATACATTTTTTTAATCCTCAGCCAAGGATTTGTTTATTAATTTTTTTAAAGTGAGCGGAAAAGAAAGAGGGAAAGAGAGCGAGCGAGAGAAACATTGATGAGAAAGAGAAATATCTATCTGTACGCACCCTGACCTGGGATTGAACCACAACCTAGGTATGTGCCCTGACTGGGAATGGAACCCACAACTGCTTTTGGTGCATGGGACGACACTCAACCAACTGAGCCACCAACCAGGGCTGAACTTCATACGTTTTTAAAAATATTTATACTACTTTAAATATTTACCCATACAAATATAACTTAGAAAAAGCTAAAGCATCTCTTATTCGATGCCTTTCACGCAATTTAATTTGTCAAGTAAACCAAATTATTTTTAGCATCTCTCTTTTCACAAGGTGGAAGAACAAATCCTTTGAGATTTTCCAGGCCCTCTGAAAGGACCAGTTTGAGATCAAGATTTCATTTAGGACTTGATTTGGGAGAAGCAAAATTGTCAAAAATATAAAAAACAAACAAACAAACAAAAAGAACCCTTTGCTCTTTTAAAAGTGAGACATCTGGGCTCTCTTAAAAATACCAGTTCCAATAAAACACAAAATCTTTGTTTCCTGTACAGTTTACTCAAGAGGTAAAGAAAAATCTTTTACAATCTCTTATAAAGAGCAGACCAATGATCTAAGAAACCTTGGCTGTTTTAACTGAGAAAACCAACTTCTAGTTTTGCATTCATATATTGGTGTGCTCATTTTTAAAAACCTTATAAATAAATCAGTTCGATTTTACCCAGCTTGACTGCCTATAAAATTCCTTTTCCACAAACCCTTTACAACTTTCTATATCCACTCAAAAATTGTTTTGTCCTACATTTTTCCTCTTTCTCATTCTGTAACAATTTTTAAACACCCTCTGAACAACGGCTTTAAAACAAATTACTCTCCTTTTTTAAAAAACGAAAATGTATCCTACATTCTTGCATATTTTGCATACAGTTTTTTCTTCATCCTTATTATTCTTAGTAGTTTTGTTTAAATATATTAATTAGAATTCTTAACCCTGAGTAAACTTAATTTCCAGTGGATACAAGGAAATAGACCATTGTTAACTGGCTTCCACATAGCAACATTCTATAGTAAATTAGCAAATTTTATAAATATACCATCTCACAATTTTCTCTAATATAACTTTTTATGTTTATCAAGAGACCCAAATATATTTCTCTATCCCATATAAAAAGAAGCCAAAAGTATATAAGCTTAAACTTATGCTTGGTAATTCATATTCAGTAGTTTAACTTACTTAGAAATGATCTATATATTTAATGTATGCTGATCCCTTAATTTCATTTTACATAACTCTGAGGTTACAAGTTACTAAAAAGATTTTGGAAACTGTTCTTAGGCAGACATCTTACAACATTAAACAAAGCTAGCCTCATCTCAGGTTATTCCCCTGCTAACTGTTTTTACAGCCCATGCATGTTAGGCAAGTATCATAAAAGCCAAATCCTAAAAAACTTAAAGACATGGCTTTCTTGGTTTACTGTGGTGTTTGGTCTACATGAAGTAGTAGAATCAAAGAATTCATTCTTGCTGCATCTTTACTTGTGCACTTGTTCTTACATTGAATTTATAATATTTTTAATTGTAAGCATCTAGTAGATATAATGTTACCCTATTTAACTAGTAAACCTGAGTAGAATAAAGTGTATGCTCATATTATACTTTACTGTTGATAACTCCGAAGACATGGCTGTTTTTGTTAAACCAGTGATATTAAACTGGTCTTATTTATCAAAGATTTGCTCAAATCTTTGAACATGGGCTTAAAAATATTTGTGTTAGTTTCTATATTTTTGAGTATTTTAGGAATACTGAATGTATGTAAGTGCTTGTTTATCTCGAAGTCATTTTGAATGGGAGCTTTATAAATGAATTTGGTAATACCATCTTGAGTAGGAAAATATTACATATACATTACATACTCACATACACACATACTGATGATACAAATAGAGATCTTAATAGGTTTTATTCTAAATATTTAGCCATGATTAAGTAAAACATAGTGATACCGAGTCATTGGTTTAAATAAAATAGATCACATCTTTGTTTGCTCCATTTTATATTACTTATCCAAATTATGTTTTTGGCAGATGAAACAAATTGAGGTTACTTATTCAACATGAGGGCTAATGCTTTGTACCAATATTTGTGGAAAGGACTTTTAAGGCTTTTCATGTGTCCTACTATGTAATCTTACAAAGGCTGTGGACTGCATTTTAGGCAAGAGACTCAGGGGACATCCAGCAGTCATCTGGATGTCCCCAAGGCCTGTCTGAATGAACAAAATATCATGTTTCCAATGAGCCTTTTTCCTTTTTAGCTTTAGGAGTTGTTTTCGGGGACCCCTGAGTCCTGTTGGGGCCCCTTAATAGGCTAGGGGGTGTGCAGAAGTGATTCAAGTGACTGTAGGAAGTTGAGGGGCTGGCGTGGGCAGGGAAAGGGGATGGCGGGCTGGACAGAGGGGTGAGAAGGTAGAGATTTAAAGGAGGTCCTATGAATAGATGCATGGGTACTGAAGGGAAGACCAAAGGTGGTAAGAGAAGGAGATGGGAAGGAAGAGGCCTTAGAGGAACCAGTTTGTGGAGGCCTCAAGTTTCCCAAAGAAGCCAGCGAAGTTCCAAATTCAGCAGGGGTTTGAGAAGTGGGGTTTCAGTTGACTAGGAAGTTCCTTTGGGAGGAGCAGGATCAACTAGGGAGAACAGAGACGCTTCCCAAAGAGCCAGGGAAAAATGTCCAGCCTAGAGAGTTAGGGAACGCCTCCCTCCTCAAAAGAAAGAGTCTGGAAGGATGACTTCCGGCCCAGTAGGCACTTTTCAGACACATCAGCCTGGAATTCTAACCAGCTTCAGGGAGAAACTCGAACCTTAGGAATCAAAGCCTGACCTCACCACACGGCAGCAGGCACTGATCCCCAGCCCTGGCTCAGGAGCTGGACTCACCAATGGACCCTGATCCACCAGACAAAGGCTTCCAAGGTGCACACTTGGGGTCCTGGCTGAGTGGCCTGGGGTCCAATGATGAATCAGATATCACCCGAGTCACAGCACCACGGCCGTTAGAAAACCAGATGCTGGACAGTCGGTTCAGTGGTAGAAACAGATTTTATTCAAGACTATTGCAACAGGGGGCAGTATAGCACTGGGCTCCGTTCTTAATACAACAATCACAAAGCCACATTTTTCTTAAGTGGGGATTTAGAGGAGCCGGAGGTGGGTTGGGGGATGGAAAATTGCTAAGAGGGTAAGATAATTCTTGCTACACGGACCTAATAGGATTCTTGCTGAGGGCAGGCCAGATCAGACGATGGAGGATGTGGAATCTGGTCAGACATTGAAGGTGGGTGGGGATTCTTGCTAAAATGACAAGGCAGGATTCTTGCTACAGCTAGGCGATGCTGAGTTGGACATGGAAACCCAAAGGTTGGTAAGAGGTCTCAGGAGCCTGACTGAAGATTGGCCAAGGAGAACACCTTTGGCAATGGCAGCTCCTAGACCAATGTAAAGCAAGCGTAGCCCTGTCCACAAACCTTAGCATAAAAGATCTCACTAAGCTGAAAGGACTCGTAAGGAAGGAGAGAACCTCTGAATTGCAGGAACCCCTTCCTCAAAAAATGTGACCCTCACTCCTCCTCTCCACCTTCAGACTCTTCAACCCAGCTCCACACCTCTGATCTAGACATCTGACCCTCACCCCTCTCTCCCCTTCTCCCCACCCTTTCCTCCTCCCCAGGCTGCTCCCTCCCGGCCTCCCTGAATCTTCTGCTCAGCTTCCTGCCTGGGCCTTTTTTTCCCTTTTCACCCAGGCGGGTCCCAGCCCTCAGCCTTTCCTCCCCAGGCCTAAGGTCTTTCCACCCACTGGCCTGGCGGCTGCATGAGGGGAGGTGCAGCGGGAGAGGCTGAGGGCTGGGCCCTGCCTTCTCCTGTGTTTGTCAGAGACCTGGGGGCCTGAGGCCTCTCTCTCAGGTCTCGTCTTCCACACACAGGAGTGACCCCAACAAGCCACACGTTCCCTGCCAAGTCCAGGACCAACAGCAGGACACGGACACGCCCAGTACTGGGCTGGAGGACCCCGGTGGCCACAGTCAGGGCCCAGGCCTTCCTGAGTCCTCTGGGGACCAGCCTTGCTGGAGGGCTCCAGGGAGAAGGTGGCAGGGTAGCCCGTAGGCTCCAGGTCCACCCCCACCTCTGCCTGCTCCATGTGCCTGGTCCCCAGAGCAGGAACTGCCACCCCTCTTCTCTGTCAGCCTCCAGAGGGCACTAGGGCAGTGCAGGGGGTGGCGAGGAGGCGGGGCTACAGGTCTCCTTCTTGGGCCGCTCGTAGATGCTGCAGTTGGGGGTGGTGCCCTGGCAGTAGATGTTGAGGTAGTTGCGATGCTTCTCATTGTACGTCTGCCTCTGGAAGCACAGAGCCACGCTCTTGTCGCACTCGCAGGTCTGCCTGTCGCAGTCCGTCTGGTTGCGATCTCCTATGGGGAGGGGAGTGCATGCACTCTGAGGGTCCAGTGGTCCGGGGCCAGCTGCACCAGCACCCCCGGCAGGCCCACCCCAGGCCTGTGAGCTCCGAAGCGCTGGGCTGGGCAGCCTGCGTTAACAGCCCTCCAGGTGGCTTGTGTGCATGCTGGCCTCGGAGAGCCACTCAAGGCCAGCATGTCATTGCATCGTTGGGAAACTGAGGCTCGGAGGGGGATGGGTTTACCTAAGTCACCAACACACCCAAGGCAGAGCTGGGACGAGAACTCTCTCCCATCACAGAATTGTGGACACCCACCCTGGAGGGCGTTTGTGCTAAGGATCCAATGAGGAAAACACTTCCTCCCACTGAGCAAATGCCTGATGCATGGTCACCGCTGCTGCTGTTGCTGCTGTTATTAATATTAGCCTCCGGAAATCATTTACCCCAGTAATTCCCAACCTGAGGTGTGCGTTCGAACCAGCTGGCAGGCTTGTGAAAACACACTGCCCAGCCCCACCCCTAGAGCTTCGGACTCAGTAGGTCAGGCGGGGCCTGATCACCTGCATTTCTGACAAGTGCCATGGTGATGCCGAAGCCCCAGGTTGGGGAAACACCCTTTGAGAACCACCCACTAGCCACTGGTTTGCAAATATTTCAACCTTTCCATCAACAGAATCCTTTCTCTTAAATGAAACTCTTTGCCGAAGGCTAATACATCGAACAGCTGAAAGAGAAGCCTCTTAAACTGTAATATACATTAAAGAGCCAGCTGGACCACTCAGGGACCCCCATCCCCCGCCCCCCCCACCATCACCTCTCACAGCAGCTATTCCCCCTGCCCCAGGAATCCCCAGAAGTTACCATGAAAACCACTGCTTGGGGTTTAAATGGAGGGACACCCCCTCTTTCAAGCCAGCCCCTCGGCCCCATGTTTGAACAGCAGCATAGGAGGCCCACAGAGCCCCGAGTTCCCAAGGGCCCAGGCGTGCCCAGTCCCCGTTCCCCCCCCCCCCCCCCCCCCCCCCCCCCCCCCCCCCCCTCCCCCCCACCCCGGGCCCCGGGTGCTTT
>NW_005359117.1:195031-198963 GCF_000412655.1 Myotis brandtii
CCAGACTCTTTCCCAGAGAACAGGAGACGAGTTTCTTTGCAAAGCTGGGGTGGCTGGTGAGCTGTTAGTGAGGGACAAGGAGCAGAGCCCGGTTAAGAAAGGGGACAAAGGGAGCTCAGGCTGCCCACAGCACTGGATCGGGGGCAGCTGCTGCCCCAGGGAGGGGCGCATAGGGGAGGCAGGGCAGGGACACCTGGGCCATTAGCTTGGATACCACACCCGTTGGGGGAAGACCATGGGGAGTCCTGGTAAAGGAGGAAACTCCACCAGGCCCAACTCCAATAGCTTGAAATCTGGAAACTCTGAGGGTCCTGGGATGGCGCCACCTTCTGGTGGAGTCCCAGTGACAGAACTGAAAGTGAACCAACCCCCTTCGTGTACCCATGGGGAGACTGAAGCCAGGGAGGGAAGGGCCCTGCCCAGGGCTACAGGGCCAGGAGATGCTGGCAGAACCTGACTTTAAACCCCCAACCCCCGGCTCCCAGGCCAGTGTCATAAAGTCTCGCAATCACCTAAGAGATTTCTGGGCCCCACCCAGACCCACTGAATCAGAATCTACAGAGCTGAGGAATCTCCAGGACGAGAGAAATGGGGACCACGTCAGGCTTGGGGATCAGAACATACCAGGGAGATGTGCCAGAGCCATGGCGAGGGTTGTTAGATTGAACAAACAACAAAACAAGAGGCCTGGTTAATTTGCATTTCAGACAAACAAATACTTTTTGTATAAGTATATTCCAAATATTGCATGGGACATACTTATGCTAATTCTTAAATTCTATACTAACGCTAATTGGCGTTATGCTAATATTAAATTTTTAGTATAAGTGTATCCCATGAAATGTTGATGATATACTTCTGCGTAAACATTTTTCGTTGTTTATCTGAACTTCAAATTTAACTGGGCGTCCTGTATTACATCTGGCAGCCCTGCACAGGGCCCCAGCACAGGCTGGGGCAGATGTCGGGGGAGGGACTCACTGCAGACAATCGTAGTATTATTCTCGATGCTGTACTCATAATGGTCCACGTAGGTGTGGCAGCCCTGGTCAAAGAGCTTCTGGTAGCAGCAGTCATGGGCATGGCAGCACCTAGGGGCGGGGAGAGGACAACAGGCCCGCATAGCCAGGCTAGGCCCATCTCCTACCAGCAGAGACCCTGCTCATCTGTCCCGTTCCCTCACTGGTCAGACCTTCAGACTGAGGCCCAGAGAGGGGTAGTTACTTCCCTGAGGTCACACAGCCAGGCCAAGCAGGCCAGTGCCCCAGGTTCTTGTCCATGATTATGCCTCTTGGTCTGTGCCCAGGGCTCCAGCTTCCCCCTGGGAGCCCTGGCTGCAGCTTCCGGGAGGGCCAGGGGGTCCAGCAACGTGGTCAGGTGGGAGGGAGGGTTAGGGCTATACACTGACTACATGCAGAGGCCATACCTGGCTGTGCATGGTGCCCAGGAAGAACCAAGGTCTGAAGGCTTGAGTGGGGTGTGGGGATGGGGGACAGGAAGCAAATATGGGGTGGCTGTTCCTCTCCCCTCTGGTAGAGGGAAAACAATTAGTCCCCATGCATTTATTAAGCTCCCGGGGATACCAGACTTGGTGCTGGCTGCTTTTGGGGAGACAGGAGTGGAAGACAAGCCATGACTTCCAGGACTCCCTGTCGGATGGAGGAAGCACACACAGCCCTGACCTTCAGAGCCTGCAATCTGATGGGGGCAGGGGTCACAGGCCTTGCCTTGGTCAAGCACGAGCGTGTGTTTGGGGGAGGTCAAAGGTTCCTTCCTGGCAAGAGTGGGAGTTCAAATGCCTCCAGGCCCGGGACCTTTGAGATGGACAATAGAGTGTGTCCACCATGGTTGGAGAGGACACGGGTCAAAGGTCAGCTCGTCGTCACTAACTCATCAAACAAGCCTCATCGTTTGGGGAAAGGGCCTCTCCCACCTCTCGAAGACAGAGATCAGTCTGACCTCCTCTGCCCCACCCGGTTCTGCCAGCCGCCCTGGCATTCTGGAACCTACCAGTCTACTTCATCCATGGGCAGGCCACGCCCCCCCAGCCCGCAGTAGCAGCCGTAGCCCACGAAGGACAGGATGGCATTTTTCCCCGTGATGGCTTCCACCATGGTCTTCAGGTTGAACAGGCTGCTGTGCGCTGTGGGCAGGACTGCAAGAGAACCAAGGGGTCGCTGTGCGTAGCCTGCCCTGTCCGCCTGGCTGTCCTCCCCGCACCCAGGGCCAGGGGAATGGGGGCGGGCGGCAGGCAGAGCGGGAGGAAGGAAGCCATGTACAGAGTATGCATAGCCCACGTCCTTACATTAAGCCCTGTGGCCCTGAGAAAATAGTAATAGTCACCATCATGCCGAGGACTTCTCAGTGCCTGTCAGGCGCTGTCCTAGGCCCCTTCTGCACATTAACTCATCGAGTGCTCACTGCAGCCTGGTGAAAGGCTATTGTGGTGGAGCTGCCCATTTTACAGATGAGATCGCTGAGGCCCAGAGCATTTAGTAAGTTGCCCAAGAACACATTGAAAAGCGGCAGAGACAGAATTTGGACCCAGGCAGTGAGAACCCAAAGCCCAACTGGTTGGGAAACTGTAAGGGGCTTCGCACATGGACCTGCTCTTCAGGACACTGGGGTTTGATTCTGGGCCCTTCTGGCTTGGCCTGGCTCCTCTGCCCCCAGCGGGGACTCAGCGTCCCAACCACAGTCCTGGGGCTGGTGCATCTCAGGATAAGTCCAGAGACAATTGGGTGCCCTGGTCATTCAATGAAGACGCACACATAAACACACACACACACACACACACACACACACACACACACACACACACTCCTTTCCCTTTGTCAGTGTCTCACAGGAAGCAATAGAGCAATGACCCTTCCTGTACCAGCAAAATCAGCTTCCTGGCACCTGGCAGCCAGCCCACCCCAGTGACAGTCCCTCCTCCCCGCTCCCCTGCCTGCTGGCCTCCTGGCCTGTGCTGCCTCTGCATCTCCTCCTGGCTCACCGCTGAGTCGACACCAGGCCCTCACCTGGGTGATGCACCCCACCCCCCAGCACACACACAGGCAGGAGAGCTGCTCTAGCCCCAATAGATGAGCAAACTAGGGCTCAGAACAGTGAAGGTCTCAGAGCCTGGAGTGGCCGAGCCCAGACGTGAGTCCAGGTGTGTGTGCCCCAGAGCTGTGATGCCACCACCATGCAGGGCCGCTCCTGCCTGTCTCCCCCTCCCTGGGCTCCTCCAGCTGGGCCCAGGGCTAGGTGCCCAGTTCAGCACCCTGTCGCCACTCTCTCCACATTCCCCGCCCTCCTCCACGGCCTGAATAGAAATTGTCCCAGGAGAGGGAGGCACCAAGAATTTCAGAAACTGGAGACTGGACGGAATCCCAAAGGCCGAGACTACTTGCTTTCTGAGACGTGGTTGTCACATCACGAGTGACAGGAAACTCACCATCTCAACATGCCTTAGTGGGACGAGCACAGACAGACCTGGGCCCATAACTACAGCTCCCCGGGGCTCCATTTTCCCATCTGTAAAATGGGAATATTAGTACTGACCTCCTGGGAGTCCCCCGGGGTAGTGCCCTGTTTGGAGCCAGCGTGCACCAGACACTCGCTCCCTGCATGGCCCCCTGCCAACTCCTGGGGCTTGTTAGGCCCCTGGGCGGGATATGCCTGCCCCCTCAGAGAGCCGATGTTGGGAATCCTGCCCCACCAGCGTCTCCCTGTCTATTGGCTCTGGGATTTTCGACATTACAGAGAATAAGGAGCAAACAAGAGAGGACATGGGGAAGAAGTAGGGAGAAGTGACAGATGACTTGAAGAGGATGGTTTAGAGCCATATAGGTGTCTACACTGGGGCCCGGGACAGGGAGAGAGAGGACCCTGCATCCTGTGGGCCTGAGCCTGTCTCTTGAGCTGCACAGAGATTTGGCAGAGGT
>NW_005359117.1:199442-209292 GCF_000412655.1 Myotis brandtii
GTTAGCTCTGCTCTGCTGGCTTTTTGATGCTGGAGAAAAATGTGTGTGCCAAGCAGCTTGGGAGTCGGATGGACTGGGTTTGCAAACAGGTTTAACACTGTGAGACTGTGGCAGGTTGCGTAACCTCTTTGACCTCAATTCCTAAATCTGACAACAGCCAATAATGGCATTCCCTTTCTGGGCGCCCTGTGCAGAGCCCCTGAGGTCTTGTGTGAGGTCCTGGCCCCTCACTCCCCAGCCTGAGCCCCGACCTCCTACCCCACCCATCCTCTAGTTGTGCAGGCATTACCCCCTCCGGGTGACTTCATCCCCAGGGCCCATCACACAAAAGGTGGGCACACCCAGACACACCCAGACACACACACACCTCATCCTCTCCTCCACACACTGCACACTGCTACACACACTCACGCATATTCATACACTCACACCTCACACACAGATGCACAATCTCCTAGCTGTCAATGAAAAACACTGATACACACGCTCACCCACAAATACCTCACACAACTTATACATCTCACTCATACACACACTCACACCTCATGAATACACTCTCCCACAGGCAGCGCCCAGAGAATCCGCGGCCTGAAGCAAGGCCACGTCCACACTCCAAGGGCAAGACACAAACAAAGTCTGCATTCAGTTGGGCCAGAGGCTCTGTCCCTGGCCAGTGGTTTGGGCTGAACTCAAGTGGTTATTTTCCAAATAACAGGTCACTTTGCCCGAATTCACCCAGCACTGTCTCATGTCCAGCCACATGGAGCCTTATTTTGCCTCTGGCATTTCTTTTCCTCCACGCTGGCTGTGTCCAGGAGAGGGGGAACAGGCTGCATGGAAAGCCAGCGAGAGGTTCAGGTCATCTTCCATCGGCCCGAGGCACCTGCCACCGGAACGTCTAGGTCTGTGGGGGTTCAATGTGTGTCAGGGGCTTCAGCTGCCCCCGATCCACAGCCCGGGGTTACCACCCTGGGTAAGAAGTCCCTGGACCTGCTCCATCAACTTTTTATATGCTCACATAGACACCACTGCTCCATACACACCACACACAGGTGTATGTACCCCTATGTTCTTATACATCCTCGAGACACACACAACTCAATACACAGGCACACTTTATTGAAATGCATCCATACAGGGACATCATCGTATGCTCGGGCACACCTATAGACACATGTGTATGTCCACACACAAACTATTAGCTTCCGTCCACATGTACACACGTACACAAACACACCTCCAATGTACACAAACACCCAGCTGTGCTGGGGTGCCCAGACGCCCAGTGAATGCCACCACTTTACGATGCTTGCTCAGCTCTGGGCCTTGCCTCTTGAGGCTTGTAAATGCCAACTGCTCGTGGCGTGTGTTTACAGGCAGAGGAGGAATGAGCAGCCCCAGAGAGAGGGTGAAGCCTGCCAGGGGCTGAGCGGGAAGCTGGAGGCCCAGAAAGACGAAGGACAGGCCCAAGGTCTTGCAGCTGCTCAGCAGATGGAGAAGCAGGCTGCCCAAGGTCAAGGGAGAAAGCCTGGGGTGTGAGGGGGGGCGGGGAGAAAGGGGGGAGGAGGCATCTCCCCAGAGCCTTTACTCACTGCTGCCGGCCAGGATGGTGATGGTGAAGAACTTCAAAGCCAGGCTAGATCTGAGAGAGGACGAAACCCAGGTCCTGAGTCGGGCCATTCCTCCTTCCTGCAATTCCAGGCCTGCTGCTCCCGCCCCGGCCTCATTATCATTACAGATGCCCTCAGTGCTGTCCCTTGTTGACCCTGGCGACATTGATGCCGTGGTTCCTGCTGCCCATCCCTGTGATTAGCAGCTCCAGGAAGATCTGAGCACCTCCCACCTGCCCTGCGCCTCCCAAAGGCTCAGCCCCCAGAATGGCGGAGCCAGGAGGCACCAGGAGCCTCTCCCCTCCCACCCCGAGCAGGAGTCGGCTCATTGCCTCATGGGGTCAGATCACTGTTGCAGATCAGAACCAACCCCCTGCCATATTTGGATCAGAAAGTCATGTGACTCAACCTGGTGGCTGGGTCTTGCACTCAGAGCCAAGGGACCTGGATCCTTGGATTCTAGTCCCAGCTCTGCTTCTAAAATGCTGTGTGGCTCCGATAGACCTCTTAACCTCTCTGGGCCTCGATTGCCTCATGAGGATGGACTAGATCCGTAAGGCCCTTCTAGTGCTGAAAATGCAGAGACATTCCTCAGCCACCCCTCAGAGACTCAGAGCTCTCTTTCTGGATACGTGGATTTAAGGAGCCAGTTCCCCACCTCCATCCCAGCTGCTCTGCATGGAAGGTTCTATCCCCAGGGAGCAGGCACGTACCTGAAGGTCCTTGAAGAAGAGGCCCTAAGATCAGGGCCCCTCCACCCAGAGGGGTGTCTAACCAGCGCCGTCTTTCTGCACCCTTTGGGGTTGGCCTGCACCCCCTCTGCCATGTTCAGGGTTCTGGGGGGCCAGCGACATAGAGCTCCAAGGGTCCGAGATCTGCTCCAAAGGCTCTGGGGAGTAGGCCCCAGCTTCTCACTGCCACCTACACTGGCAGGATCGGGCCGGGGCAGTGCCCCTGGGCAGGAGGCTGGTGACACATGGCCTAGAAAAAGGAGGCTCCACCCCCTCCCTCCCACCACCACCTCCACCCTGCCCACAGCTGCCTGGTGAAGTCCCCACCCCCGGGGCTCTGGCCTGGGGGGGGCGGGGGGGGGGTTGTGCACCTGGCCAGGGGTTGGCCCCTCCCATTGCATCTGAAAAAATATTAGTCCAAAGTCATCTCTATCCCCATCTGAAAAGGATGTTCAAGTTATTTAATGACACTTACTACAGGACAGTGGGGCAGACTTTACTCAAGGGGGCCATTACAATGGGTTCTCCCCTTGGGGAAGAGGGATTGAACTTAACTCCAACAAGGAGAAATGGGAATTTATAGCCAAGGAGGAGGGTGAGTGTCGGTGGATGGAAAATACTGACAGGAAATATCAGGGGTCAAGGTGATGCTGGCTGAACTGACTTAACAGGATTCTTCCTAAAATTGGACAAAACAGAGACAAACACGAAAGCCCAAAAGCCGAGGCCTAGTTGAGCGAGAGTTCAAGAGAGACTGGGTGGAACATCAAGCAGAGAATGTTCGCCGGGGTCTCCATGTGGCTAGGTGCCTGTCTGTAGGCTTCCCTCCACATCTGCAACGTGTTGGTGCCCACATCTGGCTAAGACGGAGGGCACAGGCACATGCACCTGGCAGGAAGCCCCCAGGAGGGTGAGCCTGCCCAACCCGGAGCAGGGCTTCCCCACCCGCACCACGGGCAAGCGGCCCCACGCCCCTCGCGCTGAGCAGATCCCTGACCCCACACTAGATCCAGTAGAAGCCCCCTCCCCACCAAGTCTGACAGCCAAAATGTCCCCAGGCATCACAGGTGTGCCCTAGGGGGCTCAGTGGCTTCAGGCTGAGAGCCTCGTGGCCTGGGAGTCGGTGCCATGTGCCCCTTGATAGAGGGTGGCATGCGTGTGGGAAAGATGGACAGGAGAGGAGCAGAGGGGCCTGGAGCTTGGGGAGCCCCTGGAGGATGGCATAGTCCCACTGATGGGGCTCTGACCGCAGCACCCCCGCAGCTCGGCTCGGAGACCCTGGCAGCATAATTCCCTTCCCTGGCCCCCGTGTCCTCAGCTGTGGACTGGATGTAACCGGCTTCCCGGAGAGAGGATGGTTGGACAGGTGGCAGGTGCCATGCCACCTGGGCATGGGGTAGGCACTCAGCGAAGGATCTGATGCTGCCACGCCCAAGCTCCTTCTCCAGTCTTTTTTTTAAATATATTTTTATTGATTTTAAATAGGAAGGGAGAGGGAGGGAGAGAGAGATAGAAACATCAGTGATGAGAGAGAATCATTGATCAGCTGCCTCCTGCACGCCCCCCACTGGGGATCAAGCCCGCAACCCAGGGATGTGCCCTTGAACAGAAGCAAACCTGGGACCCTTCAGTCCATAGACCAACGCTCTATTCACTGAGCCACACCAGCTAGGGCCCTTCTCCAGTCTTGAGGTGAACTGGGGTGGTGGGAAGGGGAACAAGGCAGGGGGAGGGAAGCGTGCTCTTGGAAATTAAAACCCCAAGTAACCCCCCACCTTCACATTGGCCCTGCTCTCCCAATGCCCCCTAAGTGGCTGACGAGGGACTGAAGGGGCCCTCTGGGGATTACCTTCTTGGGAATCTATCACACCAACTGGCCAGCCTGTCCCACAGGTCACCCCCCTCCTCCCAGCCCCCATCCTGCCTCTGCCCAACGTCCTCTCCATGGATCCAGGCCCTTCTAGTTCCCAGAAGTTCTAGGAAACTCCACTGCATCCACGGGCCAGGGACGGTGTTCATTTACACTTGCTTACACAGTACATTCCTCCGTAGGTGCCTGTGCACGTTCTCATGTGTGAATCTTGACGCTTCACTCAGACAGGGCGTCCTGGGGAACAAGGGACTTTATTTCCTCCAAAGCCCGGGGATTCCCAGAGACAGCACCTGCCTCCTCAGGCTGGGAGCTCCCTGAGGACTGAGAGTGCTGGGAGGAGGCTGGGCTCTGCCTTCACTTGTCTGCACAAAGCTTGGCTCGGTCTTTGCTTCCATTTTGCATATGCCTCGTGGTGATACCACAGCCTCCGAAGGAAGAAGAACTAAGAAGTAAGGCCAGTCCACACCTGGACGATATAGCCTCCATCCGGTAGGTAACCCAGAGCCACTTAGATCTGTGCCAACGAGGCCACCGCCAGGGTGGGGACCCCTGCAGGCCTCCAAACAGCCCTGTTGCCAGGTTGTCTCGTACTCCCACTGGCTGTGCTGGTTGGGCTGGTCTGCAGAGGGCAAGCCCCTGAAGTGGGGGGATCAGCTCTTCCCTCTCTCCGCCTTCCCCCCACCAAGCACAGGGAGCTCAATACCCAAAGTCAATCAACTGGTCGACCCAGTATTTCTACTCTGGGAACTGTAAACAAAGATGCCTGCACAGATGAAAAAGATATTGACTGTGGTGTTTTATATGATGCACCCCCCAAAAATCAGGAGCAACTTAAGTTAGGAGTTAGTTAAGCCAGTTATTAATCAGCCATCCATAATCCATAATGTTTTTAAAGATTTGATAATACCAAAAACAAAATCCTGGATATGAAGGGTAATAGCAATTTTGTTAAAACAAAAAAGCGGGGAGGGAACGAGAAGGTTGGCATGCATATATATAAAAATTATCAGAAGGATACACAGCAGAACATTAGTAATGGTTCGTTTTAGGCAGTGAAATAACTGATGGTTTTCTTTTATTACTTGTAATTTTCTGTATTAAAATGAATATAAGATAATACCACTAAGATGGAATAGTCAATTTCCTTGAAAGACACAAACTCACTCAACTGGAAATAGCCTATATCTATTAAAAAAAATGAATATTCAATTGTAGTTTAAAACCTTCTCATAATGAACTCCAGGTCCCGATGACTTCACTGGTGAATTCAACCCAATAACAATACTGTGTTAACTGCTAGGGCTGCCGTAACAAAATACCACAGACTGGCTGGCTTAAACAATAGACATTTATTTTCTCACAGCTCAGGAGGTTGGAAGCCCAAGATCTAGGTGAAGGCAGGTTTGGTTTCATTTTGAGGCCTCTCTCTCCTTGGCTTGCAGATGGCCACCTTCTCACTGCCCTCACATGGCCTTGCCTCTGTGCGTGCACCATGTTCTTGTGTCTTTGTGAGTCCAACTTTCCTCTTCTTATAAAGGCCACAACATATTACGTGATTTTACTTATATAAAACGAATAGGCAAATCTATAGAGACGGGAAGTAGCTTAGTGGTTGGCCAAGGCTGTGGTAGAGGCGGATGCAGAGAAACTGTTAATGGGTAGGGTTATTTTGAGGGGTTGTTGAAATGTTCTAAAATTAGATTGTGGTGATGGTTGCATAACTGTGCATATACAAAAAAAAAACTCACATCAATTTATACACTGAGAAATAAATAAGTGGTATGGCATGCAAATTATATTTCAGTAAAGCTTTTTTTAAAATGGATCATTTTATTCAAATTTTAAAAGGAAAAAAATTCTGATACATATCATATGGATGAAACTTAAGGTCATTATGTTAAGTGAAATAAGCCCGTCACAACAGGACAAATACTGCATGATTCCACTCAGCTGAGGAACTTAGAGGAGTCAAATTCATAGAGACAGAAAGTAGAATAGTGGTTGCCAGAAACTGGGGAGAGAGAAACGGAGAGTTTAATGGGTGCGGAGTTTCAGTTTTGCAAGATGAGTTCTGTGGATGGATGGTGGTGACGGCTCACCACAGTGTGAGTGCACCTAATGAAGCGGTTCTCAACCTGTGGGTCGCGACCCCTTTGGGGGTCGAACGACCCTTTCACAGGGGTCGCCTAAGACCATCGGAAAACAATATAATAACATATTGTTTTTGTGATTAATCACTATGCTTTAATTATGTTCAATTTGTAACAATGAAATTGGGGGTCGCCACAACATGAGGAACTATATTAAAGGGTCGCGGCATTAGGAAGGTTGAGAACCACTGAGTCCTAATGCAACTGAACTGTTCACTCAACGATGGTTAACATGGTCAATATTGTTAGAGCATATTTTATCAAGAATTTTAAAAGTAAATATTGAAAATGGATCATAGACCCATTTGTAAAACCAGACAAACGTCTTGGGGTCCACAGTCATCCCCCCATTCTGACTCCTCAGGCAGATCCACCCACATTATGCAAATCCACATGAGACCCCCACCCACACCCACCAGACGGGCCACCGGGGGTCTGCACAGCCCAGCTTCCAAACAGCCCGAATGTGTCTGGTCACTCCAGAGACACCAAAAGTCCCTAGCGGGCAGGGGCGGGGTCTGCCTGGGGGCCAGCAGGTAGTTGGCGCTCAGGAAAAGCCCTTCATTTGCTGGGTGGCTGGGCGATTTCTTGCAAGTGTGGCCCTTGTCTTCCATAAGCTAATGCTAATAATGAGAACACCAACTACCACTATTGAGCGCTTACAGTATGCAAGCCAAGCTTCGTATAAGCCCCATGTCTCAGCATCTGCACAAGAACCCCATTGTGCAGGCTGGGCCTCCACCCCATGTTCCTCCACCCCGTTTAACAGGTGAGAAAACAGCTGGGGAGTCAGGGTGACCGCCAAGCCTCCTTCTGAACGCCCAGGCGCTGCTGCGTCCCAGCAGGATGTGGCCTTGAGACAGGCAGCAGGGGGCCTCACCAGGTCTGAAGGCAAAGCAAGAACCTTGGAGCCATGACCGTGTCAAAGCTGCTGGGCATGGGAATGGTCCAGCAATTTGGAAAGAAGATTCTTACTAGCCTGAGCTTGGGTCACTCTGAGTGCACTGAGAGGTCGAAGTGGAAATCCCCGCTGTGGGTGACCAGCTCTGTGTCAGTTGGAAACCAGTGGCTGGGCCCGAGGTGTGGGGAGAGGTCAGCATGCCCAGCCCTTTGCTTTGGTCAGAACCTTAGACTCTTCCCTCCTGGGAGGAGGGGTCACCAGGTGCCATGCATTTACTGACCACCTACTGTATACCTATCGTTCTACCTGTGATTATGACATCACTGGGCCCATATTTTGGATGGGAAAACTAAAGCTCAGGGAGCCAATATATTGTAATCAAGCTGCCACTGTAAGCTGGAATTCAAACCCAGATCTGACTGATATCAAAGCTGGATTTTCTCGCTACCACACAGCCCGAGTTCATCATCTAGAAGGCTATCTGAAGTAACTCCCACTGCCCATTTGCTCCCTCAAATTTGTAGAAGTATAATATACATAGGAAAATGCACAAATTAAAATAGCTGGATGAATTTTCCCAACTTGAACACACCAATGTAACCCACAGCCAGCCAAAGAGAGCAGCAGCGAAGCCCTCCTATCACCTGTCCAGTCCCTACCCCCTCAGCGGGGAACCCTGTCCTGACTTGTGAAAGCGCGATTCAGTTTGGCGGCGTTGGAGGGTCATATACACAGAGTCTGTACTCTTTGGTGTCGGCCTTTTGGTCCAGCATTAGGTGTGTGAGGTTTTCCATGTTGCTGTGTGTAGTTTTGGCCCATGGTCATGTTATCCCCGAGCGGCTCTGCCTCAACGGATCCTTTCTGCAGTAAGCAGGCACTTGGGAGGGGGGCGCTCTGGTTGTTTACTCCACTTGCTTTGGTTCTGCCTTGGTGCAGCTGCAGGAAAGGGGTCTCTCTCCCCAAAAGGAAGCTCAGCTCTCTCCCTCCCTTCTCTTCTCTGCTGGAAGCCCCTGGGGAAGCCCAGCTTTCACTTCCTCTTGTCC
The DNA here is from genome assembly GCF_000412655.1 of Myotis brandtii. Lineage (NCBI taxonomy): Eukaryota > Metazoa > Chordata > Mammalia > Chiroptera > Vespertilionidae > Myotis > Myotis brandtii. Next base: position 207,751 of record NW_005359117.1, read on the forward strand.
TGCAAACCTCCAGTAAGTCCAAGCTTCGTCTCTAACATCGTCTGACGATTCATCTCGGATAGAGTCCAGGCAGGGGACCATCCTGGTACATGGAGCTTTGCAGAGAGGAGTGGGTTGAGGGGAGGTCCTGGCCTCTGGCTGAGAGGATGTGGGGTCACCCATGGGGTACCCCTTTGGAGATGGGGGTCCTCTTTCTTTTCAACAGTGAGTTTGGGGACAGCAGACTTGCAGGCTCTGCCAGCTCTTCTCATGCCCACCTCCATCTATATCAGGAGGACAGGAAAGTCACAGCAGAGCCCAGGTACAATGACTCGTCTATGAAACGGGGATTAGGGCAGTAACCATGTGCATTTACTATGTGGGACCACTTAGAACAGTGCCTGGTAAGGGCAGCTCCTGGCAGACTTATGTTGTAACCCAATCTCTGCCTCATACCTGCTTGTGACCCTGGGTAGGTTTCTGAGCTCATCTCCTCACCTGTAAAATGGACGCAGCAGTATCTCCCTTTTGGTGTGGATGTGAAAATCACATAACAAGCCGGTGCCTGACACACGGTAGAGGCTCAGCAAACGAATTAGTACTCCAGCACCTAAGCCCCCTCCTGCTGCTTTGCACCCACCACCTGGAGATCTTGGTGCATTATCAAGTGTTTTTTCTCCTGTTCCCAGGGACGTAAAAACCCACAGATTTGCTGACACGTCTCAAGAAACCACCAGGCTTAATGAATACGCACATGCTGCTAATGGAGGCAGATGCAGGGGCTCTAAATTTCTACAGAATTCAGAGAAAGGAAGAGGCTTAAAAACATTTGTATCATCTGACCCAGCAATTTCACTTCTGGAAATCTACTTGAAAGCAACCACCCTGGCCCAAGTGGTGTGGCTCAGTAGCTGAGCATCGACCTATGAACCAGGAGGTCACAGTTCAATTCCCAGTCAAGGCACATGCCCAGGTTTCAGGCTCCATTCCTAGTAGGGGGCATGCAGGAGGCAACCAATCAATGATTCCCTCTCATTATTGATGTTTCTATCTCTCCCTCTCCCTTCCTATCTGAAATCAATAAAATATATGTATATTTTTAAAAAGAAACCACCCTTTAAAAATAGACAGTTTTATTATCATAGTGTGATCTATATCCTAATAAAAGAGGAATATGCAAATTAACCATCACTCTATCACTCCGTCACAAAGATGGTAGTGGCCACCGAGCTGGAGCGAGCAGGAGGCTTGGGTTGCCCCTGGCGATGGAGGAAGCCAAGCTTCCCACCGCCCTGGCCGGCACTGGGCTCTGCTCAAGGCTACAAAGTTTCAATTATAGAAGATAAATAAATCCCAGATACCGGCTTCCAGCCTCCCTGGGCTCCGCTCAAGGCTACAAAGTTTCAATTATAGAAGATAAATAAATTCCAGATACCTGCTGGGAAAAAAAAGAAAAGAAAAGAAAAAGAAAAAAAGGAGAGGCTGGGAGCTTGGGTCACCGGGGGGCGTGGCCAGCCTGAAAATGGCCATCAGCCCCTCACCCAGGCTGGCCAGGCACCCCAG